>NW_028275159.1:11265879-11582349 GCF_013281855.1 Momordica charantia | reverse complement strand
TATGCTTAGGTGTGAGGCCGACGCAACTTAAACACGTGGTTGTGTAAGTAGCACCAGGGGGCGAGTGCGTGCGTTATTTAGCGTTAACGGAATGTTCTTGATGCTGTTTTTTTTGGGTTTTTCTTGCTAAAATATTTTAAATAAGCATGTAAGGATTGTTGGTTTGAATTGTGAATTTTAGCGATCTTGTTGCCGTATTTCTATCATTGAACACTTTTAAGGAAACATGCTTCCTATTCTTGTTGTTGTAGGTGATTAGTAGATTCTGAACTGTTGTAGTTAGAAGTAATAGGCTCATGACGTTGTGCTAATGAGATGTAGATGAAATGCTAGCTTGGTTATATCGATAATTTAATTCATATTGTCTGGTTGTGAGCTGTTGGATGAATTTTGTTTATTACGTGGAAAAGCATGTTTGAAAACGGTGCAGTGATTTAGAATGTGGGGGGTTTACTTGTAGGTGGTCACGGAAGGGTTAATGGAGTGGTGGAGGGTGAAGGGTAAAGGGACGGGTTGATGAACCGTTAACCCTGGGTGTTCTGACCTGGAAAATGCCTATAAATCGCTCGGAGGTTCAAAGCCTTGAGTAGTGGCCTTGGGGATAAATGACAAGGCCAGACGTCAAATTTCTGTAAACGTGTATTGGGGTCTTGGGGATAAATGTCAAGGACCAATACGCTGGGAAGTCATCGGTACCTTGGGAATAAACGGCAAGGACCGGTGCACAGTTCAGGCCTTGGGAATAAATGACAAGGCCGAACGTCAAGTTTCTGGAGAGGAGTATTGAGGCCTTGGGGATAAATGTCAAGGGTCAATACGACTCGAGGAGTTAGGCTTGAGGGATTAAAGAAGAGTGGAGTTTGCGAAGTAGTGGTGTTTGGCCTTGGGAATAAATGGCAAGGTCGGACATCAGGTACTGGAGAAGGAGGAGGTACGGTGACTTGGGAATAAATGTCAAGCTATTTGTTCGCTATCTCTCTCTGCTTATTTGTTTGCCTTGCTCTTGTTTTGTTCTAAATGTCAAGTTAATTGTTCGCTATCTCTCACTGCTTATTTGATCGCCTCGCTATTGTTTTGATCTTTATGTTGTGACTGTGAGCATAATTTATTTTGTGCTAGTTAGGATGTGCTACTTACGGAGTACCTTATGTACTCACCCCCCTTTCTTTTTTTTGTACCTTTATATGTTTCAGGTGTGAACGGGGTCGACCGCGGTGATGATGTAGAGAGGGCTTGACCGAGGAAGGATCACTAGCTTAGTTAGTGAGGATAGGGGGAAGGGTAGTTGGGTACGAATAGCCTTGAGATATATGTTATTGCTGGGTGTGAACCGCGGAGGAAATTTTGCATTCTTTAGAACTACTTTAATTGTTATGGATGTTGTTGGTAAGCGCGTCGTTGTTGTCATTGGAGTTTAGGTGCACGGTTGTTTTTACTTATTTAATAATTTTTGCCTCTGAGGTGATTTTGAGATGTTGTTGTTTTCTTTTAAATTGCCCACGGAGGGCGGAGTTCTGACAGTTTGTGATATTTATATTTCTGTTAGAATGTATGAAAGTCGAAGCTTTATTTCATCTAAGTTATTTTCCAGGAGGTTGCTTATCTCGTGTTTAGAGTTAAGGTTAGCCACAAGAATTATTTTAGCGTTGCCTAGGATGTTTATATGAATTCTTGGGGCGTTACAAGGTCGGACTTGTCGGGTTCGAGCAGATCAAACTCGGACACTTTCCTGGAATAACAAGTTAATCTTCAATAGGAAGTGGCAAGTATTCCATCTCGGAACCTTCCGAGATGGAGCTCCGTAAGCTTATTCCTATAATTCTTCTGTCAGCAGCGAATCCTCGTCCTCCACGTGGCAAAAGGATATTTCATCCCCAAACATTGGCCCCCTCTCTACCGGGCTCGATCTCGATCTGGCAGAGAAGTTTATTATTCTTGGGGGAAACCAATCCACGTGGTGACTTCCGAAGCCGACACGATTAATGTTACCGTTGGGAAAATCTCAAAAACGGAACCGGCGTTCAGCGCACACTTGATTACCTCTGACGTTCGGACTTCTTCCAATCTGGGTCGTCCAAATCTGAACACGTGTGCGGTCGAGATTAAATTCCTGAGTATTATAAATACCCCCAAGGCTTTGTTTCCGTTTTTTACGCTTTTTGAAATCTTGGAGTCTGACCTGAGCAGTTCGGAATCTTTCTCTAGGTCAGTCTCGCTCCTTTTTTTTTGTATTTTCAATCTTTCAAGTCATGTCAACGTCTTCTAATTCCCCAAGTTCATCTAGTAGTAGCACATCTAGTAGTGTAGCTCGGAGTCGAGATTCTTCCCCTAAGAAAGCTGATTTCGTAGAGGAATTCACGAGTAGGCTAGACTCCGAATTAAAGGAGATAGAAAACTTTAGGTTCTCCAAAGATGATAGAGATGATAGTGATACCTCGACCTTGGGTCTAGGTTTAGAATATCCTTCCCCAAATGCCTGAGAACTACCTCGGCCCTCTTCGTAGGAGGTATAGTATACCAGTTGACATCATTCTTAGGCTTCCAAGGAAGGGGAACGAGCTGATAATCCGCCTGAAGGGTACGTGACCCTTTACTTAAAAATGTTTGAGTATGGTTTTCGTCTTCCCGTTCATCCTTTAGTGCAGGAGTTCCTAGTCCGAACTGGATCAGCACCTGCTCATGTGGCCCCCAATGGATGGGGAGTCATTTTTGGTTTAGCCGTTTTATTCTGACTTAGATGTAGGGAAGTGGAAGATCTGGAACTCCTCGGAGTCGACCAGCTTCTGGCTTACTTCGAGGTTAAGCGAATCTCTAGGAAGCCAGGAAGGTATTACCTGTGTCCTAGGAAGGGTGCAGGAGGCATTCTAAAGGGTCAACTCCATAAAGAAGTGGGTTGGAAAGTGGTTCTTTGCCTCTGGCGTGTGGCTGGCCAAAAACGAGTCCGACCTGCCTTTATTCAATGTCCCTTATAGGTTTGGGAACTTAGGTAAGGAGTAGAATTTTTAATTGCTTTCAATTATTTCTCTTTATAGTTTAACCCGTAACTTTACCAATTTCAGTTGCTATAAGGCCAATCCCTCAACTTTCCGAGCCGACCTTCAACGCTCTAAAATTTTTCAAAGGCAGATTCAAGAGTGGTAAGCAGATCAGCACACTTATCACAGACAAGCTTCTTCTTCCCTCTGGACTGCTCGATTACAATCCTCTCCTAGCCCCACACGAAGCTCTAAGACCGAACTCCGAACTAGGTCAGTTGCCTTTGGATGTTTTTATGCTTGATATTAGGTACTTTTCGTACCTTCTGCTTAATTCACAACTGTTTTTTCTTGCAGCCATGGTGTGCGATTTTTTCCAAGATGTTAGGTGCAAGCGCCCTCGCGCTGGGCAGGCTTCCAAGAGTAAGGAGGCACCAAGCCCTGCTGTCGTTGACTCCCCCACCGAGGGCTAGGTGGTTGAGGTCGAACATGAAGCAGCTTCAACGCAGGGGGCGACTATGGTTGGAGCCTCTCATGATCGAGAGATCCTTGAGGTCCCTCCTCTTAGAGAGATTGGGAGGAAGGCCTCCCCCAAGAAATCCAAGAAGAAGAAGTGTAAGGCTTACCACTCCGAGGATGAGGTGAGGGAGCTACGCGATGAGCAGTGGGTAAGTCCCTTCGTATTAATATAATATCACATTTTGAACTCTCTTAAGTCTGTCATTCCGCATTCCAAATTTGCCTGTTTTACTCTGCCTCGCACTTCGTACTCGCAAGTTTTAAAAGCTCTAAATTTTCTAAGTCTCAGTTCACATCTTACCTTGAAACTCGTAAGTTCTAGAGTTTTGAATTTTCTAAGTCTTAATTCACATCTCACCTCGAACTCGTAAGTTTTAAAGGCTCGAATTTTCTAAGTCTTAATTCACATCTCACCTCGAACTCGTAAGTTCTAAAGGCTCGAATTTTCTAAGTCTTAATTCACATCTCACCTCGAACTCGTAAGTTCTAAAGGCTCGAATTTTCTAAGTCTTAATGCACATCTGGCTCTCATTTAATTTCACATCGAACTCACGCCCTTAGGAGACATGAAATTAAATAACACAGGGTCCAATACTGGTACTATTCCTTGAAAATTTTACAAGTCCGATTCATTTTCGGACCATTTCGACATTTCAAGGGTAATATCTCTTCAAATGCTCTGCGTTCCACGGGTGCAAAAGTAACTTTCCCTCGAGATCGGCAAGCATATATGTCCCAGGTCGGACTATGCCCTTGACTTCGAATGGCCCCTCCCAGCTTGGTTCCAACATATCAACATGCTTCTGCACTTGTGAAGGACTAAGTGTTCGACCTGAAAACTCCGAGGTCGGACTCTCGAGTTATAGTGCCTTGCCATTCGATTTTGGTACTCTACCAAGCGTAGTTGGCCACTTCCTTTTTTCGTCGCGGAGGTCAAGGTTGAAGAGTAGCTCTTCTTCGTTCATTGTCTGCTCGTAGTAATCTACCCTTTCAGTTGGCATCCCAATTTCGATAGGCACCACGGCCTCGGACCTAAAGGCCATAGCGAATGAAGTTTCGCCAGTAGACTCCCGAGGGGTAGTTCGGTAGGACCAGAGTACTTTAGGTAGCTCTTCGGCCCACTGTCCTCTCCTTGCGTCCAGCCGTAGCTTTAGTCCGCCCTTAATCATTTTGTTGATTGCCTCTACCTGTCCATTGGCTTTTGGATGAGTTGAGGACGAGCAAAGGTGACTGATTTCGAGCTTGCGACAAAAGTCTTTGAATTTCACATTATCGAACTGCTTGCGATTGTCAGTCACAATGGCGTTGGATATGCCGAAGCGACAGATAATGTTTGTCCAAATGAAAGCCGTGACTCTGGCCTCCGTGATAGTTGAGAGCGCCTCGACCTCGGCCCACTTGGTGAAGTAGTCCACGGCTACGACTGCGTACTTGGTTTGTCCCTTGCCTAATGGGAAAGGTCCAATCAAGTCAACTCCCCACTGTGCAAAGGGCCACAAAGCTGAGTGTCTGAGTCAGCAGCTCGGGAGGTTGATGGATGAAATTCGCAAAGAGCTGGCAGTTGTCACAAACTTTCATGAACTCTTTTGCGTTTTGAACAACCGTAGGCCAGTAGTAACACTGACGAACGACCTTGGCCGATAAAGATCTGGCCCACGAGTGACTGCCACAGACCCTTTCATGTATTTTCCTGAGGACATAATTCCCATCTTCTTTGGAAATGCACTTAAGGAGGGGTAAAGAGAACCCGCGCCGGTACATTGTTCCATCTCGGAGCAAGTACCGAGCTGCTTTCCTTGCCATCTTTTTGGTTTCCTTCGGGTCCATTGGGATACTGCCTTCTAGAAAGCTCCTGATGGGATCCATCCATGACAGAGTCTGGGAGTCAACTTCCATCATATCGGCTCCAAAATGGATGGATTGTCCAAGATTTCCACTGGGACCGATCTCGCCAGGTCGGTCTCGTAGGCAGATGCTAACTTGACCAAGGCATCGGCATTGGAGTTTTGTGACGTTGGAATCTGGCTGATGTCGTAAGCTTGAAAATGGGTGAGGTGCGACCTGACCTTTCCCAGGTATTTCTCTATCTGAGGGTCTCTTGTCTGATACTCTTCTTTAATCTGATTTACTATCAGCTGTGAATCACTCAAAATTTGAAGGTGGCTGGCTCTCAGTGTTCTTGCCATGCGCAGCCCGGCCAACAGGGCTTCGTACTCGGCCTCATATTTTGAGGTACGGAAGTTGAAGCGAAGGGCGTACTCAAAACGCATGCCATCCAGGGCGAGGAGAAGCACACATGCGCCACATCATTTTTCATTTAACGACCCGTCCATGTACATCATCCACGGCTGGTCGGACTCAGAGGTTGGAGTAGGAGGAGGAGTTAGTTCAGCTTTGAAGTTTGCGACAACTTGCCCCTTCACAGCTGTTCAAGGTTCGAATTGGATATCATACTCGTTCAGCTCCACAGCCCATTTCATTAAGTGGCTAAATGTCTCTAGCTTATGGAAAACTTGCTTCAAGGGCAAGTTTGTGAGCACAATCACAGTGTGAGCCCGGAAGTATGGCCTCAGTCTTCGTGCCGAGGTGACTAGGGCAAGGGCCAGTTTCTCCATTTAGGATACCTGGTCTCGGCCTCAGCATGGCCCTACTTGTGTAATAAACAGGACTCTGCCGCACTCCGTTCTGTTTGATTAGGGCCGAGCTGACTGCGTTGTCCGATACGACCAAGTACAAATGTAGCTTGTCTTCAGATATGGGCTTTGCAAGTAATGGTGCCGAGCAGAGATAACTCTTGAGTTCTTCGAAGGCAGTCTCGTACTTAGCTATCCACTCGAATGGCCCCTTCATTCTTGACACTTTGAAGAAGGGGATGCACTTGTCGATGGACCTGGAGACAAACCTGTTGAAGGCAGCAATCCTACCGTTCAGACATTGCAACTACTTCAGAGTTCTTGGGGCTTGCATCTCGAGCACAACCCTTATCTTCTCTGCGTTGGCCTCTATTCCTCGGTTATTTACTATAAACTCAAGGAATTTGCCAGATGAAACTTAGAAGGTGCACTTGGCAGGATTCAACTTCATCTGGTACTTTCGGAGGACCCCGAAAGTTTCGGTTAGGTCGACCTGGTGTGAGCTGTACTGCTTGCTCTTGACAAGCATGTCGTCCACGTAAACCTCCATGTTGCGTCCGATCTGGTTGGCGAACATTTTGTTCACCATCCTTTGATAAGTTGCCCCGCGTTTTTTAGACCAAAGGGCATGACCTTATACAAGTACATGCCTTGATCATTTATGAAAGAGGTGTGGACTTGATCTGGCTCATGCATCTTTATCTGGTTTTATCCGGAGTAGGCATCCATGAAGGTGAGCAGCTCGTGCCTGGCCGTAGAGTTGATGAGCTGGTCAATCCTTGGCAGTGGGAAACAATTTTTTGGGCAAGCTTTGTTAAGATTGGCGAAATCTACGCACATTCTCCACTTTCCGTGGGATTTTTTAACTAAGACCACGTTAGAGAGCCACTCGGGATACAGAATTTCCTTAATGTATTCAGCTTTTAAAAGTTTGTTTACTTCCTCAACAATTACATCATTCTTCTCTCTATTGAAAGGTCTTTTTTTTTGCTTGACAGGTCGGAATGATGGGTCGATGTTGAGACGATGAACCATAATCTTCGGATCTATGCCCAAATGTCCTCATGAGACCATGCGAACACGTCCGAGTTCGCCCTGAAGAAGGAGATGAGTTCTTCTCTGTCCGCGGCCCCCAGCTTAGTGCCTATGTTCACTTGCTTTTCTGGGCAAAGGGACAAACTCTAACTCCTCTGTAGGCGCAGCCACTTCTCGCTGGTTAGTTTTGGGCAGCTCATCCTCGGAAGATTGAGCTGCTGGACTGAGAGGATTTGTTAGTTCTTCTAGGGCGCAAACTGCTGATCCCTTGAGTGAAGAGGTATAACACTCGCAGGATGTTTTCTGCTCTCCTCGGATCATGCCGACCCCATTGATTGTAGAGTACTTCATGACTTGGTACAGAGTCGATGGAATGACATGAAGTGAGTGAATTATAGCTCGTCCGAAGATAGCATTGTAGACCGACCTTCCATCTATCACCACGAACTCGGCCATTTGGGTGACTTGAGTGTCACCTTGACCGATTGTAATGGGAAGATCAATGCATCCATTCGGAGTGACAGATTCTCCTGCGAATCCAACTAAAGGTGTTGGACTTTTCTTCAACTGTGCCCTGGTCCATCCTAATGCTAAATAAGTGGTGAGAGATAAGATGTTGGCTGAGGCACCCTCATCGACCAACACCCTTCTGACCTGCACATGGTCGATCAGTGGGGAGATTACCAAGGCGTCATTGTGGGGCAAATGC
Organism: Momordica charantia; assembly: GCF_013281855.1. Taxonomy (NCBI): domain Eukaryota; kingdom Viridiplantae; phylum Streptophyta; class Magnoliopsida; order Cucurbitales; family Cucurbitaceae; genus Momordica; species Momordica charantia. Next base: position 11,574,478 of record NW_028275159.1, on the reverse strand, counting down.
ACCCCCTCAAGTTCGGAGTCGGAGAAGGAGATAGGGCAGGTCGGCTTCTGCTCCTGGATAATGCAGACTTCACGTCGAGCTTCCCTGGCCAGCTCCTTCATTTTATTCCCGGAGTGACCCCCACTCGGGCCTCCGAAGATGGTATTAATGACCGCAGGTTGGTCATCCTTTCAAGGTGGCATCTTTGAACGTTTTCTCTCTTCTTTCTTTTCTGCCGACCTCGAGCTCGGATTACCAACATACTTTTGGAAGTAGCCATCATGAATCAAGTCTTCAATCTGGCGCTTCAACTCCAAGCAGCTTGAGGTATCGTGGCCGTGGTCGCAGTGGAAACGGTAGTACCTATCCTTGTTGCGCTTCTCTGGGTCCCCTCTAAGCTTATCAGGTCGCTTAAGGAGCTTTTCCAATCCGTTTTCCTCGATGTTGGTGAGGATCTCAAAGATCGAAATGGTGGTTGGGGTATACCTCTCATAAGGCCCCCTATGGTTGGAGTCCGAGCTGGATCTTCTGTAATCAGATCGGTCATGGGGGAGCTGAGAAGATGACCCTTTGTTCTTGGACTTAGAATCATATTTCCCTTTATCTTGGCCACTTGACTTTCTCTGGTTGGACCTCTTATCCGTCCGATCTAGCTTGGTTTTGAGCAGCTCTTACCCATCTATGACTTTCTTGACCTTTTGTAAGACCTCAGTGAAAGTTGACGGTGCTTCTTCACCTAGCTTAATCGTCAGAGTCTCGTCGGCTAGGCCAGTAAGGAAGTAGCACATGGCCGAGTCGTCAGAGCAATGCGCGACCTTAAGCTGCTCCTCTTGGAAGCGGGTCACGTATTCTATCAAAGTCTCGCCTTCTTTCTATCGGATGGTGGCGAGGTGGGTGGTAGTTTTCCTGTCATAATGCCGAGAAGAGAATTGGCTAATGAACTCTTTCCTCAGTTGACTGTAGGTCAAGATCGACCTTGCTGGCAGCCTTCTGTACCAGAACCGAGCGCTCCCCGTGAGAGCGATCTGAAAGGCTCGACACTTGGTGGCGTCAGATGCCGCTTGGAAGTCCATAATGCCCTCGAAGACCTCCAGGTAGTCCTTTGAGTCCTTAGACCCTCGTAGGGCTTCATGGCAGGCGTTTTAAACTTCATAGGGATTGGAGCCTTTAAGACGTCCAAGGTGGATGGTGATTCACCCATCTCGCCATCATCAAATGGGCTTTCTCTCTTTTCGCACTTAGCCTTAAGTGCCTCAACTTGCTCGTCGAACCTATTTTTCATCAGGTCGAACTCTTCCCTCATTATGACTGCCTCGGCGTCAATGGTGTGTATTTCGACTGGGTCTTGAGGTCGGAGTTGGAGTATCTTTGAGAATAGGATGGAGAGATCCCTGGATACTCCAACTCCGAGCCCGACGACGGAATCATCGTAAGCGGGTTGTAAACTCTTGGGAGATTCTTCCTGACATTTTAGTAGAACCTGCAACGGTAGTAGAGAACTAGACGTAGTCCACATTGGGTGAACCAGTATAAATCCGGCGTTTAATTTTCTTCTCCCTAATCTATTTATCGTTCTTGTTTCTTAGAAGGATTAGATTATTTTATCTAATCCTTTTAAGTGTAGGCTGCATTTTTTTCACAACAATTGGTATCAGAGCCCAAGGTTGAAGAACGATGACTGGAGAAGATAAATTGGTTATTTTTGATGGAATTGATTTTTCGTACTGGAAGGATCAGATAGTAGATTATCTACATTCCAAGGAATTGGAATTGCCATTAGACAAGAAGCCGGATGACATGGAAGAAGCCAAATGGAAAAAGTTGGATAGGAAGGTGTTGGGTACGATTCGCCTAACATTAACAAAAAATGTGGAGAGCAGCGTAGCTAAGGAGACTACCACAATGGGGCTGATGAGTGCACTGTCCAACATATATGAGAAGCTATCGGTAAATAATAAGGTGTATCTCGCAACTAAATTTTTTAATTTACTGGTTCTTGTGGATTTAACATTTATGGATGAATTAAATGCTATCTTGCTGTTGAAATCCTTACCTGACAGTTGGGAGCCTATGAAGGCAGCTATGCCAAATTCTTGTGGAAAAAAGAAATTGAATTTCGTAGATGTCAGAGATGCAGCTCTTAGAGAAGAGATTCGCAGAAAGGATCTGGTATTGCGTCTACTTCTGGTACAACATTGAATGCGGACAGAGGAAGAAATAATAACAGAGACCACGGAAAACGTGGACAGTCAAGAAACAATAGAAGCAAGTCTAAAAACAGCTAACTACAATGTTGGAATTGTGGTAAGATAGGACATCTGAGGAGGAACTGCAAAGCTTTAAAGAAAGCTAAGGGGAAAAAAGCTGGTGCAAATGTTGTTGCTGAAGAAATACATGATGCTCTAGTTCTTGCAATTGAGGGCGCTCATAACACATGGGTGGTGGATTCAGGTACGTTTTTTCATACAACAGGACAACGTGACATTCTTGAGAATTATGTTGCAGGAAATCATGGAAAGGTGTATCTTGCTGATGGAGAGCCTTTGGACATCATTGGGATTGGTAACGTTAATTTAAAAATGAAGAATGGTTCAGTCTGAAAGATTCGCAAGGTACGTCACGTTCAGAATATGATGAAGAACCTGATTTCCATGGGGCAGCTGGATAATGAAGGATGTGAAATATCCTTCGGTCAAGGAAACTGGAAAGTTACAAAGGGTTCGATGGTGATCGCTCGAGGAAGAAAGTTAGGAACTTTGTATGTCAACGACAACGACAAAAATATGATAGCTGTTGTAGATCATTCGAGTCATACCGAATTATGGCATAGTAGGCTGGGACATATGAGTGAAAAAGGTATGAAAATTCTCCACTCTACAGGGTAGCTAGAAGGACTTAAGGAAGTGGAACACAAGTTATGCGAATGATGCATATTTGGGAAACAGAGTCGTGTCAGTTTTTCAAAGACAGGTTTAACGCCAAAGTCTACAAAATTGGAGTTGGTTCACACCGATGTGTGTGGGCCTTCTAAAGTTTCTTCCATTGGAGGTTTCAGATACTATGTAACTTTCATAGACGACTTAAGCAGGAAGGTATGGACTTATTTTATTAAACATAAGTCTGATGTGTTTTCTATTTTCAAAACATGGAAGGCTATGGTAGAGAATGAGACAGGCCTGAAAATCAAAAGCTTGAGGTCAGATAATGGTGGTGAGTATGTGAGTAGGGAATTCAAGAAATATTATGAAGACAGTGGAATTGTGATGGTAAATACTCTTCCAGGGACACCACAGCAGAACAGTGTGGCAGAGAGAATGAACAGGATGCTGAATGAGTGTGCTAGGAGCATGAGAATACATGCAGAATTGCCTAAGATGTTTTGGGCAGAGGCAATCAATTGTGCGACCTATCTGATCAACATGAGCCCGATCACATCACTAGACTTCAAATTGCTTGAAGAAGTCTGGACTGGTAAACAGGTAAACCTTTCCCATCTAAAGGTTTTTGGCTGGAAGACTCTGTTAAGTGAGAGTTAGCCATGAAAGATGAAATGAATTCTCTAATGATCAATCAGACATGTCAACTTGCTGAGTTACCAAGAGGTAAGAAAGCTTTGTAGAATAAATGGGTATATAGAATCAAACAGGAGTCCGACGACAGCAAAAGGTACAAAGCAAGGCTTGTAGTCAAAGGCTTTCAACAAAAGGAAGGTATTGACTTTAATGAGATTTTCTCTCCCATAGTTAAACTAACTACCATTAGGACTGTTCTATCGATAGTGGCAGAAGAAGATTTGTTCCTGGAACAAATGGATGTAAAACCAACTTTTCTTCATGGTGATTTGGAGGAAGAAATTTACATGGTGCAGCCACAGAGATTTACAGTACATGGGCAAGAGAAAATGGTATGAAAACTTCAAAGAAGCCTGTATGGTCTCAAACAGGCTCCCAGACAATGGTATAAGAAGTTTGACAGTTTTATGTGTAGTAGTGGATTTCAGAGGTGTCAGACAGATCATTGTTGTTACATAAGAATTCAGGGTAACTCATTCATCATTTTATTGCTATACGTTGATGACATGTTGATAGCAGGACCAAACAAAGAGGAAATTCTGAAGATAAAGGCTGAATTATCTAAAGATTTGACATGAAAGATTTGAGAGCTGCCAAACAAATCCTAGGGATTAGGATAGAGAGAAAAAAAATGGTTTTTTGACACTGTCACAGAAAGAGTATGTTAATAAAGTATTGAACAAGTTTAACATGGGAAATGCAAAACTTGTGAGTACTTCTTTAGCTAGTCATTTTAAATTATCGCTCACCAACTACTGAGTAGGAAAGAGATCATCTGGCTAGAGTGCCATATGCTTCAGCTATAGGAAGCTTCATGTATGCCATAGTTTGTACAAGACGCAATATTGCACATGCAGTGGGAGTTGTCAGTAGGTATATGAGTAACCCAAGAAAGCAACATTGGGAGGTTGTGAAGTGGATATTCAGATACTTGAGGAAGACGACTGATTATGCTCTGCACTTCAAAATATCAGATTTTAAACTGCAGGGATATATAGATGCAGATATGGCAGGGGATACAGATGGTAGAAAGAGTACTACCGGGTATGTTTTTACGTAGGGTAATAGTGCGATTAGCTGGGTCTCCAAACTGCAGAAGATAGTAGCACTTTCTCTTACAGAAGCTGAGTACGTTGCAGTTACTGAAGCAATCAAAGAAATGATATGGTTTCAGTCTTTCTTGGAAGAACTTGGCTTGCGATTGGGAAAAAGGACTTTGCATTGTGACAGGAGCGCTATTCATTTAACAAAGAATCCAGTGTTTTATTCGAGAACAAAACACATATAGATAAGATACCATTTTATCGTATCAGTTTTGGAAGATGGAATGTTGTTGCTTGAAAAGATTCCGAGTTGTCAGAATCCAGCAGATATGTTTACCAAGGTCGTTCCTATTGATAAACTGAAGTTGTGTGCAACTTCAGTTGGACTTCTCCACGACAAGAGAGGAGTTGCTACCGTTGTAGAGGAGACATATTGCTTGCTTTGTCTTCAAGTGGGAGATTATTGGGATTATGGAGCCAAACCAAGGAGAAAATCTTTTTCCTATAAGGAAAAAGTCCATTTAAAATTTTCATTGTCCTATTTAGTTTGTGCTTTTTTATTTTCCCATTCCCTTTTAGTTTTTGTCATACCATTATTATAAATAGAGATAGATGGGCCATTTGATTGGTGTGCACAAATAGAGAGTCGTGAGAAATTCTCCAAGAAGAGAGAGTTTGAGAGCTAAATACTTGTGTATCAGTTTGAGATTTTGAAAGGCTTGTAGAGTGATTCGTGAGCGTTTTCTTAATGAGGAAAACCTGAGAGAAATCATTGTAAGGGACTTGTAAACTCTTGGGAGATTCTTCCTGACATTTTAGTAGAACCTGCAACGGTAGCAGAGAACTGGACGTAGCCCACATTGGGTGAACCAGTATAAATCCGGCATTTAATTTTCTTCTCCCTAATCTATTTATCGTTCTTGTTACTTAGAAGTTTTAGATTATTTTATCTAATCCTTTTAAGTGTAGGCTGCATTTTTTTCACAATAAGAGAGTCACAAAAAGAGTGTATCTATGAGTGAACTTGAGAATTATTAATTATGTTATTGTTTTTGCTAACCTTTTTGATGTAGCTATGGATGTACAAAGAGAAGGAAGTATAATTAGTGAAGAAATGTTAGCGAGGTCCAAATCCAAACCATTGTAAGGTTTACTCAAAACTTTAAAAATATAAATGAAACCAATTTTTGATGTTTTACTCAAAGAGAAGAAAGGTTTACTCATATGATAAATGTACATGTTTTGATATTGGTTAATTCAAGAAGAGGAGTGAGACACCAAAGTCTAGGGAGAGGAAGAGCTCAACCTATTCAAAAAGGTCAAGAAGAGACAACTACCTAGGGAAACATCAAGCTACTAATTAAGTTACCCACCTTCCATGGAAAGTCCACGCCCAAACAATTTGAAGCATCAAAGAGAGAGATTGAGCTAGTCATTACTTGCCACCATTCTAATGATTAAAAAAAAAAGGTAGTTCTTGCTACAATCAGTTTAAAGATTATGCGGTAACTTGGTGGGACAGAAAGATATCACATAGAAGAATAAATAATGAAGACTCATAGAATATTGGATTGAGTTCAAGGAGCTCATGAAGAAGAGATTTGTACCTCTCAACACTACTAAAGAGTTTAATGCATAAACGCTCAACAAGCTCTACCAAGGAACAAAAATTGTTGAAGACTACTATAAAGAGATGGTCATGCTCATGATTCGCTTTAACATTGATGAAGATGCGGAGACCACCATGACCTAGATTCTTTGATGAGCTTAGCCAAGACCTCGACAAGGTAAATTTTAAACCTTATAGATATATAGAGGAGCTACTATACCTTGCCATGAAGATGGAGGAACAAAACCCAAAGAGAGCTAAAAGGTATGCCAAATCTAGTTCTAACTCTACTTTTATTTAGAATAAAAAGACCAAACCTTTAGATGCCAAACCTAAGCATGTCATTGATAAATGTAAAAGTAAGCTTCAGCTTGAGAATCCCTCCTATTAGGATTAGAGAAATTAAATGTTGAAAGTGTAATGGAGTTGGCCGCGTAGTAGGGATTGTACAAACAAAAAAATTTTGATACTTGAGGATGAAGAGCTTGTCACGAATAATGAAGAAGAAAATGAGGAAGAGATCGAGAAAATAAAGAGGGATAGTAGACAAGAGGAGGGGGATATTTTAAGGAACACTTCAACACTAGCCTTAGTTACTAGGAGGGCCATGAATGTCCAATACAAAGAGGATCCTTAGAAGCTCAAAGAGAAAATGTAATACACAGTAGACACATAGTAAACTTCGTACCTTGTAGTCGGTTATTAGAGTTGTACCATTATACCTAGCACCAACATAGTGGAAATATTGAAACTAGCCACTCCATGCCCACGACATTATAGGTTACGATGAGTTAACTATAGTGCTGTTGTAAAGTTGAATAAGCAAGTACAAGCCCCTTTAGCTATGGTAGATATAAAGATACGAGGTTATACGTGATGTTGTGTCTTAGAATCATTTACAACACAAGATACTGCCTCTATTCATTTAGAGGCATAGTTCACTACTAGAAGTATATATAATTTCCAAACAAAGAAGGAAATATACCATGAAGTCTATACCACATACATTGAAAAACTCTACTTCCAAACTAGTTCAAGGCATTTCGTGCTTAATTGAGATATTTCCTACTCTTTCGCACATATCACAAGTTTGAGCTAAGCATAATTGAAAACAAAAGGTCAAAAAGATCCACATTGAAAGACACCTTTATTCTTGTTTATTGCCCACCAGAGTGGCCACCGTAGGGAGCTAGGTGTCAATACTCTAATATGATAGGAACTAACTCTTCTATAACACATATCTAAACTATAAGGTTATAAAACATATTGTGAATCGTCCCAGAAGTAAGCCTTAACATCATAGAAAAATCGCTTAAATTGTTGATGATTCATGTTAGGTGTGTCCTTCTAATCTTGAGGTGATCAGACATTTAATTCTCACTTTTTTCCCTATCTTTTATTTTAAAGTAAAACTCTTGTAAAAATATCAATATTCACGGGGTTTCATCCATAACCAATTGGCAATGAGAGAAGTAGCCCACAAGATGGTGTCTCTTTTGGGTTCACTAATCTTGGTTGGATCCCATTTTTGAACAAGATGCTCATTTGAGCTTTGATACCTCGTGGGCTTGTTTTAGTCTGTGAATTAATTTTTGAGGCTTTCATACATGGTGATGATAAAGAGGGTGTTTAAAACCTAGAGGTTGTTCCATGTAAACTTGTTCCATGTAAACTTGTTCCTTTAGGTATTCATGTAGGAACGTATTTTTGACATCCAGTTGGCATAAGGGCCATTCTGCACTAATGTCTAAGGATATAATTAATTGAATTGTAGTTGGTTTGACCACTGGGCTGTAGGTTTCATAACCTAGTCCGATCCTTGTATTTGATTATATCGTTGGGCAACTAAGCATGTCTTGTAACGATCTATGACTCCATTTTCTTTATACTTGGTTCTAAAAATTCGCTTAGATCCTACCACGTTTGTGTTATGAGGTTTTTCAACAAGAATCCAAGTATGATTTTGTAATAGAGCTCATTCGATCTCTCTTCTGCTAAACCATGTTGTTGCTTCTCTTCTTTAAAGCCTAATATGCCTCAAGATGTAGCTCGAAGGGTGATAACTCTCTAAAAGGGAGTTATTATGGCAGTTATTTGGGTAATTTTGTGCTTTATATTGAAGTTGTGTGTCTGATATAGCTTATGAAAGTAAGAAACTGTTATAAAATTCTAAGAATGAGCTCTAATCCTTTTTATTTGATGTTCTAGTATAAGTTCCTGCTTATTTTCTTTTATTGGCTCTTTTGTGATGAAAAGCTGAAGGATTAAGTCGAGAGAAGAGAATAGATCAAGAGGGGAAGTGGAGAAGCATTCTTATGCAAAGCATGAAGAGTTGGAGTGGTCAGATGCGGTAGTATGGGTTCATAGTGCAGTAATTATTCCACATGGAAATTTTTACCATGTCCGTACAAATACTAGCTGGTTGCCCTAAAATTAGGGTTCGGTATAAAAGGGAAAGGATGACTCTGCCGACACACACAGATCCCAAGAGAGAACATTCCTTGCGTGTCACTGAAGACAAATAAGGGAAATGCCCCATTTTCTGGAAGAAGCTAACGACAGAAGGAGGGAGTTGCTAGTTTCATGTTGCTGGCACCTTTTCAGTATGAATTTTTGTCTTCTTTTTCAAAATGGGTTTCTTCTTTTACTTACCTTTTCGTTCTCCCCCTCCCTGTGAACTAAACCCCATTTCGTGGGAGATTTCAATGCTGTAACTTATAACAAGTCATACTCTAGCTGATTTTTTATTTAACAAGTCATACTCTAGCTGTTTTATTTGCTGTTAAATAGAGCTGTGTGTATTTTTTCATCTTACTGAATATAGTTGGCCATTTTATTCAATTTGTCAGCTTCTGTATAATCCGAAAGGATATATGGTTAGTGTGGATTGTTCTATTTGTGGTTTAGCTACTTTTTTTAGTAGCTTCGTGGATACTTAGGAATAGGGTCCCCTAACCATGCTTAGAACTTGTTTTTATTGCTTAAGTATCTACAATGAGAGTAGTGGGTATTAATGTTTAGGCGTCTTGAAAGGGAACCGGTTCGAGTTGAGCAACAACATCGATTTATGCTAGAGTATAGGCTGAGAGTGAGTGAAAGCTACGGATTCTCCCTCGTTTTAACCGATATCTGTTAACTCTTATTATGTTCTCTGTGCTAGAGCTTTTCTTGCCTTCACAGTTGTAGGTTGTGTTTGTTTCTTGGAATCGTTTACTGCATTTTTCTATGTTAAATTGTTTACAGTTTTTAGCACAATCGTCACTATTTTACTTTTTTTTTTATATTTTTTTTTGCAACATTCGATATTCTTGAACATAATCTTAGAACATTACACTAAGCCCTTGTGGATTAGACCTCATTCGTACTACAACTGACGAATATAGTGTACACTTGCACTAATATTCATGTTGGTTGCGAGCACGCAACAAAGGGCAGGGTAGATACTTTCCTACATATGTTTTTAGGAATTGAGATTTCGGTTTCAACATATAGAATCATTCATTTGAAAATGTCTCATCCTTTTCCTTTTATGATCCATTTTCTTCATCTTTGAATTGTATGGTCGACTCATCCTTCTGTATGGCTTGATTATCATTTGAAACATGTTGAGGGAATGGAGATAGTGGTTCCAAATCTACAAGAGGTGGGTTTGGGCCTATTGCAACTTAAAATTCACCTTTATTTGCACTTACCTCAACCGGCTGCTCTGGTTGAACTTCCTTCTCCTTCCCTTCGTAATTGATCACATCAAGAACGGGTGGATCATCATATTTTCTACTTGGAGCTCTGGTTCTTCATAAATTGTCTCTCTCCTTAGATTCGTTACCTCACTTTGCTCTTCTCCTTCTCATATTAAGGGTTCTATGTTGGTAAGCGATGCTTTTGGTGGAATATTCCTCAACTCATTGACCAACTTCCCTATTCGGATCTCCATGTTGCAAATTGCTGCATCATTTCTCGCCATAAATTCTATCATCATCTCTTCAAGGCTACAACTTCACGACGACTGCACTTGTGCTAGCATTCATTGTTGATCATACTCTTAGGAGGGGGGGGTTGTGCTCGTATTGCTAGACAAGATTAGAATAATTTTCATCCTGTTGTTCTCCCCACGCGAAGTTCGGATGATCTCCCCAACCTTGGTTGAAAGTGTTCGAATAAGAGCCTGAGTTCTACTGGTTCTCTTGTTGAACTACAAAATAAATACAATTAGGATTAGATAGAAAATATAGTTATAAATGGTTATCGCCATAAATAATACAAGGAAATTAATTTTGATTAGCTATGAGAAAGTTACTTCCCATTGCTTGGTTGTGCTACATTTGAAATATAGATGAAGCTGGAGCACTCCAAGCTGAAAAGGCATCCATTTCAACCACTATTACCTGGTGTACACATGGTGTATTCTCCTACTTTTTCCTTCTCAGATTCTCTTTTTCAGTTTTTAAGTCTCTTTTCCTTCTTTAACCTCTTAAGAGTTGTGTCAATCTTAGGATCAAAAGGCAACAGAAAAGGTCTTGTGCTCATATACCAACCACAAACTAGTGAGGTTAAGAATAAGTATGAAAATTTGGTGGAACAGACACGACAATTACACAAGTAAAAATATCACAAAAATTTGAAAGAAAAATACTTAGTACATGACAACGACGCCAAAAACTTGTTTGGGATTTTACGATTCAAAATAAATAGCTAGAGCACATGTGTACACCCATCACAAGTAATAAATGGAATGAGTATTCTAAGTATTGATCCACAGGGACTAACATAGTCGTTTTGATTAAAATGATGATGATCGGTGAGTTTGCAATTGGTTTAAAAGTGAAAATAAATAGGAACGATGTTGGTTTTTATATTTTGAAACTTAATGAATAAAACCTAGCCCAGTTACTTCAGATTAGCTAAAAAACACAAAATGATGACAAACAAGGCACCAGACGCCTCCTCTGTTTTTTATATCGGTTCTGCTTCACTGTTTTTGAAGAACTTAACCCGTGCTCTTTCGAGTTTTGGGGAGCAATACTTGTTCTATTCCACAAGAGTTGGGTGATTTAAAAAACCTCTCCACGTAACAAGAAAAAAGAACGATATGAGAAGAATAAATACTGGAATTTTTATAGAGGAAGTTCAACTTAAAAAGGAAAAGTTACAAGTTGGAATTTTTGTAAAAACTAAGGTAAAGCTTTAAAATAACTAACTTAAAAACAAGAAGAAAACTAAAGTGAAACTAAACTAGGCTGAGGAAACAACTTAGAAAACTCTAGGATGATGAACTGAGTTAGTAGAATGCTGAATTTATAGGAAGCTTCCAGGGTTGTTAGGAAGTTGAGAGAAAAGTGGTGAACCATTTGTTCCAAACTTCATTGACTCATTTTGTTATTGACTAGGCCTCTTCCAATGTATGGATGACACGTGGGAACTAAAAAGACTACTTCAAATTGATTAAAACGCTCATTTTCATTAAGGACATTTTCAGCATTAGAGGTAGTCACTTTACTTTGGACAATTCTGAACAAAAATTTAATTTCCATCATAAATCATCTCTAGATGTTATAAAAATTTGATTTGTGCATGTATAACCCAAGATAAAACAAAATGCATGATTTTGGCTATCAAACTAAAAAGCACAATTTCTAAGTAGAAATTAATAGAAAATAACATAACCAAACTCCTTTTTACCCTTGTAAATAGTTTCAAGCAGTTTAGAAGTATTTTAGAAGCATTAATTAAATTTAAAGTTCTAAACCTTTTAATCAATGTAACATTCACATGTCCTAGTCTACCATCCCACACAACTCAACGATGTAAGCGGAACGAGAATCAATTTCATCAGTAGAGGCAGAATGTCTCACTCGACCTATCTATACTAACAAGGTGCTTGGCTTGGAGCAATATTTAGTCGGGTGACCCCTAGTTGATTTACTAGGATGCGTGAGAGTTAGGACAAAGACTCGTGTTGGTCTATAAGGAAAGTCTCCCCTCTTCTAAGTAACCAAGTAAAGACAGTGGCGTAGCCAGGTCACAGAGGATGCAGAGCAATACCAGGGCAAATAGGTGCCAGATCCAGATTCCATATCCTGGTCCAAATCCTGGATCTGGGCCGTTACATAGAAGCAATGTTAAGAGCAAATAGCCCTTACCAACAAAGTTACCATTTTTTGTGATGATAATCTTGTCAGCCTCAAACACAATTCTAAGACCAACCGGTTCAGAAAACCTCCTGGCACCAAATTCCAACATAGGGAAGGAACATAAAGCACATTACTTAAGGATGAGATAAGTTTTAAAAGAATCTTCCTTGTCCCAAGTACTCCAATAGTGGCCGAGTTAACCATAAAAACACACTTGCCATCAGTAGAGTCTTGGAAGTCGTGGAAAAGGTTATAGTTTGAGCAAAAATGTCTGGACGCTATGGTGTCAAGAATCTAGCTAGACTTGTTTTCCACCAGATTCGCTTCCACGACCATGGTAGCAATGATTTCTTCCATCCCTTTGCAAGGTTGGCTTGTGGAGCATGCTTTTCTTCTTACTTGTATTTTCTCTAGGTGCACTGGTAGGATTTATGTCCAGGCTTTCAATAGATATAACAGACTAGTTTGGACTTCTCGACTCTTCCACCAGAATTTTTGAGTTGGAATCCACTCTTCTTTTGTGCTTCAATTCTGCCAAGTTCGCACGAATCTTCTAGAATAAAAGGGATCGACGAGACCTACAAAACAGAAGAGCACTAAAGACCGATGTGGCTCTTGCCACCAGGCTCCGATCTTTAAGTAAGAATCGGAGTAGTAGAGTATGTTGGGTGTACTGCCCTAAACTCGAGTTTTTATTTATGTAAAAACAAATTCATATTCAATATAGTTATATTCAATCAATTTGTTGTTGAATTCATAACATTGCAATTATCTAATCCAATAAACTAAACATCCAATGTTATTGTCATGTAACTGGGACAATATATATACTGGGTATATATTTAACATACCATCGATATACAAGTAGATAATGTCCCGAGTGTTAGGTGTGTTGCCCTAAACTCGTAGTTTGTATTTTGTAAAAACAAATATCTATTTAATAAAGTTTTATTCAATAAATTTGTTGTTGAATCATAGCTTTGCATTGTCCAAAATCCAATAAACTAAACATCCAAGGTTATTTTTGTTGTAATCAGGACAGTATATATACTGGGTATATAGTTGATATACGGGGTATATATATTTGATATACCCCTGATATATGAATGGATAATATCCCGTAAATAACCTAAAGGGTCTATAGTATATGGATAAGGCTGGGTACATTATCCTGGCAACACTATGGATACGGCCCACTCTGTAAACGTTACAGACGACTCGATCCAGGTCGTTCGTGTGGAGACATGCGAGTGGGAGTATCCTGTACAATGAGTTTGTATAAGACCAGGCAACTCATTCTCAATCCTGAGTGAGTTATGGACTCCTGCCCGTGAGGGCTCGTCCTTTGATCTGTATGGGTGAGAGTGGCTCGAGTCGCCGACTCAATATTCCTACCATTTTGGGGACGAGACCGAGTGGGGAGCTGGGAGCATAACTTAACAAGATGGAATTCACTCCTCCCCGACTTTAGGGGAGTAGATGAGTGTTCCCTTAAATGCTGACTCCGGGACTTGAACAAGGGGCCCCACCCTCTCATTGGCTGAGAGGGACTTCCGGTTATTGGTTGGACCATAACCGGGTTGTTCATTAGAGGAGCAATGGTGTTTAAGGAGTAAGATGTAACTCAGGGGTAAAACGGTAATTTGACCCAACTTGAGTTACGAACACTCGTGAAGGATTGACTCGTCATTAATGGTCGTATATCCATGGACACGAAAACATTCTGCAGTGAGAAGAGTGCAACTGCGGGTCTTTAATGGAATGACCCGTAGTTAACGAATCTAGATTAACTCGGTCAATGAGTTTGACCGATTAATCTTGCATCGTTGGAGCTTCGGATCTGTAGGTCCATTAGGTCCCCTTGCTAGCTCATAACGGGTAAAACGAGGATCAAATTTTTTGGAAGAATTTGAATTGTTCAAATTACTTAAGGGATTATATGTATATTGATACATTATAATATATATAGTTAATTGTAAATTAAAACTATATATTATGAGAGATATTATTTGAATGAGATTCAAATAAAATTAATATGAATGAGATTCATATTAAAACTATAGGTTAAAAATAATGTGCATTAGATGTACATTAAAACTATAGGTTATACGAGAGAAATGTTTTAGAATATGATTCTAATTTTATAATAAATAATTAAGTGTTAATTATTTATGTATATATATATTTATTAATTATTAATTGGATTAATAATTAATTTGATTAATTAATTATATATATATATATTATTATACATATATTATAATTATTATGATATATATTATATATATATTAATATTAATAATAATAATAATATTATTATTATTAATATTAAACTCCCCTGCAAAATTGCAGGGGAGTGGGAGGTTTTCTGACGTGGGGAGTTACCCCACGTCACCCTTCTTCTTCTTCAAGAGTTGAGGAATGAAAAAAGAGAAGGTTATAGAATAGAAAAGTGAACTCCCACAATTCTCTCTCAAAATTCTCTCAAACTCTCCCTCTCTTCTATCAAGGTGCTACCACAAGCACGATCCCGAGACCCAAGAGGATAGCGAGGAAGATCCGGTCGTGGTGTTCGAGGGGAATTCACTGAAGAAATGATCTTCAAAGGTTTGAATTTCCTCTGTATTTTCCCTCTGTAAAATTCGATTTTGTATCCCGAAAATCAGCAACGAAAGTCCGCTTCCGCTCCGGGATTAACGTCCCTTCACCGAGAATAACCTAGATGGTCTATGGTATGTGGATAGAGCTAGATAGGGGTGCACCTCAGTCGGTCAAATCAGTTTTCAGGCCGAAATTCCCATCGACCGATATATGGTCGGTTTCCAAAAATAGAAACCGACTGATCGAACTGAGGAAGTTTCTGCCGATCGAATTTTTATCGGTTCTGTCGTTCGGTTTTTGAGAAATCGACCTTTTTTTCCACAAACCACTGTATCTATATTCTGTAAAGGGTTGGGTTACAACGGCAGCGAATGGGACTCGACGACGTTGAGCTGCGGGCTGGGTCGCGACGAAAATGGAGTAGCAGAGGTTGGGTGCAACGAAAGGTTGAGGGTGAAAGGCTGGGTTCGACGAAGTGGGGCTCGACGGCGAAGTTGTTGGTGGCAAGGTTAGGCTCGACGACGACGTAGCTAGCGGCGGAAAGACATAAACGGGAGATGGAGTGGCAGAGTAAGGGAGAAAGGAGTGGGAGAGTAGGGGAGAAAGGAGTGGGAAGATGGAACTTGAGAAGGCGGAGGATAGGAGATAGAGATTGGAAACGCTAAATTAAAGTTAAAAAGGGGAGAATTGAAATCAAAATGGAACGTGAACCAAGGAAAATTAAAGAAAATAATGAAGTCAAGGGAAACAAGGAGAGAGAAATACACGTAAATTTAGGAGTAATTAATAAGAAATGAAAGGCACGGAAAAAGGGAGAGATAAATGTATCAGAAATTAATTAATAAAAAATAAAAGAGAGGGAACGAGATGTAAATTTTTTTTTCATATATATATATATATAGGTCGGTTGGTCGATTTTAGGGAGTTTTGGTAACCGACCAGTGACTAGTCGGTTTTCTAAAGACCAAATTGATCGACCGTCTATTTTGAGTAAAAACTGATCGAACCGACAGCGGTCAGTCGGTTTTGGTCGGTCAGATCGGTTTTTCACCTACATCTATTCACCCCTAAGGTTGGGTACCTTATCCTGGCAACACTATGGATATGACCTACTTTGTAAATGTTATATACGACACGATCCAGGTCGTTAGTGTGAAGACATGCGAGTGTGGTATCATATAGAATGAGTTTATATAAGACCGGACCACGAAATAGCCAATCTTTAGATGTAACGTCGTTGACTAATAGATTGCTATTTGATAGGATGAATAGGCAACTCATTCTCAATCCTGAGTTAGTTATGGACTCTTGCCCGTGAGGTCTCGTTCTTTGATCTGTATGGACGAGACCGAGCGGGGAGCTGGGAACATAACTACACAAGATGACATTCACTCCTCCTCAACTTTAGGGGAGTAGATGAGTGTTTCTTTTAGTGCTGGCTCTGGGACTTGAACAAGGGGCCTCACTCTCTCACTGAGCCGAGAGGGACTTCTGGTGATTGGTCTGACCATAACTGGGTTGTTCATTAGAGGATCAGCGGTACTTAAGGTACAAGACGTAACACAGGGGTAAAACGATAATTTGACCCATCTATGGTTACGAACACTTGTGAAGGATTGACTTGCCATTAATGGTCGATATCCGTGGACACAGAAATATTCTATAGTGAGAAGAGTTCAGCTGCGGGTTTTTAGTGAAGTAACCCGTAGTTAACGTATGTTGATTAAGGTGGTTAATGAGTTTAACCAATTAATCTTGTAACGTTGGAGCTTCTGATGTATATGTCTATTAGGTCCTCTTGGTAGCTCGTAAAGGGTAATTAAGAATTGTTCCAATTTAATTAAAGGAAATTTGAGTTAATTGTGTATGATACAATTTAATATAATGTATGATGATACATTATAAAATTATATTATCAGAGAATAATATGAATAAGATTTATATTAATACTATAAGTTAAAGTTTAATGTGAAATGGATTCATATTAACTACTATGGGTTACGAGGGAAATGTATATTTGTATATGATTCAAATATTTATTCGTTTAATTAAATCGTATATATTTAATTAATTAAATAAATAAGATTTAATTCATTATTAATTAAAATTATAAAACTCACCTCTCCCCAGCAAAAAGTGAGGTGGAGAGTGGGAGATTTCTCTCTCTCTTCTCCCTCATTGGTTTTAAAACACAGGGAAATTTCTCTGTGTTTTAGGTGGTTCAAGTTTTTGCTTTAGAAAAAAAAACATCTCTCTCAATTTAACATTCCTATTTTGCTTTCCTTCCGAAGAACCAAGATCCCACAATCCCGTTCTTATTCCTAGAGTCATAGTGAGGTAACTACGTGGCAGTGTCCAACACTTGGTTCGTGCCGAAACAAATTCCATTCTCGAGGAAGAACAGTTGTCAATGGTCTTCAAATGTAAGTCGTTTTCTTCCTCCCAAAAGGCCTAACCTCTAGTTTAAAGTAAAAGCAGTGCCGTTTTAAAATCGATTTTGTTTCCTTTCTAAACCGAGTTGAATCACAAGCAATCAACCACTTCCGTTGGGGATTCGATCCTTTTCAATTGGTGTAAGAGCCAAATCATGATTCAATTTCGTTTAGAACAAAACAGTACTGTTTTTGGTGGGTTATTTTGATGCATTTGATGCATGTTGGTTTGCTAATAGATGGTTTTTGTTTTTGGCATTTAGACTTACAATTCATGTTGATTCGATCAATGTAAAGCCCCTTGTTTTGGGCATTTTGTTGTAAATCGAGTCTGTATAGTCCGGGGTCGTTCGTAAAAAAGAGTTACTGCGAAGAAAGGCTTGATTTCAAGCATTTTAAAGGTTTTTCAGTGCTGGAACAGAGGGCAGAGCAGCAGGCCTGTGACAGTAGTGCCATGGTGCCACTGCAGCAGCGTGGCGCTGCCGCAAATTTCTGGCAAGCGCTGCAGTGCTACATTGTAGCGCTGCAGCGCTGTGCTACTGGATTTTGCTGTAGCAACGCCGCGACGCTATCTCAGGTATTTATTTCAACCTCCCATTCGTGTGTTCGAGGCTCCGCAAGCGTTTTTCCTGTTTTTTAAATTAATATAAATTAGTTTATATTTATTTAATTGTAAAATAGGATGCCAAAAACCGATATACATAACTATTTATTTTATTGCATTATGAATGTAATTATTTTATGAAATATATGTTGCATAAAGTATGTCATATAGTTTTAAAATCCCACCCTAGGTTAAGCATGATCATGCATCATATGTATATAATAGTTATAATGTATGATGACATGTTTTATTTTCATAATTGATTAATCTAAATGTTGTATTAATTAGATGAAAATAAAGTTGGATTGAGCATGACATTACTTTAGTTAATATAATTGTTATATTAATGTATGTAGTCAATGCAAGTTTATAGCTTTAATTTCTTAAATTTTATATGAGTTATAAAATTTTGGTAGATAGAAATTAAAATCTATAATAAAGAATTGCATGCAAACATAGGGTCCGAGTTAATTAATTTTAAAGGGGTTAAAAATTAATAAGACTTTATGTTATATCATCTAATGTGATTAGGGGTAGTCTTTTATTTTGTTTTAACTAGGTTTAAAATGAAATAATAGAAGACTAAATATAAAATATTGCCTATAAGGGAATCCTGTCTAAGGAAGGTTCTGTCTAGGTTGAGGTATTTAAACTGACCGTAAGGAAACACCTCTACTTGGTTTATTAAAACATTTGATAAACTAAAAAATTAATGTACAACTTCTAATATAAATAGTTATATTGGGCCGACTAAAAATTCACTTAGTTAATTTCACTTAGCCCAGATTTACCTAAGTTATAAACCCTAGTCTTAGAATACTAAGTGGGAGCAAAAGAGAATGTGTAATATACCACGTATATTTTTTGTATACAAGGTATATATGACATATTTTTTTCTCTCACGTTTCTCCTTAATGTTCACACTGTGAGTTCCATGCTCGGTCTCATGTCGCCCTGGGCACGACCTCCCTACGGAAGGTGTTTGCATGGTTCAATATCGAGGTGAATGGAGATAGTATTATTAGTAAGTGGGAGAAGGACGTGTGACAACATATCCTACGGTCTCCACCATTGGTTTGCACCATGAGATTTCATACATGACTTGCGTGACGTCCTAGAATGACCATCCCTACGGAGGGTCCATTGTGTGGAATAAAAACTAAGGCAAACTCCAGAAATGGATAAGGCTCTCTTAGGTTTTTCTTCAATATTTACCTTCCCTATGGCGGGATTATTGGAGTGAACCTCTGAAGTCTGAAAATGGTGGGTCACACTTCCGGAGAGTTGTTAAGCTAGTTAGCAATTTCCTGACCAAATAAACGAAGACTAAAGATTATAGGAATAAGAGTTATTTTGGTGTAAAATTTAGTTGAGAACGTCTTAATTCAGTGAAGGTGTAGCTGTCTGCCCTACGGTGGTTGTTGCTCTAAATCACTGAAGCATCGTTGCAAAACAATTTTGTTAGGGTGCTTAATTACTTTTGCTAAAATTTGATTAGGTTTAAAGGTTAATGCATGAAACTGATATAGGTTTGTTTTTATTTTCAACATGTCAACTTTTATTATTGCTTTGTTAGTTGCTGAAAAACTTAACGACGAGAACTACAAACAATGGAAATCGAACCTAAACATTATACTAGTGATAGATGATTTTAGGTTCGTCTTGCAAGAGGATTGTCCTCAAGATTTTGCACCTAACGGCACTGTGGCAGTGTATAACGTCTATGACCAATAGATCAAATCCAATGCAAGGCAAAGGTCTACATCTTGGCGAGCATATCTGATGTGCTTGCTAAGAAGCACGAGGACACAGTCACCGCTAAGGAGATCATGGACTGCTGTAGAGCATGTTTGGACAACCGTCCTCACAGGCTCAACATAAAGTCTTTAAGTTCATTTACAACTCCCACGTAAAGGAGGGCTCATCAATGCGAGAAGACATTCTCAACCTGATGGTCCATTTCAACATGGCAGAGTCGACGGGACCGTCATAGACGAGCAGAGTCAGGTCAGCTTCATTCTGGAATCTCTTCCGAAGAGTTTCCTGCCATTTCTCAACAATGTGGTTATGAATAAGCTGGAGTACACTCTTACCATGCTCTTAAACGAGCTGCAGACCTACCAGTCTCATATGAAAAATAAGGGACGGGAAGGGGAGGAAAACGTTGCCACCTCAAAAAGGTTCCACCGATGTTCGACCTCTGGAACCAAGTCTGCACCCTTTTCTTCTGGAAGTAAGACTTTCAAGAAGAAGAAGGCTACTGGTAAGGGGTCTAAACCTAACTCCGCTCTTACCGCTGCCAAGAAAGGCAAGACCAAAACCGCAGACAAAGGAAAATGTTTCCACTACAATGTAGTGGGGCATTTGAAGCGCAATTGCTCGAAATACCTGGTCGAGAAGAAGAAAACCAACGAAGGTAAATATCATTTACTTGTTTTAGAAACATGTTTAGTGGAGAATGATGACTCAGCCTGGATATTAGATTTAGGAACCACAATCACGTTTGTTCTTCGTTTTAGAGAATTAGTTCATGGAGGCAGCTTGAAGCCGAAGAGATGACTTTCAAGGTTGGAATAGGAGAGGTTGCCTCAGCTGTGGTGGTAGGGGAGCTCAAGTTCTTTACGAACAAGAATTTTTATATATTATTAGATAATGTGTACGTAGTTCCTAAAATCAAAAGGAACTTAATTTCATTTTCTTTTTTTTTAGAACATATGTATTCCATTCCTTTAATTTGAATGAAGCATTCGTTTCTAGAAATGGTGTGAATATTCGTTCTGCTAAACTTTAAAACAACTTGTATGTGCTAAGACCAACCATTACAAAAGCAGTTTTAAATATTAAGTTGTTTAAAAATGCTAAAACTCAAACAAAAAAGGCAAGAAGAGTTTTTTCTAAAGAAAATACCTATCTTTGGCACTTTAGATTAGGTCACATTAATCTCAATAGGATTGGGAGGTTGGTTAAGAATGATCTTCTATGCGAGTTAGAAGGCGGCTGTTTACCACCTTGTGAATCTTGTCTTGAAGGCAAGATGACTAGAAGACCTTTTACTGGAAAAGGTTAAAGAGCCAAAGGACCCTTAGAACTTATACATTCAAACCTTTGTGGTCCGGTTGAATGTTAAAACTCGAGGAGTGTACAAATACTTCATCTCTTTCATAGATGATTATTCAAGGTATTGTTATCTATACCAAATGCAACATAAGTCTGAAGCCCTTGAAAAGTTAAAGGAGTACAAGACTGAAATTGGTAATCAATTAGATAAAGCCATTAAACACTTCGATCTGATCGGGCTGGAGAGTATATGGACTTGAGATTCCAAGACTGTATGATAGATCATAAAATCGTGTCCCGACTCTCAGCCCTTGGTACACCTCAACAGAACGGTGTATCAGAAAGGAGAAATAGATTCCTGTTAGACATGGTTCGATCAATGATGAGCTATGCTCAGTTGCCTAACTCATTTTGGGATTACGCAGTGGAGACTACGGTTTATATTTTGAACGTAGTTCCTTCGAAGAGTGTTTCTGAAACACCCTTTGAACCATGGAAGGATCGTAAAGCTAGTTTATGTCACTTCCGTATTTGGGGATGTCCGACACATGTGCTCGTGACTAACCCAAAGAAACTAAAGCCTCGTTAAAAAGTATGCCTATTCGTAGGTTACTCTAAAGAAACGAGAGGTGGTCTCTTCTTCGATCCTCAAGATAATAGCGTGTCTGTATCGACAAACGCCACCTTAGAAGAAGACCACATTCGAGATCATAAACCACGAAGTAAAGTAGTGATAAACGAGATTTTCGAAGAGGCTACAAATACGTCAACAAGAGTTATTGATTAAGCTAGCACTTTGACTGTTGGGTGTGTTGCCATAAACTCGTAGTTTGTATTTTGTAAAAACAAATGTCTTTTCAATAAAGTTTTATTCAAAAAATTTGTTGTTGAATCATAGCTTTGCATTGTCAAAAATCCAATAAACTAAACATCCAATGTTATTTTTGATGTAATCGGGACAGTATACATACTGGGTATATAGTTGATATACGGGGTATATATTTGATATACCCCTGATATATGAATGGATAATATCCCGTGAATAACCTAAAGGGTCTATAGTATATGGATAAGGCTGGGTACCTTATCCTGGCAACACTATGGATACGGCCCACTCTGTAAACGTTACAGACGACTCGATCCAGGTCGTTTGTGTGGAGACATGCGAGTGGGGGTATCTTGTACAATGAGTTTGTATAAGACCGGACCGCGAAATAGGCAATCTTTAGGTGTAACACCGTTAACTAATAGATTGCTATTTCTTAGGATGACCAGGCAACTCATTCTCAATCCTGAGTGAGTTATGGACTCCTGCCCGTGAGGGCTCGTCCTTTGATCTGTATGGGTGAGAGTGGCCTGAGTCGCCGATTCAACATTCCTACCATTTTGGGGACGAGACCGAGTGGGGAGCTGGGAACATAACTTCACAAGATGGAATTCACTCCTCCCCGACTTTAGGGGAGTAGATGAGTGTTCCCTTAAATGCTGACTCCGGGACTTGAACAAGAGGCCTCACCCTCTCATTGGCCGAGGGGGACTTCCGGTTATTGGTTGGACCATAATCGGGTTGTTCATTAGAGGAGCAGTGGTGTTTAAGGAGTAAGATGTAACTCAGGGGAAAAAGGGTAATTTGACCCAACTTGAGTTACGAACACTCGTGAAGGATTGACTCGTCATTAATGGTCATATATCCATGGACACGAAAATATTCTGCAGTGAGAAGAGTGCAACTGCGGGTCTTTAGTGGAATGACCCGTAGTTAACGAATCTAGACTAACTCGGTTAATAAGTTTGACCGATTAATCTTGCATCGTTGGAGCTTCGGATATGTAGGTCCATTAGGTCCCTTTGCTAGCTCATAACGGGTAAAATGAGGATCAAGTTTTTGGAAGAATTTGAATTGTTCAAATTACTTAAGGGATTATATGTATATTGATACATTATAATATATAGTTAATTGTGAATTAAAACTATATATTATGACAGATATTATTTGAATGAGATTCAAATAAAATTAATATGAATAAGATTCATATTAAAACTATAGGTTAAAAATAATGTGCATAAGATGTACATTGAAACTATAGCTTATACGAGAGCAATGTTTTAGAATATGATTCTAATTTTATAATAAATAATTAAGTGTTAATTATTTATGTATATATATATTTATTAATTATTAATTGGATTAATAATTAATTATATTAATTAATTTGATTAATTAATATTATATATATATATTAATTATTATATATATATTTTTTAATTATTATTATATATTATAAATATATATATATATATTAATATTATTATTAATATTAACTCCCCTCCAAAATTGCAGGAGAGTGGGGGAGTTGTTGTGACGTGGGAGTTACCCCACGTCATTGTTCTTCTTCTTCAATGGTTGAAGAAAACAGAACACTACAGTGAGAAAAAAAAGAGAATCCCCAAATCTCTCTCAAGAAAATTTTGCTCAATGTCTCCGTCTCGTTCCAAAGGATTGCTCCCACCAGCACGATCCCGAGACCCAAGAGAATAGCGAGGAAGACATAGTGGTGGTGTTCGAGGGAAACTCGTTGAAGAAACGTTCTTCAAAGGTAAAGTTTCCTCTGTATTTTCCTACTTTGTAATTCGATTTTGTATCCCGAAAATCAGCAACGAAAATCCGTTTCCGCTCCGGGATTCACATCCCTTCATTGACAAGAGTTGTTGATGAAGTCATCACATCACGTTAGTCACATCCACCTCAAGAATTGAGGATGCCTCGACGTAGTGGGAGGATTGTGTCACAACCTAACCGATACGTGGGTTTAACAGAAACCTAAGTTGTCATACCTGATGACGACGTCGATGATCCATTGACCTACAAACAGGCAATGGAAGATGTGGACAATGACAAATGTGTCAAAGCCATAGACTTGAAAATGGAGTTTATGTACTTAAATTGCATTTAGGAACTTGTAGACCAACTTGACGGGGTAAGACCCATAGGGTGCAAATGGATCTACAACAGAAAGCGAAACGCCGAAGGAAAGGTACAATCCTACAAGGCGAAGCTTGTGGCGAAAGGCTACACATAAAGGGAAGAAGTGGACTATGAAGAAACCTTCTCCCCTGTAGCTATGCTTATGTCCATAAGAATACTTTTGTCCATTGTCACATATTATGACTATGAGATTTGGCAAATGGACGTCAAGACTACCTTCTTGAATAGCAATTTTGAAGAAAGTATTTATATGTCTCAACTCGAGGGGTTCATAGCTCAAGGTCAAGAGCAAAAGGTTTGCAAGCTTAAACGGTCCATATATGATTAAAATAAGCATCTCGATCTTGGAACATAGGTTTGATACTACGATCAAATTTTATGGTTTTGACCAAAACGTTGATGAGCCTTGTGTATACAAAAAGATCTTCAATAATACGATAGCCATCTTAGTATTGTATGTGGATGATATCCTACTGATTGGGAATGATGTAGGATATCTCACTGACATAAAGAAGTGGCTAGCTAATGAGTTCCAAATGAAGGATTTGGGAGAAGCTCAGTATGTCCTTGGCATCCAAATTCTAAGGATGGGAAGAATAAAACGCTACCCCTGTCTCAGGCAACTTATATCAACAAGATGCTTGTTCGATATTCGATGGTAGAATTCCAAGAAGGGCTTATTGCCTTTCAGGCATGGAATTCATCTGTTTAAGGAACAATATCCTAAGTCACCTCAAGAAGTTGAGGATATGAGATGCATACCCTATGCTTCAATAGTGGGCAGCCTGATGCATCTATACTGTGCACTAGGCCTGACCATTTGCTACGTAGTAGAGATGGTCAGTAGGTACGAATCCAACCCAGGATATGATCACTAGATTTCTATTAAGGGAATCCTCAAGTATATTAGGAGAACGAGGGACTACAAATTTGTGTATGGCTCATAGGATTTGATCCTTACAGAATACACTGACTCTAACTCAGAAGCAATGCCGATGTGTTCGCGTGGTTACATGAGGACATGCCAGGAGTCGATCGAGGAGTCATGGTACATCGACTCAACGTCGACGAGAGCTGTAAGCCAGTGAAACAGAAGTGTCATGCATTCAACCAAGAAAGAAACGAGATTGTAGCTGAATAGGTGGATGAGCTACTGAAAGTAGACTTCCTTCGGGAAGTACATTATCCCAGTGGATATTTAAGATACTGCTGGTAAAGAAGCCGAATGGCAAATGGAGAATGTGCATCGACTTCACAGACCTAAATAAGGCCTGTCCAAAGGATTCTTTTTCTTTGCCTCGAATAAATCAACTGGTTGATGCCATTGCAGGGCATGAAAGATTGAGTTTCATGGATGCCTACTCTGGATATAATCAAATCAAGATGCATATATCAGATCAAGAGAAAACCTCTTTTGTCACAAGTCGAGGTTTATATTACTACACGATGATGCCGTTCAGATTGAAGAATGCAGGTGCGACCTACCAACAAATGGTGAATCGGATGTTTGCATCCTTAATAGGCAAAAATATGTAAGTCTACGTAGATGATATGTTGGTAAAGAGTTGAAAGAACAAACGACATGATGAGGATTTGGCAGAAGCATTCGACGTTTTGTGAAATTACAAGATGAAGCTGAATCCTACCAAATGCACATTTGGAGTGATCTCGGGCAAGTTCTTGGGATTTTTAGAACACCAAAGGGGAATCGAAGCCAATCCAGATAAGATCAAAGCTGTTCTGGAGATGGATCCACCCAGAACTCTGAAGCAACTACAGGGACTCAACGGAATGATAGTAGCAATCAATAGATTCATTAGCCATTCAACTGACAAGTGCCTGCCATTCTTCAAAATCCTAAGGAAGAAAGGACAATTTGAATAGACAGAAGAGTGCGAGACTGCCTTTAAGGATCTGAAGCAGTACCTGGGGGGAACCCCACTCCTCTCAAAGCCAGTCATGAGTGATGAACTCTACTTATACTTAAGCTGTATCCGACACTGTAGTAAGTTCCGCGTTGATAAAGGATGAAGATGGACGACAGTCTCCAATCTACTCCACAAGCAAAGCAATGGTAGATGCAGAGCTTAGATACCCGCAAATGGAGAAATTGACATTAGCACTGGTCACTTCGGCTCGGAGACTACGTCCGTATTTCCAAGCTCACAGAATAACCGTCCTCACCAACTTTCCCTTGCGATAGATTTTGCAAAGGCCAGACACTTTTGGGAGACTGGTGAAGTGGGCTGTGGAGCTCAGCGAGTACGACATTCAATATAAGCCAAGAACAGCCATGAAAGGGCAGGCTGTGGTAGACTTCATAGCAGAATTAACCATAATAGAACTTCAAGTATATAGTATCGACCCACAATTGGTTGAGGAAGAGCAACCCTGGACACTCTAAGTAGATGGGTCCTCAAATTTCCGAGGATGTGGGGCAAGACTTCCATTGGTCTCTCTAGATAGAGAGAGATTTGAATATGCACTGCGGTTCAGTTTTTATGCATCCAACAACGAAGTCGAGTATGAAGCTCTGCTGAGATCCGCGAATGGCGAAATACCTTTCTCAGGTAAAGAACCAGCTCGACCAGTTCTCAAAATATGAGATTCGACAAATTCCACGTGCTCAAAACGTCAACACCGATGCGTTAGCTCTACTGGTTGCAGCTTATGAAACCGACCTAGGAAAAACTTTACCGGTCGAGATTCTACCCGAGCCAAGCATAGAAGCTCAGGAAGAAATGGATATCGACGAGCAAGGGCAACCAGAAGAAAACTGGATGAGCCCTTTGATCAAATATTTGAGAGACGGGATCCTGCCTACTGAAAAGATAGAGGCCCGGCAACTACAACAATGAGCAGCCAGATACGTACTTAAAGACGACAATCTGTACAAAAGAGGCTACTCATTGCCGCTTTTAAAATGCTTAACGCCTGACGAAGCTGACTACGTCATGAGAGAGATACATGCTGAAGGACATTCTGGAGCAAGATCCCTAAGTCACAAAATAGTTCGACAAGGGTACTACTGGCCGACCATGTTGAATGACACGAAGCAATTCACCAAAAAATGCGATAAATGCCAACGGTTTGCAACAGTACCTAGGCAACCGCCAGAGCCTCTAACGAGCATAATGAGTCCTTGGCAGTTTGCTCAGTGGGGAATAGACATTATATGGACCCACCCACTAGGAAAGGGCCAAAGCAAATTTGTAGTGGTGGCAGTAGACTATTTTACTAAATTAGCCGAAGCCAAAGCCCTAGCTACAATTACTGAGAAAAAGGTCATCGACGTTATCTAGAAGAACATAATTTGCCGCTTTGCAATACCCTACACCATTATCAGTAATAATGGGAAGCAGTTCAACAATGCTGCCTTTCGAGAATTTTGTAGAGAGTTGGGCATTAAGCACATCTGTTCCTCTCCAGCACATCCGCAAGCTAATGGGCAGGTTGAAGCAGTCAACAAAATCATCAAAAGAACTCTGAAAACCATATTAGAAAAGTTTAAAGGGTTGTGGGCAGAGGAACTTCACAATGCATTACGGGCCTACAGAACAACACGTTGTACTTCGACGAGAGAAACGTCATTTTCACTATCATTTGGCTCTGAAGTAGTGGTGCCAGTGGAAATTGGTCTCCCTTCCCCAAGGGTAAAACAGTTCAGTCTACCCGAGAACAATGAATCTGTGCAGCTCAGCCTCGACCTATTAGAAGAACATCGAGAAATAGCACGACTACGAACGGCTGAGTACAAAAATCGTATAGCTCGATACTACAACTCGAAGGTTAAGAAGCGTGACTTTAAAGAAGGTGATTTAGTGCTAAGAAAGATTATGCCTAATACCAAAGATTCAACTAGCGGGGCATTCGGACCAACATCGGAGGGCCCATACAAAGTCACTAAAGTGGTTCGAACAGGCACTTATGCTCTAGAAGACCAACAGGGGAAGGCCTTACTACACTCATGGCACGCTCAGCACCTCAAAAGATACTACCACTAGTTCGACATATTTCTAGACATTTTTATGTTTTTCCATTATTTGGACCAACTAAAGTTATTGTAACTAAATCTTCGACAAGACGATCTTCCTACTAATAAAGTCTTCGACATTCGACGTGATACTTGAGTTTTTATATTCATTCTGAAATAAATTTCTTAAACAGGGGGCATCATATGATTATCTACATATCTACGACCAATCAAGAAACTCGAAATTGGGACAGACCTAGAAGCAAGCCAAACGGGCAAAAAGCCAGTAACGGCTCAACATGGTCAAAACTAAAGCAGAAAAATATAGGATATAAAACTGTTTGGCATAAAAAGCCAGGCAAGTTAGAAATCCAAAGGTATCAATATTAGTTCTATTAAAGTTAGATCCCAAGGCCAAAAATAAATGGTTTAAACTCAAACGAGAATAAAACAAGGCTCAAGAGACTTGATTATGGCCAACGAAAATTAGAAAAAACTTCCAAATCATGAATAGTATCGACAAGCTTAAGGCGCAAAACCAGTGGCAAGAACCAAGTAGCTAAAATCCAAAATTGGATCAAAAGCTTTTGGTAGAAGCTCTGTGCGTTAGAAACCTTGACATTATTAGCCACTGATATACATATAAATTAGGCTATAGAATGATCTCGTGGTAACGACAAGCGACAAGTACTCTCAAAACAAAGATCTTGATACAATTATTTGTCCTCTGTTTTGAGAGTGGGGGCCATTGTTATAGAGAACAAAAACGACCCGAAACGAGACAAGAAATTGAAGCCCGAGATCATCGATAGGGGAGACCGGCCCGCAACGCAACGGGTCGACCCAAAGGACGACCTAGCGCCGAGGCCGTCATGGCACCTTGACACCGACCCCACACTTCGGTGTCGAGGCACCAACCCCACCTCGGCGTCGAAGTGCCTACTTCTCAACAAATCGCCTTCGGGCCAAGATACCATGTGGGCCTCCTCCGTTCGGATCTACATCAAGAGGTTAAACACATCTATTCAGGGCCGAGGCCGATCATTGGGCCTCGCAACTCCGAATTATGGCTCAACTACAGAAGGTTTTGGAACCACCCTCACCGCTATAAATAGTAGTGCAGCATAACCCTATGGAGGCAAGTGACTTATCTCTAGCTCATTATTTTCTCAACTCTCCCTTGCTAACTTAAGCATCGGAGCCTGTGTGACTGAGGTCACATCGGTTTAGATCAATTTGGTTTTGCAGGTATCGGTTCCCTTATCATCGAGTTAGGTGTGTGCGAGAAGAAGAACCGAAGTGTCAAAATCCACGCATCAATAAAGTCCATTAGGTCCCTTTGCTAGCTCGTAAAGGGTAATTAAGAACATTAAGTCTGGGAAGGAATTTGAATTGTTCAAATTTAATTAAAGGGAATTTCAGTTAATTGTGTATGATACAATTTAATATAATGTATGATGATACATTATAAAACTATATATTATGAGAGAATAATATGAATAGGATTCATATTGATACTATAGGTTAAAGTTTTAATGTGAATTGAATTTATATTAAATACTATCGGTTATGAGGGAAATGTATATTTGAATATGATTCAAATATTTATTGGTTTAATTAAATAAATAAGATTAGATTAATTATTAATCAAATTAAAAGAGTTTTAATTTGATTAATGATTTAATTTATTAAATAAAATAAAAAAAATATTAAGTAATTAAATTAATTAATACAACTCACCACTTACCAGCATTTTTGCTGGCCGGTAGTAGTTAGGTGGAGAGTGGGAGGTTACTCCTCTCTTTTCTCCCTCGTTGGTTTTAAAACGCAGAGAATTTGTGTGTGTTTTGGTTGGTGCAAGTTTTTGCTGTATAAAAAAAAAAAACCTCTATCTCTCACAATTAAGCATTCCCATTTTGCTTTCCTTCCAAAGAACCAAGATCCCACAATCTCGTTCTTATTCCTAGAGTCATAGTGAGGTAACTACGTGGTAGTGTCCAATACTTGGTTCGTGCATTTAGGTTCGTTTGTTCGTGCTGAAACAAATTCCATGCTTGAGGAAGAAAGGTTATCAACAGTCTTCAAATGTAAATCATTTTCTTCCTCCCAAGAGGCTTAACCTGTATTTGTTTAAAATATAAACGATTCTTTTTTAAAATTAGGTTTGTTTCGTTTCTAAATCGAGTTGAATCACAAGTGATCAACCGCTTCTGCTGGGGATTCGATCCCTTTTAGAGTATGGAAAGTAGGATAGTCCAGTACCTCTAGGGTTTAGTTCACCCTCTTATTTATAGAAGTCGAGTCCTAATCCCTTTAGGAATTATAGAAGTCTAATCATCATCATGTTAGGAATTACAGAAGTCGAATCCCGATACATCTAGAAAATCCAAAGTTGGGACGCGATATTTTAGGTCAGAATGCGCAGCGGTCAAGTTGAACAGTAGGAGTTCTCGGTCGAGGGGCCGAGAACTACTCAATGCCGACCACTGGTCGGTCGGGGACCAACTCGGGTCGCTGAGCGCCGACTCCCTTTCCTGGTTCGTGCCCTCTCTTGGTTCTCCTTCGGTCTTCTGTTGCCTAGCTAGATCTTGTTTTATCTCTCTATAACATAATCGATCTCCAACTGCTCAAAGAAAATTACTAGCTTCTAAGACCAATGATGGTAATTAGACTCGTCAAGTGGTTCGAAGTTTGACAAGTCTGGTAAGACCTTTCTAAATTTGATAGTAGCCATGAGTTTTATTTTCAAATTTTTGGAAAGGAAAAGGACAAAACTAGAATATTAAGTAAATTTGTCGTTGTGCCGTGGGCGGAACCACTGCCTTGAAAGCAAAATCGACACGACCTCGCTACTAAATCGTTGTATTGCTGGAATGTTCCTCAAAGTTAACACAGCCTTCAACTCAGACGTGCACTCATAAGAACGAAGTGGAATCAAACTCGTACTTAGAAAACTCTTAGAAAACTCAAATGAGAGAGTAATGTAGAGAAGGAGAGAGAGAATGAGATGATTTATATTTGGTGATGGAAAGGCCAAAAATAGGTTTTTTATTTTCTTAAAAAAAAATTTATCACAACTCTTTAAAAATTAATTTAGAAAAGAATGTATTTCAAAAAAACCCATGCCAGCTCGACGACAACGATGCACATGTGAGGTGCAGGCTTAGCCCAAACCATGTTTACAACCGAAAGACTTTAGCTTATAAAGCCTCTTCCCAAGAAATAAACTTTCCATGAGGGACAATTGTACTTTAAAGGTTTGTTTCCCGGTGATTCCGACTCATAATACTCCACTAATAAAAAAAAAAGTTTTCCATAGCCAAACACTAAGGGGTTGTTTGGCCCAAGGGGTTCGCTTCGGATGAGGTTGACATCCTAAATCGACCCCTTGTTTGGCCCATGGGTTTGGAACCCATCAGCTTCCCACCTTCAACCCCATCGGGTTGAATAGTAATGGGTTGCACTTTTTTTTTTTTTTTTGATAAAAATACTATTTCTTTCTTTTTCTTAATATTTTTTCTTTTTTATTATTTTTTTTCTTTTTAAATGTCTTATCAATATTTAAAATGTTGATCAATGGAAATATCGATATCGAGATATTTCAAAAAGAAACTTGTAAATTATGAAAATTAATATAAATTATTTAAATTAGTAGATGAGACTTTAATTATATAATTAGGGTTATAATTGACAATGTTTAATCATCATATCTAAACGTATAAGTAATATTTATATTTAAATATCGATGTCAATAAAAATTTCATAAATAACCATAGAGACACCTGAAAATTTGTGAGAATTGTTTTAATTTGCAATTGAGAGTTTAATCGTGCTTATATTAATTAAGTTATAATATAACGTATTTAAGCAAGATTTGAAATATTGATATCGAGGGAAATGTTGAGCTTCCAATTTTACCAAGTACATATTGATATTGGCAAAAATTTTGAGAACATTTGTGGAAATCTCGAAAACTTATAAAAATTATTTAGTTAATAAATGAAACTTTAGTTGTAGCTTAATTAGACTAAAATTCAACCCTCTCGATCTCAAAAAATTTATAAATTTTAATAATGTTGATATTTTTTAAATTATATAAAAAATTGAATAATTTTATAATTTTACTACATGATAGAAGTAATTTTAATATTTTTCTACCAGAAATAATTTTAGTATAAATATATGAGTAAAAGTATTTGAATATTCCAATTTGAAAAAAGAAATATAAAATTTTGAAAGAATTTGTTTAAATTATTATTTTTAAAACAACAAATAATGTACAAACTAATATCGAGAAGTAAAAAAATAATAATGACAATGTTGAGGGAGAGAGGAGAGAGTCATAAATTCAAATTATGATTGAAAAATATATAAATTAAGAAATATAAATTTCAAAATAAATAGATTAATTACCTTTTAAAAAATTGTTTACAAATTTAAATAGATTATATCACCTACCTAACCTTTTGCCAAAAAAAAAAATAATAATAATAATAAATAAATAAAATCTATCAAACCCAGACTACCCAACCCTACACTCTAAACATAGCTACCTAAATCCAGGCTACACAATACCTCAACATCAAATCCCGAGTTTCACAAACTCAAGCTACATTTCAAATCCGTGGGCCAAATGCCCCTAAGTTTTTACACTAAATCTCCATGGATATTTCAATATTTCTAGTGAAGTAAAATTGGAAAACCTACGAGGGAATAGTGCTTTTAGTTGGACCCATTTCGAAGATAATGGCCAACATCTCAATTGTAGCAAATGTCTTTTATTAAGCTCATGGATAATGGATTCGTACTAGAGTTTGCTTCTATAATTTGCTCAAAAACTAGAGAATCGAGATTTGAAGTTTCAAAATGGTGCTCAAAATAATTGATATAGGTTTGAATGCTTATTTTACTTTGTCTCCAAACTTTCAAATCTTTTTTATCCATTATTTTTATAAAAGGTCATTTTGATTTTAATGAATTCTGTAATAAAAATTTGACACAAATACATATATTTTATTTATTTAATTGGTCATAAATATCTCTGTTGGAAGACTAATACTAGCATGCCACGTCTCAGCAAATACGTCAGCGTATATTCTAAAGTCTGACATATAAGATCGAAATTTCTCTATGTTGGTTGATAGCTGTTCAAACGCTCCAACTAACCACATCTGCAAGTTCAATGGTGTTGAAATTCGAGGTAGCATATTACGCGCGAATCCGATTGCAAATTACATACGAAATAGTTCGATCTGAGACTAACTTGAGTATCAGAATGTTTACCTCTATTTTGCAGGTCCTGTTCAACTCGTTTTTTTCCAAACGATCAGATTTTAGCTGAAACAGTCTCTGCGGATAGGTATTTGACGTTACATAGGTTAAGTGTTAGAATTTTCAAATAGATTTAGATCTCATTAAAATGTCGTTTATGAAAAATTCACCAAGATGAGCAACCAAATTATGAGTTAAACTTCTTTTCTTTTCTTTTCTTTTCTTTTCTTTTTTTTTTTTTGAATGCATTGTAGGTGTATATTGAAAGTTAAGTTTTCCAACCTACAACATTGAGATTATCAAAGGTTAAAATTCTATTTTTCCATTTTTGAAAATTAAACTTATTAACATTATTATATCTGTCATGTCTTTCTTTATTTTTATTTGTTGCCTATTTTTTTTTAAATGTTTTTAAAAAGTATGCCATGTTTCTAAAAGAAAGAACAAAAAAAAGTACGTTTTTAAAAAATTATTTGTATTATTGAAATTCGAGTAATAAAATGAATTTGTTTGTAAGTAAGATAAAAAAAAATACTAAAAAATTATGAGAAAGCAAATATTTTTAACAACAGAAAACATAAAATAAAATTATTATCAAAGAGGATCTTTAACTTTAGCTTATGTGTTCATGTCGATAATATCTCAACGTTCTCACCGTGTTTTTGGTCAACGACATGTGGGGTTGTTGGGTGAGGTCACTCTCATGTCCATGCCATCCCATCATGCATCAACCCACAAACAAATTATTCTTCTATTACTCCTTCCTTTGCAACTTCCCTTCTTTTCCCAAAAGAAATAAATCATCATTTCTCTCTTGAATATTAGTTAATTTCTTAGAGCCAACATAAGTTTGAAACCTCTCCTAATTTTCCCACTACCCAAAGGAAAATCTCAAACAACCTTTGATATATATATAAAAAAATAACACACATGGGAGTTTGCTCTTTGAAAAAAATTAAAGTTAGATCTTAAAATAGTTTTTTTATTACATCCACATATAAATTTAAATTATTATTTTGAGTGAAGAAACAAATATTTAATTTTAATATTATATAAATTAATAGAAATTTCTCTATCTCTCATCCTATCCCCAATTAAGTATTAAAAAATTCATGCATTATTCAACTGAAGAGGAAAATTGTTCACCCTTATAATTTATCTTTTTTTGAATTTAAAATTAAAGATGTGTGAAAAGGTTGGTGGTAGGTAAGATATTAAATTTTCGTTGACATGTCGATATTAATCTCCATCAACATTTTTATATGTTCATGACTTTGACATGTTACATTTCCATAGTATTACTGAAAAATCAACGAAATATAAATATATATATATAATATATACCAACAAAAATATCATTAATGTGAATATAGTACTAATAATTGTAAATTTTAACTTATTTAAAAATGTTGAAATACTTATTTGTTAATTTAAATTATTTTTCAGGAATATCCATTATTGACACGACGTTTTGTCAATATTTTAATTGACATTTCCATCAAATTGAAACCTCGACATATCCAGTTGATGTTCGAAACCTTATTTATAAAGTTTCAAAATAGCCTATCAAAACTACGCGAACAGTGGAATTACCTATTTATTTAAATTTCATCTATAAATGAAGCATTTTTTTCTTGGCAAAGGCACAAAGTACCATATGGTACCAATGAGAGCTACGAGTCGAAAGACACTATTAATTTTTGTTTGTACTTCTACAATAGTACTGCTCTATGGGTCCTCTTGAAAAATAATTTTTGTGAATAGTTTATTCTTTTTCTTTTATATATCTTTTACCTGTTACAGTTAAAATTACTGTTCATAAACTTATTACATGGAGGTAAAAGCAACTTCAATTGTTCTAAAAAATAAATACAACTTAATAAACAAAGAAAAAGAGTAATTACTTCCAAAGTACAATTATTTAAACATAGTTTTATTCAAAAGTAAAAAAGTTATGCATCATGATGTAGCATGCAAATAGCTTTCAATTCCCCATCAAATTTATTTTGGATGGCCCAGTAGTCAAAGAAAAAAAAAAAAAAAAAAAAAATTGGATGGCAATAATAGATGATGTGAGTGGAATTACATTTATTTATATGAATATATGGAAGTTTACTTTACAACACGGGTCAAAATATCAAAAAAAAAATAAAAATTACAGACTTCAAGACTACAGATATTCATTTTGAAATTTTAGGGACCAAATTGATCTACTCTAAACTTTAGGGATTTTATTTTGAAACCTAGAGAGACACCAAACTGACATTTACTCGAAACACCCAAAATATTTTTTTCCCTTAAGATGACGTTAAATTGCTAAAAATATTAGCAAAACTTTTTAGTGATTTATTGTACGCTTTCATCTTCGATAAATGTTAAAAATTGTTCAATGCGAACAAGTTTTATGCACAAAAAGAATATAAAATTAAGAATAAAAGGTTAGAGATGGAGTATTTTTCTCCATTAAAACTAATTTTAGAAAAGCAAACACTAATTAATTTTTCTTTCAAAATTTTTAAAACCATATCTAGTCAAGAGTGAAACATTTTGAAAAGTTACTAAAATCATTTTATATTATTCTACTAACTCATGTGAAACTCTCGCTCTAATTAATTGTTGTGTAAACATGTTATTGGGTCAAGCAAGTTTTTTTAATTATATTTTGGTCTCTTTATTATTTTTATTTTATTTCAAAAATATCAAGAATTAAACCTTTTCTTTATAGTACAATACTGGGGAAAAAGTCGACTGCGATGTGTTGCATCGCCAGAGTAGAAAGTTGGAAGACTCCCAAGTGACAACGTCATCAAGTTGGATTAGGGAGTCTGGGCACGCGAGCGATGTGCAACACTCATTGCAGCCTGGTCGGTCTCCTTGCCGTGATCTCAACAATCCATGCAATCCGAGAAGAAGGCGTTCAATGCTACCAACTACGAGCACGATTCCTGAGGAAACCTTTGATGCAGAGAAAATTCCTTAGGGAGCAATTATTCCTACACGTCATCGCGCAATTAAGTGAATCCTAGCAAAAATATCTTCTCTCTCTTGACCTGAACTTACTTGAATATCGAAGTATTCACTCTTTGTCTTGCAGGCCCCTCTACATTATTTCAACGAGGATTCACGTGATCGTTTGTGAAGGACATTCAGTGCACAAACAATGAGGATTCAAACCCACGATCTTTTATGGTAAGGATACATGTCTTAACTTGTTAAACTATACTTAGGTGGAGATTAAGAATTAAACTATTGGGCATTATATTAGTTAGATATTGGTATAATGATGTAGTAGATCTTCATATATCAAACTTTATTATATAGAAGCAAATGACCAAATAAAATAATATAAAAAGGAACAATAAGATTGTAACAAAATGGATATGTGTTTGAATATTCTTATAATACAAGAGGAAAAATTGGAATTGACATATGAAAAAGCACCATGGTCCATTTCTATATTTGAATTTGGCAAAAGGAAAAGAAAAGAAAAGAGAGAATATAGAATATAGAATAAAGAAGTAGAAGTTTTGAAGTTTTTGAAGTTGAAAAACTAATGATGGTGAAATTGGAGCAATAGAGAAATGGGTACGTGGAGAAGTAAAATTGGTCTCTCAAAAAGGCTCAAAGCACCCAAAGTCCATGGCATGACATGACATCTCACTCACTCTCACACATCCATAGTGCTATTGGAGACCACACAAACTCACCACATAATTAACCAAAAACAAAACCAAAACCAAAACTCTAGAGTGAGAGAGAGAGACCAAAAACACATTGGACCAAATACAATGGCCTCTTTTTTATGTTCATGCTTCTAAATGTCACTCTTCTATTGGATATACAACTTTTATACTCTTCTCTCTCTTAAATTTGGACGTTGAAACCATATTTTAGTTTCAACGATATACTTTTCTGCTAACTGGGTAGCGGGAGCTTGGTCTTGATTATTCTCATTGTTTAGTTTTTGATAGGTAGGAGAGAGAGGTACATATAACTTAAGGAAAGAAGAAGTGAGACTTTTCTTTTTCAATTTAGTGATGGGTATGTAGTAGGTATTTATATTCACGGGATTTCATCTCAAAACCAATTCTCAAAACCAATTGTAAAGTTCATTTTCAATAATGTGGGATCCTTAATATGCCCCCTCAAGATCGTGACTCTTTTGACTCATCGATCTTGGTTGGATCCCATTTTTGGACCGGATGCTCGCTTGAGCGTGTATTTAATATTTATGGGTTCCATCTCAAAACCAATTGACAATGAGAGGAGTATCTCATGTCTATTATAAACCATTGTAAGGTCCATTTTCAATGTCAGATCTTGAATTGTAGGAACTCGCATGAAAGTATCGTTATTTAAATTCTGGATCTTTGCAAATCTTTTCTTAAAAAACTTGATTCAATCCTTGAACTTTACATGAAATATCATTTTAGGCAGTTGAAATTCATTTTCTTTAATAAGTTATTTTCTTAAAAACATTATATGAACATATATTTTTTTGTGGTGACCAAATCAACATATTAGATGTACTCTAAACATGGATAAGTGTTTTAAAGATACATGTGTATTAAGTGCTAGGTTTTCAAATAGATTCTTATTCTTGTTAATTAAATAATTAATAGAGAAACTTACAATTTTAAAGACTAAAAGATTTTTTTATGTAAAGTTTGGAGAGAAAAATAAGATTTAAACTATTCTTTTATTACATATATTAATTATATTATAACTAACACTATTGATATTGGGTATATTATTCATAGCATGGTTCCCATGTTGAGTGAGAAAACTTTGATGGAATTTCACCAATTTTTGTTTCTTACAAAGACTACTTTTATTGGATGGAAAACAAAAATTGTAGAGTGATAAAAGTTAGAATCATGGAAAGGGACCAAAATAAGAATATGTTAATTTTATGCTTCAAATAATTGTACTATATGCTAGTGAGCTAGGAGAAATTTAACCCACAAAATAAAAGTCACATCTTTACCTTGCAAAAGTCTATCTTATTGCATGTTCTTTCTTCTTTATTGTATCTTTATTTCTTTGCATTATTTTTGTAAATTATAAACCTTTAAATTAAAATTTGATCATCGAATTGAAATAATGCATTTTAAATCAAAGTTTATATTAAGTCAGTGATCTATTTTTGTTAAGGATCCCACATTAAAAAGATGGACTTGACAAAGGTTTCGAATATAAGTGGGTTACTCCTCTTATTGTCAATTGATTTGGAAACAGAATTTTATGAACATTTATATGATATCAGAGTCCAAAATACTCAAACGAGCATCCAGTCTAAAATGGGATCTGGTCAGATTGATGAGCCAAAAGAGCCAGGATCTTAAGGGGACATATGTTAAGGATCTCACATTGAAAAGATAATAGATCTAACAAGGGTTTATAATAGATATGAGCTACTCTTTTTATTATCAATTGATTTTGAGATGGAAGCCCATGGATATTAATAATTTTATCTCTTTGACCTACTTGCTTTATGTTATGACTTATCAAATTATTAATTTGTTTCTTTTAATACAACACGTGGGGAGGCTCGAACTCACAAATCTCTTAATTGAAGATATATGACAATTATCGAGTTATACTCACTTTGACATCAAACTATTACTTGGTTAGTCCAACCAATATTTCAATCGACATTAAAGTTAGGGAGCTTAGAGTTGTAATTGAAACTTTTTAGAGGTTTAAAGATTTAAAGTAGACAACAACAAAAAAATGTATTTAACTTTATAACCTAACTTTTACAATTTTGGGGAAAAAAACTAAAAATAGTTATCATATGCATTATTATTTTTATTTTTTTGAAAAAAAAATAATAAGAGATCATAAGAAACAATTATTGAACTAATTTTTATTTTTCTTTATTTTAAAACAGAAAACAAGAAAAAAATGGTTATTAAATGTGTCCTTAGTTCATAATTTCTAAAAAAAATTTAAAGAATCTTAGATCAAAGTAAAGTCTTATTCAATGGTGGAAAATATGCATGCCCATCTTCTCGACATGGTAGTTCACAATATAACCAACTTCTTTAGACAATATTTAGTTCCAAAGCATGACTTTTGTTTGTCATGGGCGTAGAACTCGATTCTAGTAGAAGTGTAGACAACGCCCGAAAATCTCGTGTATAACTCGGTTCCCAAAGCATGACATGGTGGCACGTTTGTTTGTCTCTCCCGACAACCGTTTCACTCAACTCATCACAAAATCGCACATATTATGTCACCATATCGTTCACTTCCCTGATTCAATGCAAATTCTGTCTATTTAAGCTCTCCAATTTAACCACCGCCTCTATAAATGTCATCTTGGTAGGTCATTTAAAGTATTTCCTTTCATTCCCCTCTTTAAAAATGGTAAATTCTACGTTTATATTTTTCTATAAAATAATTCAACTTGATCATTGTAGTTGTTTCAACAAATACCACGTCTAAATTACATTACCTAAAGAACAATAACCATTTACATTTTTTTCCTCCTTTTGATTTAGGACAATATTTTTCTATTAATTGGGTAGAAGGAATTTTCTTCTGTCCACAATAATAATAATAATAATAATAATAATTTTTTTTTAGAGCGAAAAGAGAGAAAAAGGAGTTTTTTTACAAAATATGTTGAAGATTTTATATAATTTAAATAAAAAAAAGACTTGGTGAAATTTTCAAATACATATATATATTATTTTGTAAATAGGTAAATTAGGTACAATTTTACTTTTCCTTTTTTTTTCTTTTTTTTTTTTGAAAATTCATATTTCTTCAATTGTGATATATTTATGTAGTTTCTTTTTTTTTCTTTTTGGCTTATATATTTTTCTCAAACAATTAAAAAAAATTTACTTTTACGCTTTATACTTGGTTTGGGTTTGGGTCAGTGAGTCAATTTTAATCTTAAATCATCATATAAATAAATTTTCAACTTAAGCTATTTACTTCATCGAGAATCAATTTTTTTCTTTGGACAATCACATCAAAGTAAACTCTAAACTTAAATAAATAGTGAAATTAATATCATGTCAAAATTAAATTAGAAAATTGTTCACAACCTCACCTATAAATTCCCGTGAAAATTAATCATAAAATCAAGGAGAATTGTTTTTTTAAAAAAAACCCCAAATTCAAGAGTAAAATGTTGGAAGGTAACAAATTAAAGAGCAATTATATTTTAGTTATTTAATGGGCATATGAGTGATCTTGATTATGGGCACGTGACTTGGTGTGACTTGGTGAGTAGAGATCAGCCCATTAATCTTAGCGGATTATGGGAAACCCTAGGATTAAGCTATAAATATATGGTTATGGTCTCCAATAGACTATTCTCATCAAACAGGAAGTATATGGTCGACCACAAACCACAACTTGTTGCAGATCATGGTCAATCCATCTAATGATTTCAGGTAATTCTAATATATTTATAGATTTTGGTTTTCTTCTATGCTTAGATCATTGGTCTTGATTGTTCTATAATTTTATGGCTTTTATTTT
This sequence comes from Momordica charantia, assembly GCF_013281855.1. Classification (NCBI taxonomy): domain Eukaryota; kingdom Viridiplantae; phylum Streptophyta; class Magnoliopsida; order Cucurbitales; family Cucurbitaceae; genus Momordica; species Momordica charantia. The sequence goes on along the minus strand of NW_028275159.1, from coordinate 11,533,720 downwards.
AGAATAATCATGAATTAGGATTTGTTTAAATTTTATAACATAAAATAGTCCAACCAAGCTACAAAATTACCCAACACGGCTATAACAAAATAGTCTTATGACTTATCCAACTATAATAATGTTCATAACTCAGCTACAAAATTTCAAAAATAAGAAAACTTGACTAAGGATACTACGATTCAACTTGGTAAAATTAAAATTGATCATTAAATGAAGAATAAAAATTAGAAAGAAAAAGTTTTTTCCAATCTTTATTTTATGGAATTAAATAACAGGAAAGGAGAGCGTTTGCTGGTTTGAGTGTTTGCTAAGTTAAAATTAATCAAGCAATTATTCTGCTTGGCAAAACATTAGGTAAGAGCACCCAAGTAAATGATTCTGAATACGAGTATATAGCTAAATTGGTTAAGGCACCTATCTCCGATTAAGAGTTTATGAGTTCGAATCCTCACCTCACATGTTATACTAACAATTATCTCCATTAGTATGAGACTAATTATGAAGGTGAATATCACACCATTGGGGAGATACTTGAGGTATTGTTGTTCCTAACACTATTTTTTTTTTTAGAAAACAAAAACCGAAACATGTTTGATCATTTTTTATGTTCTATTTTTGAAAAATTATGCTAGAGAGAAAATGGGGTAGAGCTGACAATAGGGATACCCTCCTCATATCCTTTGTCCTTGTAGAAATTTTTAGTCTTCATCTCCACTTCATTCTCTTATTCTAAGTATCAATATTCATGTCTATTATAAGAGCAGTAGTCCATGTCTATTATAAAATATTATTAGGTCCGTTTTATTTTCAATGTGGGATCCATAACACTAAGAAATCAAAGTCTAGGTTGAGGGAATCCTCTTTTGGGGATGGGGTCTTCTATGAAATACCGGTTTAGTAATAAAATTTAATCATTATTAGAATTTAAAAAATAAAAAAGGTAATAAATAATATATATATATATATATTTCTTAACTAGTATAAATTATATTTAGATTTTAAAAAGATTTAATATTTTAATCATAATTTAGTAAAAAACAGTTATAAAATATATATTTACTATTTAAGAAATGGAATCGGGGACAGAGTTGGGGCATAGTGGAAAAATGCATTGGAGCGGGTACCTGACCCTACGAAAATTTTTTAATTCCTATTGTAGATACATAAAAATAGAAGTTTAGAAAGATAAAAAGAAACTTTTTAAAGAGAAATTTTAGAGGGACTAAATTTTTAGAGATAAATAAAAGGTATAGTTGTAGATATGACAAATTTTTGTAGTAAAATTAGCAAATTAGCAACCACGTTTAGTTTTTTCAAATATGACAAAAAAATGGATGTCCAATTTTAAAATGACAATTTTACCCAAATGATATTCTTCTATAATATATTTGTAATATATTTAACTACTAATATGTATATGTGATATAAATTTGATATACTACTAATATGAGTGTCTGATATACTTGTAATATGTATGTAATATATATGTGATGTACTACTGATATGAGTGTTTGTACAATATGTATGTGATGTACATCTAATATACTACTGATATGAGTGTCTAATATACTATTGATATGAGTATCTAATATACTACTGATATAAGTGAAAATTTTTGCTATATTTGAAAAATTTTAAAAATAGGTGACATATTTTGAAATTCATAAAAGATGTTTGCTACTCGCTACAATTTTCCTTGAAAAAAAAGCTTTAGGGAAGAAAAAGTTAGAGAAAAAAGTGAGTGAGAGAAAATGATATGTTCGAGAAAGAAAAGAAAAATTATAGTGAAAAAAAGATAGATTAGAAAAGAAAAAGAAAATTTCTAGCGAGAAAAAACGTTAGACAAAGAAATAGGAGATATATGTGTTAGAAAAATTAAATAAATAAATAAATAAAAGAAAAGTTACCGTTAAAGAAAATTTAAAGAGAAAAATTTAGATAGAGAAAGATCGGAGATATATTTGCCAAGCAAAAATAGATTAGAAAGAGGGAAAAAATTATAGAAGTCCAAATTTGAGAGAGTAAAGTTCTAGAGTATATTAAATTCGTAGAGAGAGAAAAATGAGATTATATGCTAGAACAAAAATAAATAAATAAAAATATATAGAGATGAAATGTGACGCCGAGTAGAAATGAGAGGTACATGGATAAATCGGTACCACAATTGAATGAGAGAGATCCTAAAATCATGGAAGCATGGTTAAAAAAAACTTAAAAGAATTGATAGTTACTACCTACAGTAACAAGGTGCACCTTCCTTTTCAATGGCTCAATCAGAAGAACTCTTTAGAGTGAGAATGAAATTTGTTAGTTGAGCGTTATAAGAAAAATGAGATTTTGAAAATCATAAATCTGTTTTTGAACCTAGTGTCGGTTTGAACTTGTTGAGCTCTGATACCATATCAATATGCATGGAGTTTCATCTCCAATTAACCAATATTGACTGATCCCATTTTTGGACCGAATGTCGATTTGAGCTTGTTGGACTTTGATACCATTATCAATATGCATGAGATTCCATCTCAAAACTAATTAACAATGAGAGGAGTAGCCCACTTACATTATAAACTCGGTTCCCTATCTTTTGAGTGTGTGATCCTTAACGCGGATCGATTATATAACTATTTCGTTTTCTATTTTTTATTTTTAAAAAACAGGTTTGTTTGAAAACTAATTTAATTTTCTGTTTTCCCTTCAAAATCTTTTTTGTAAAATTTCAAAAATAGAAAAGGTAGTTTCTCAAAACAGACTTCTATTTTTCAAAATTTAATTTTTTGTTCCAATGCTCAACTTTTTCTTTGGTTGATATGTTTCTCTGCAACAAATTTTTTTCACACTCTGAAACTTTTTTTTCCTACCAGGATTTTCTCACAATAAAATTTATCGGCTTCCTACCTCCAAAATTTTCAACTCTCTATATATGAAAATTTAATATTTTTCTAAATTTTTTTCTCTCTCACATTTCACTTTTTATAATTTTTTTTCTCTTCCTGAATTTTTTCTCTAGTAAATATATCTTCAAATTTTCTCTATCTATTTTTTTTCAATTTTTTTCACTGTAACTTTGTTTATTTTTCTCTTTCACAAATATATCTCGAAGTTTTTTTTGTCTAATTTTTTTCTCACTATAATTTTTCTTTTTCTTTCTACTTTTCCTTTCTTTGTCTTTTCTCTCAACTTTACTATCTTTATCTAAATTTTTCTTTTTTTTTAACTTTTCTGTCACTATTTTTTTCTCTCTGAAAAATTTCATTTTGTCTCTCTAAACTTTTATTTTTTGCCTCTACTAGGAAGACAAAAATCTCTATAGGATCGGTTACCGATCCACAAACAAGGAATGTCTTTTGCTCAAATTTCTGGCCTCACCTCAATTTTATTTTTTAAATAATTGATATATATTTTATTAAATTAATATATATTTATTAACTATTTTAGTAAATATATATTTTATTAACTATTTTAGTAAATATATATTTTATTAACTATTTTATTAACTATTTTACTAAATATATATTTTATTAAACTCTCTATATATTTTTCTCTCTATCATATCTATTCAACTCTCTAAATGTTTAGAAAATTGGAACCCAAAATGTTTATAAAGATGTTTGATTTTCTGTTTTTTAAAAACAAAAAAGAGTTATTAAACATATATGGTTTGGAGATTTCCATGAATTCGTTAAGTTAGATTTTGATATGCATGATTGAGATGCACCAAGCTAGTGCTTGGTTTAATAGAAGATAAATTTCTTAATTATGCGACTCGTGTCTACTGTTTCAAAATGAAACGAATTCGAATTCCAGCTATAGACTTATTTAAATGTATAAACTATATCTGACTATAAACTATATGTATAACTATCAATCAAGATCAGATAAGATCATATATGAACAATAAAGTATATACGCTTATATATCCCCACTAAAAAAACTAATAGACTATGATAATGCCCTGTATTGAAAACCATATTGAAATTTTTTTTTAAAACTTCTATTCCCAAAATACTATATCAGTGACGAGCATATGAAATCGATGACCAAAACTCTGTCAACTACATAGCACTTTGAAGTCGGAAATCGAACACACAAAATCCAATATTTTTTAAATACCATAAACTTTTTAAATACATCAAACTCGAACACCAAAATCTGAAATCAGAAACAAACCTAAAGTTTTAAATAGCAGAATCTTGAAAACAAGCTGGCAGATACGCGCGAATCTGAAATGGGATGAACAAGACGGGCTGACGGCGTCGGTAAATGCAGAAACAAAGAAGACAGGGTGACGCTCCAGAAAAAATGGTGAGAAGCGAGATATTTTTTTAGGTAGTTTTTTTTCAAATGAAGAAGACGAGGAGACAATGGTGGGAAGTGACGTTAAATTTTGGTAGTTTTTTTTAGGGAGGTATAAAGTTGCATAAAAGTAGGGATTTAAAAGTTTAACCTCCCAAATCAACCATTTTAAATTTTCATAATTTAATAATATTTAAATGTATATAAAAAATGATATATTGGTAAATTATTGATTGGTTCCACCCTAAAGAGTTTAGTTTAAGACAAAAGCTTAAATTTTGTATAATGAATCACTCTATGTAATTCTAATCTCTAAAAGCCTATCGATATACTAATCCCAAAATTGAAACACTTTTTAATTTTAGTATTGGACTCCCATCTCATGGGTTTGGATTTATGGACCCATCCCGACACCAAGTCATGTCTCATCGGACTTCCAAAATCCAATGAGTCATTTCTTATTTAATTGGACCTAAAAGTAAAATAATTATGAGGTAACAATAGATATAGTCATTTAAAATAGGCAATTTCAAAATATGGCCAAAGACCTTCCCTTTTTTTAATAGTGGCCAACCTAAAAGTAGGATGATCTCTACTAATATTTTAGGGACGAAATTACCCTCCTCTTAAATAATTTTAAAATGAATTTGTTATTTTTCCGGAGAATCCTACCTAACCATATTTATAGGATATTTCTTTTAGAATCCTACCTATATTTTCAATTCAAATAATTTTCCAATTAATTCTAGAGTGAATTATACTAACAAATCTAAGGAAAAAAAATAATATCTAATAAATATTAATAATTAGAAATAGAAATACTAACACCCAAGCTAGAACAAATGGATGAACAAATACAACAAATAAGGTGAACAAATAAACAAAAACTAACAAATAAAAAATAAAAAATACGGTGAACAAAGAAACAAAAATACAATAAACACAAATACAACAAATACTGAATATAGTGAACAGCAGATAGCCATGATGAACAGAGAAAGAAAAGTATAATCAATATGGCGAACACAAAAAATACGGTGAAGTGAAGAGACGTGTATTTTTTTGAACAATTAATACAAAAATATAAAAATAACGAGAGAGTAACAAAGTGAACAAGATCAACTAAAGAAATACAAATAGTGTGAAGAAATAAGATATATTTTTGTGAACAATTAATTATACAAAAATATAAAGCACTCTACCTCAACCAAAAAGTACACAAACCATGAAAACTCAACATATAGGCCTCCCTCTCCTTTACCCTCCACCCCTGCCACCCCACTTGCAACCCATTTCTATCACCCACTGCGTTGCCCCACCATTGTTCCCTCACTCGATTTTATCAATTTGTTACATCTTCTCCCTTTGTCAACTCAACTCCGATAAATTCTCTCTCTGATCATCTCCCTTAGTGTGATGTCTCGTTATAATTGGTGAATTCTATCTCTATATATATCTAAGTTTATAATAATAGTGGTTAGGAAAAAAAAACTAGATTCAAGGAAGGATAGAATATAGGAGAGATAATGGAAGTTAGAATATTTTGATTTTAAAACTAATAACTAAATAGAATGGTAAAAGTGTCAAATATCAAACTTGATTAGAAGAATATAAATCGTCATTTTTCATTATCAAAGATAATTTGCCATTTTTCAATAGTGGGTGACAAATAGAGACACCTACTATAAATTCTCAATAACTATCTAATGGAGCTTCCAATGTTCGATGGGCTTATTTTGTAATAAATTAATAATAAATTTAATTTATTCTCAAGAGTCAAATTAAACCATTTAATTTGTTTTTTTAAAAATGAACCATTTAATTCTAAATTAAATTATCAACATTATTTAATTTTCGTCCAACCAACTTGCAGGTGACCTTATGAACCTACAATTTTGAGCTTTATAGTCAAGAATTGATCAATTACACTCTTTAATTAATACATTTTATTATAATCCAAGGCGACTCCATATTAGATGAGTTATGTCAACGAATATAACCATAAGCGCTCATCTAATCCTTTCCAGAGTGATTCATGGCCTCAACTAGGGGGAAATTTTTGTTTTACCCTTTGTCCCACATTTCTTGTTCATTAAGTCCCACTAATTCTCTAACTAATAGTCTTTCATGATCTCATCATAAAAAAAAAAATCTTCTTAGAAGTATCAAGAAGACATGTACCTTGTTATTCAAGTTCTGAACCATATTCGAAAGAAACTACTTATTTACACACGTAATAAATTGAAGTCACACTTTGTACTTCCCACCATTAAAAGGATGTGAATTCCACTTTATAAGAATGTTTCCAACTCTCCACTTAGTTGTGTTCCCAAAACCAACTGAAAAGACGAAAGAACCAAAATATATTATGCTATTATCCTATAAAATGTTGTTCCCAAAATATTAAATATTTTAGGTTAATCATGGATTTTTGTCGATCAAATATTATCCTACAAAATTATTAAAAAGAATACTCATTATATATGTACTTTCAGCTTTGGTTCGTTTTGGTCCTTCTACTTTTAAAATATTCAATTTGGTCCTTGTTACTTCAATTTTGATTTATTTTATTCCATGTAATTTCAAAATGTTAATTTTTGTCCCTATAGTTTTAAAAAGGGATTGCTTTTGTTCTTTTTTTATCTCTCGTCTTTTTTATCGTACTTTCAATACACCATTACACTCAATATATTTAATTAAATGTGTATCTATGACTTAAATTAAAAGGCTTTGGTTTTGTATAGAAGTTGTGTTAAAATTTTGTAAATAAGTCCAAAATGTTCACTTTTTAAAAGTAAAAAGCTCAAAACGAACATTTTGAAAGTTCATTGACTAAAATAAATCACGGTTAAAAATACATGAACCAAAATAAATATTTTGAGAGTAGAACGACTTAAGTCAACCAAAACTAAAAGTAGAGGAACTAAAATGGTATTTTAACATTTAACCTAAATAATACTAATAAAAAGTAACCCATTAAATTTTGTTTTGAAAAAAGAAAAAAGAAAAAAAAAAACAATCGGCAGAGCATCATGTGCCTATACAAAATTTCTTTTAAATGTCATTTTCATTTAAAGGCAGTGATGTTTGAATGTAACACCTCTCACGGGCATGCTCCTCTTTTTTTCTTTTCTTTTTCTTTTTCTTTTTCTTTTATTTATTTCTTATTTAAAAATTTATGACCCATTTCCTAAAGTTGAACATTTTTTTATCATTTAAAATATGTTTAAAGTTTGTATTTTATTTTTCTTGATGTCGATTCCAATCCACTTTCCAAATTCTCGTGTCATTCATTCATAGGTTCAACTTCCTTTTCTCTCTCTCTCACACATTTTTTTTAAATACTTTTATCTTTTTGAACTTTTCTCTCTTCTTTCTATTTGATGAAATATTAAAATGAAAAGGGCAATAGATTAGTGAGTTGGCAGCTAAATTTCAAAGGATTTTTTTGGTATAATTTTGATTATTGTAAATTTTGATTTTCTTTTTCACTTCATACTAGTGTTGACCTCTAATATTAAAATTATAAAAAAAAAAAGATTTCTTTTGAGGTCTAAAAGAAGTAGATTAGATTAGGATGAATTTAGCCCTTTAATTTATTCTATCCACATGCCTAATATTAATTGATAATGAGACTCCTCAAAACATGTGGGGGTTGATACTAAAAATGTTAGAAAAAGAAGTATTATGAAAAAAAAAATCCTTTTTTAAATAAAAATAATTAGAGTTAATTTGAGCCAAACTGAAACAGTTAAAGTGTTTTTATATATAGATTTTTATTGAACTATCTGTTATAATACCATTGCCAAGATTTAAATTAGAAAAGATATGTTTGAATGAAAATTAATCAAAATAGAAATCTAAGTTTAAATTATATTGAACAGATCCTTACTCTATTTTTTTTTCTTTATACTTTCAAATGTTTGATAATAGTCCTTACTACATAAAAATTCATTTTCATCCTTAATATTATAATTTCTTTTGTAGTGCATTTAATAGAAATCTCATGAGCATTAAAATCCCACTTTAATTCTTCTAACTTTCACATTTATTTTATTTTGTTCTTAAAACTTTCAAACTTTTTTTAGTCTATAAACTTTGTTAAAAGAAAAACACACTTTAATCCTTGCTATTAGTTATATATTTCTATTTTTTTAAACAAAAATAGACACATTTATTACTTTTACCTAATTAGTTAACATCTATGGTAGACAAATGTTAAAGCTCCATGTAGCAGGTCAAGTGTCAAGTTACGAAAAGATAATCTTTCAAGTAAAGTTGAAGGACTAAAACATAATAAAAACATATAATTCTGCTTTTATTTATTAAAAAAAATAAAACGAGAAACAAGAAACACAAACGTTGCGAAATTTAAACAAAATATTATCTTTTGAACATAATTAGGTTAATGAAAGTTGAAAGGTAAGACTTTACAAAACTACCATGAAGGCTGACCTCTCAATTATTGAAGTTTCCAATGTCCATTTCAAAAGTGAGAGATTTTGTAGCTAGAAACATGGATTGAAAATTTGCAAGCAAGCATCTAGTTTAACTTTTTCCCAACCCATATTTACCTTTTTTTTCTTTCCTCTTTTAACTTTTCTCCCATCCCATCAGGTAAAAAGTTGACTCTTTGCAAGTTAAAAGCACTTGCAAGGTCTCCTTTTATGTTTTCTCATGAGTTTGATACAAAAAGCACTTTACCCAAATTTTAGGTCTCTTTTTTTGTCACCTTAAATTCATTTTTTTTTCTTTTTATTTTCCTTCTCTCTTTCTTTCTTCAACAAAATTTTCACTAAAAGGAAAGAATTGCACACACGACATTAATGAATATAGTAACTTTTTGAATGTTGGGTTTAGTTTTTTTTTCCTTTTTTTTTCGCACCATGTAGAGTACGTCGACCTTTATTAAAGTTTGGATGTTGGTGAGAGAGACCTCACAAAGAATTTGATCGAGCTGAGATCAGGCAGGAAATAAAATTCTCATCGATAGTTTCATATGTCCATAGATTTGACATCAGACTAAGGAACAAATTGATATTTTCATTTTATCGTAAAAAAATCAATGAAATATTAGAAAGTATCAACAAAATATCATTAATGTTTTTACATAAAAGAATATCGTAAAATCACCAATAACACTAGAAGATAATTGAGGTTCCTACAAAACAAGAAGTTAGCACTCTGAAGTTCTTGTCAGTACAAGATTCTAGAGAGTAAGTTTCATAAATCAAAATGTTTGCGTACCACTTTCTTCTCTCTACCAGGTATTTTTTTGGAAAGGGAGATAATTGTTGGAGTCGTATGCTCAATTCAAAACTTACTTCTATGATTTCAGATGTGAACTATGTTATGAGGTTGGAATAAAGTTAAGCGGTTATCATTCAAATGTTAGAATTTAGTTCGGTAACCATGCTGCAAAATCGTTCTAGTTCGGAGATTCAACGTTTGTCATTTATGAACTCTCTTCGTAAGTAACACATGCAAAGTCAAGCCATTAACCAAACGATGACGTGTCTTCTGGTCAAATTCGACCTTCATCAAAATTTAAACAAACATAATATTATATCATGACTTTAAATTTATTTTAAAGGAGTAAAATCCTTATTTGTTAATTTAATTAATTTTTATAAATCTTTTATATTTATAGTTCTAAAAAAAATATTCATCAATCACATTGACAAGTCTTAACATTTTTATCATTATTGACATGTAAAGCCTTTGGTCGGAGTCAAAATATACATCAAATAAAGGAGAGAAAAAATTACGAGATAAATGTTACCAAATTAAAGTTATATATTCGGCTATCAAAGTATGATTGGATAGTCTACAATAATGGACTCGACATGTGTAAAAGTGGAGATGAAGAGTCATCTAGCAAAAACTTTTCATGTCACGATAAGAATATTAAATAGGTTATATTATAAATTCACGCCCGAGCTTTTAAGCTTGTGTCTAATACGCTCTGAATTAAAAAAAAATTATAATAGATCTTTAAATTTTTAATTTTACATCTAATAAGTCTCTGACATATAAAAAAAAAACTAAATTAACAAATGTATTAGCCATAAAATTGAATTTTGTATTTAATAAGACGGTACCTTAAACTTTCATGTTTAGTAGATCTATAAATTTTAAAAAATATTGAATACATTAAGAATCTACTATACACAAATTGAAAGTACAAATATCTATTTTGACACTGTCTAGGCGAATCTATTAGATACTAAATTAAAATATTAGGCACTTTTTAAACCTCAGAATTTTATTAGACACAGAATTGAAAGCTGATTGAAGAGCTATTATCCACTTTTTAATAGTTAGAACCTATATATCTATGATGAGAGAAATAAAATGAAAGCAAATGAGAAACCTATAAACAACTACAAAAATGGAAGCCAACTCCGAGTTGAGGGCAAGTTTCAAAGTAAAGTTGATGAACAGTAAAATATTCATATAATCTGCGTTTGTTGTTTAGGCTGAGCAATACTATAACTAGAGCACAGTTCGAACTTGAGACCTCAAAGGAGACAGTACCTCAAGACCTAGACGCTTGGCACGAGGACAATAATTCTTTTTATTTACAACATCTATTTAGCTATCCCATAGCATCCCATATATGTATCTTTAAAAATGTACTTAAAAGATTGCTTACTTGAGAATAAGTTTTGGATTGGAGCTTTTGGACACGACCAAGTTGGATGGAAGAAAGTGGCAAGCTTTTATGGTGGGAAATTATGTTGGATATTCATTGTATTATTATTACAATAACAAAATGACACACCAAGGATTTTGCATAAGTTAACACATGTTATAAGAACCATTTTAGTGCATGAACACGTACACAAAAAGGCGAATTGATGCTCCATATTTCCTTTGTCTAATCATTTTATTTTATTTTATTTTCCTAGAAAAGAAAACAAAAATATATATATATATATAAGAAAATTAAGTTTTTAATACTAAGCATCTAGAAGTTTGGCAAACCTCTTTTCTATTCTTTCTTCTTTTGTTTTTGTTTTCTTCTTTTTTCTTTTTCTATATTTGAAACTATTTACTAAGGTAGAAATTATTGGGAATCTAAAATGACAACGTATTATTGTCGTATCCTTAAAGATTTTACTTTATTGCAAATGTTCACTTTGTTGTTCATACCGAAATTTTCCTACCAAATTTATTAACTTATGGTATTTCCAGACCCTAAAGATTACTCTCTCTATCCGTTTGATATAACAATTTAATATAATTTGGTATTAAAAATATGTATTTATTTAATTATGAAAATTAGATAACTTAATTGTTGTGAACTGCTATTATTATTATGTAGATGTTGATATTCACTTATGAGATTCGAATAGCTTGCAAAATAATGGGAGTAGTTCAACGATTAAACTTAGAGTCAGAAAAGAAAAAATAGCAAAGTTTCATTGTGTGCATGATAAAAAAAATGTTTAGATCTAGGAGTCAATTAGTTAGAGTTATATGGTGGAGATAGAAATGTTTAAGAAGATTACTCAATTATATGAGTTATGACTTTCAAAGATAAAAGTCTTTAAATCATTGAAGTATTTTTTTAGAATGAGGTATCTTTTTTTAGTACAATCATTCGGAGATTTAGAATAATATTTGTACACACCAATAAGTAGAAAATAACTGAGAAATTAAAAGCAATAAAGAAAATACAAGAATTTACGTGGAAAACTCTAAACTGTACACAAACCACGGCCCATAAAGAAAAATTATTACAATTACATAGATTTTTCTTCCTGACCGCAATTACAAAAAACACTCCCACAAAAAAAATACTACTTAATTAACTTGAATTAATATATATGACTTAAATTATTACAATCACATATATTTCTCTTTTCTTTTATAGCACTTAGAATACACCTCTCCCTTATATCTTTCCGAATAAAAATATATTTAACTCAAACAAATTAATGTGACTATCACATGACTCGTGCCATTGTAGTTTTATTTCAAGAGCTCGTGTTAAGATACATGATAGTCATCATTAACCATTTAATCTAGTTTATCCTATTTTATGAATAATAAAATAATAAAGGTTATTTAAAAAAATTAAGAATCCTCCCAAATATATTTTTTTCTGTTGGATTTATAAGGTGATTACAAACAAAGTTCTACATTGACTAGGGAATGACATGATCGTATATAAGATAGGACAAGTATCTCCATTCGTATGAGGCCTACTGAGTGGAACTAAAAACAAACTCGTGAGAGATATATCTAAAACGGATAATATCATATCATTGTGGGGTACTCGATGTACCGTTCTCCGTAATATTTTTTTTTAATACAAAAGAGACCTCTCCAAATGAAATTCAAATCTTATGCTCTCCATTTTATTATTCCTCCATTTTGTTCCTTTTTAGGTAGGTGCCAACCATCATGTGCTTAAACATTATCTTCCAACTAAAATCTTCTCTCTCTACCACAAGCCCACATGATCTTGACACATGTCAAGTTTGAGATTTTTCAATGAGAACATGACATTGGATAGTCTTTTTTTTCATTATTATTATTTCTTTTAATTAATTTCATGGAAACTATATATTAAACTTAAATGACCAAAAGATCTCCCCATGTTGTAATGTAGATCTTGAATAGGGGATTTTGTGTCTTTGATCAGCCCATTGTTCCTCTTTGCATGGGAAACCCATGTTATTGTGTTGCTAAAATCTATGGTCTATCATACAATCATTTTAATGAATTAGAAAATTTATTCTCTATATTTTGTATCTTACGCTTTGAAATGTTTTAATAATCTGAGTTCTTAAATTTTAAATTACACTTCTATGTAGTTGTCTTTGCCGTTACATCATTAACAAGTGCAAACATGATGTTGTTGTAGGATTTGAATCTGAGCTCTAATGTTGAATAGACTGATAAATGTTCTGCAAGCACAAGAGATCTATACATTGGCGTGATGTTAAGTCCAACACACTTTGATGTCTAACTCAAACAAACAAAGGATTCAGTTGAGAGTAGCAAATAGTAGGATTGTGTATAACATATATCACCCCCTAGACCTCTCCTCTTAATTTGTAGAGGAAATCTCCTTGGATTGATTTGGGTGGACCAACTCGATCGATTCCAGCTAGTTTGATCTGATTAGACAATTCGACTTGGACAATTTGACTCAGACAGTACAATGATTTCAAGTGAACCTGTAGTACAATAATTTCAACCACAATACGTAATATAAGACAAATAACGCTAGTAACCAGGTGAACTTGGTACACCAACATTTTATTAACAATGGTGTTACTAGTTCTTCACAAGTTTTAAAAGTAACTTTTAAACTAAAATTTAAAATTACTTTCAAGACAAATTTCAAGACCAACTCTTAACAATTATTGTTTGCCTGTGAATAGACAGCCTTTGCCATCCATTAGTATAAATGTTGAGTTAATTCCTTATACACTAACAAATTATATACCTTAACAGTAAAATTCACCAACATTTAAGAGAATAAAGTATGCTATATTTATGGGAATATGAAAATGGGTGAGGTAATCAACTTTTAGTAAGTTAATTAAATAAAGCCTTAATAGAAAAAGATTAGAGAAAATCCCAATATTCTTGTTTGCCATTATATTATTAATTGAATTATTTATATATTAAAGATGTTTATTCATTGCTTGGATATTTTCTATAAAACATTTTCTATTAATATTTTATAAAGTGTGTTTAAAAGGAAATTCCAAAATTCTTCATGGATTATAATGTAGTTATTCCTACTATTCATGACACCTATATATGAGCTTTTGTTGGTTGTTTATTAATTTGAATTTATGTCAAATAAAAATCAAATGATAGTAAGGAAAAACAAATCACTTTTTACCAATCTACTCGAAAATTACTTACCTAATCTGTCACATAAATGTCTAAAATGAACTAGGAAATTGCACAAATTTAGCCACAAAATCAAAGATGTAAAAAAAAAAAAAAAAAAAAAGACTCCAAGGCTCAAATTCAACTAAAAAAAACATCCAACAATTAAAAAGAATTAAGTATCACAAAATAGTTTCCCTCAAGAGAAGAACACCCCTTTGGCTTTAACTACTCATTCAAATATAATCATTTAAAAAGGTGAAAACTCAACGTAAATAATACTTACATCTATTACTATTCTAAAATGGAACTTATTTCCTCCAAACCCGATTATTCATATAGTTTTGTGTGGATTCATATAATCGAGGCTCGTTGTTTGGATCGAGACACATTGTGACCAATATGGCACTCGAACATAAGATTTCATGGTAGGTGATATCATAAGGTCCCACATCCTTACCACTATATCATCCCACAAAGGACAAATTCAAACACAATTTCCTAAATTCAACATCTTAAAACGATTTACTTAAAATCTTATTTTCAATATCGATTTTGTACCCAAGTTAAATTAAATTTGATTAAGTTACGTATCTTTTAAAAATAAATATTCGTTTTTTATAGAAAAAAGGTAAATTTTTACTTAAAAAAAAGGGTAGGATTGACAACAACTCTTTGAACATGATTTCCATACACAATACGAGTTTAATTATGGCCACTGTATTTGGTAAAAATATCAAAGCAACTTTTTAGAAACACATAAAACTTTCCAACCATAACTTTAAACTTCATTGATTATTTTTTAACCAAACTTTTTTTCTTTCTTTTTTTGGGTGCAAATTGACTCCTCATTAAATGCTCCCTTCACAAACTCACTGCATTTTGCCTGAATTTCAGCCAACCTTGTAATCTGTTCTTTGACAAAAACAGAAAAAAAAATTGTGATTTCAATGCTCTCTCTCTCTCTCTCTCTCTCTCTCTCTCTCTCTCTCTCTCTCTCTCTCTCTCTCTCTCTCTCTCTCTCTCTCTCTCTCTCTCTCAGGCAAAAGTTGGAAACAGAATCACCAAAAATGACATCAATATGGAGAGGAGAGAGAAAAAATTTAGAGAGAGAAATTTTAAATTTCAAAGAAGGGTTGCAAACTAAATTTGGCTTAAGATATCCAACTTACGACTATCCAATATTGATATGTCAATTCTGTATTTAAATTATAATCTATTTGAAAAATACTCAAGTATAGATGAGTAAACACCTATCTTATACTTATCATACTTATCATGGTTAAATCTTAGGAGGAATAAGGAAGAGAAATGTAAAAATATTTTAGAAAATAATAAGTTATTAATTTTTCAATGGTGGTCCGAATGGAGGTATAGGTGCTCACGATTCACGAGTTACTATCTAAGTATTTTTCCAATCTATTTCTCCAAAAGTACTTTTTAACATTGATTTTGTATTGCTCCAAAATTCACTTTGAATTTATATCGTTTTTCTGAACTCATACTTTCTATTTCTCCTGAATTCACTTCTTTATGTCGTTTTTCTAAATTCAGACTATCTATTTCTCCCAAATTCACTTTTTTCACGCTGTTTTTCTAAATTAAGAGAGAAAAAATTTAAGATTCAAATAAGCGTTGCAATCAGAGTTTAGCTTAAGATACAAATTTATGTCCATCCCATCAATTTTTCAGATCTGCAGATAAAATTTTCAAATAGCATATCTCAAATCTATTTCTTCCAAATACTTGGATGTTTACTAGTGAGCAGCTTATCTTATAATCATCATCATTAAATAATATTTGAAAAAATAATAAATCTTCAATTTTTCAACGGTGACCAGCAATAGATAAATGCTACCTAACTATTTTTCAATCTATTTCTCTCAAATTCATCACACAGTTTTTCTTAAAATCCAAGCTTTCTCCCAAATTCACTTCTTTCGCTCTCAAATTCACTTCCTCGCACTGTTTTTTCCTAATAAATTTAAGAGAGAAAAAATATTAAATTTCAAAGAAGCGTTGCAATATAAATTTGGCTTAAAATACGGATCGATTTTTCAATTTTGCTCATAAAATTTTGTATATCTTAAATCTATTTCTTCCAATCTACGCCATTAATTTTTTAAAATAATTTCCTAAATATCTTAATCGATAAATACCTAAATATTATTCCTTTCATTATTTTTAAGTAATTGGAAGTAGTTAAACTCGGGTCCAAAACACCACTCGCAGCTATACAAACTCAGTGGTGGGAAGCTACAAAAATAGTGTTGGCTTTAGCCATGGAGGTGCCACGCCACTCCACTCCTGTGGCCTCTCAATTTTGACGTGTCATCCACTGAGATGCTCCTTTCCCCCATTAAATACCCTCGCTTCTTTACGCCTTCTCCTTCTCCTCTTCATACCCTCGCTCTCTCTCTCTCTAAACTCATCATTTGTTTCTTCTATTAATTCCATTTCTTACCCTTTTCTCTCTGCTTTCTAGAGAGAGAGTTTCAAATTCAAACCCCAAAATCCCAAAAAGTGCTTTTGCCAGAAGCAGCTCAGCAATGCCTGCCTCTAACGATGTCTCTTCTCCTTCTCTTCCCCTTACTCTTAAGGTAACTAATTGGAAGCAAATTTGGGTTTAAAAAATCTTAACTTTTTAATCTCTAAATTGGATTGAGTTGTTGGATGGTTCTCGTGTTGCAGTTTGTAGACGTGAGTTATCGGGTGAAGATGGCTGATAAAAATGGAAACACTATGGGACGGGTTTTCGGGTGCGGGGCCGGTGAGACATCGGCCCCAGCCGTCCAGGAACGGAATATTTTACATGGGATCACCGGGATGGTGTCTCCGGGAGAGATTCTGGCCATTCTTGGGCCATCGGGGAGTGGCAAGTCGACCCTCCTCAATGCGCTGGCCGGAAGGTTACAAGTAAGATTTTTGGCCGGAAGGTTACAAGTAAGATTAAATATCAATATCAATGAAAATATCAATGGAAATATAGAAATCTAACCGTAAGTTCTATTAATAAAAATATTGATTGATTGATCTCTTATGTCGTTGTCAGGGGAACGGTCTGACAGGTTCAGTCCTGGCAAATGGTAGGAAACTGACCAGACCGGTACTCCGGCGGACCGGATTCGTGACGCAGGATGATGTTCTTTACCCTCACTTAACCGTGAGAGAGACGCTCATATTCTGCTCCCTCCTCCGCCTGCCGTTGTCGTTGTCAAAGCAAGAGAAGATCGCCGTGGCCGAGTCCGTGATCGCCGAGCTCGGTCTCGGCAAATGCCAGGACACAATCATCGGCAACGCGTTCATCCGCGGCGTGTCAGGCGGGGAACGGAAGCGGGTCAGCATCGCCCACGAGATGCTCATAAACCCGAGCCTGCTGATCCTGGACGAGCCGACGTCGGGGTTGGACTCGACCGCGGCGCACCGGCTGGTGAGCACCATGGCGGGGCTGGCCCACAAGGGCAAGACCATCGTGACCTCAATCCACCAGCCGTCGAGCCGGGTATACCAGACCTTCGACTCGGTGCTGCTTTTATCGGAAGGAAGGTGTTTGTATTATGGCAAAGGAAGTGAAGCAATGAGCTATTTTGAGTCCATTGGATTCACCCCCTCTTTTCCTATGAACCCTGCTGATTTCCTCCTCGATCTCGCCAACGGTACGCCCATTTAAATTTACCGTAATCTATCCATTTTTAACTTGACCTCAACTAATCTATCAACTTTTAACTTACCTCAACTAAGTTTAACGGTAGAATTAATTTTATTCAATAATTTTGACTAGTAAATTAGTATTGATTTTTCACTCTCTTTAGTACAATTTGTTGGATGGGATTACAACTCTCCATTTTATATGGCCTTAACTTTGTTTGACGTAACTTAAAAAATGGAAAATTCTCTCATTTCTTTTGTCATTTGTTTGACCTTGAACTAGTTTTTAAAACTCCCATAGAATCAAGGGTAATTTTGAATATGAACTTTTTCTTTTTTTTTTCTTTTTCTTCTTCATTAATGTTCATGATTAGTTGCTTAGAAATATTGAGCCAAAAAGGAATTGAAGTGGTGAGTGATAATTAATGAAGTGTGGATTTTGACTAAATTCCATTAAATATATTTTCTTTTCCTTTTCTTCCTGCCATTTTAAAAGTCTATCGTCTAATTTACAACACAAAATGCCATTGTTAAACTCTTTTGACAACATGAAAAGATTAAATTAAAAAAAAAAACATCTGAGATATTGATATTAGGAGTTGGGTGCTTGAGAAGAACCAATCAGAAACAGAAAATGCATTATTCGAATACACCTGTGAAACTTAAAAGACAAAATATATATATCTCTTTTTAAATCAAATTTTTATTAAGAGGGAGATATTATTATTATTATTATTATTATTTTATATCCACTTCTTGATTTTAATACTTTAGAAGTGGCGGTGGTGGTGAAATATTTTTCTCTTTAAAAACTCTCTCTCCTGAGTTTTTAGGTCAGAAAAATTCTTATTGTAGACTAGAATGGTCTCTCTCCCATCCACGTGTCATTAATGCTTTTGTTTTTATTTATTTATATATTTATTTATTTTGGTTTTTTTCCCCTGGTGAGTAAATTAGTGGATATTGTGTCCATGTTATGGGTCTTTTTTTGCCTTTATGGCAGCATCCACTATCCATGGGAAACTTTTGGGGTTTCTTTCACAACCACCCTATTTATACAAATAAAAAATAAATTAAAATATTTTAAAATATCAAAGCCCTTTCTTCTCAAATACCCTTCATTTTAGGAAAAAAAATTAATTGGGTCTAAGAGTATTATATTATAGTACATAAGGTGTGTGAATTTGAGTTGCTTTAAAATTTTAACCCAATATAGAAATATTTTCACTTTCATCATATTTTCTCTCTTTTATTTAAAATTATTGGTTGTAATTCTAGTCCAAATTTTATGGAATTTAAAGCCAAGGGAGAAAATAAATATGATTATCCCTATCACATGATTTGATGAAAATGAAACTTTGCAAAAAAATTCAATAGATTTGTTTTGACTTTTTAATTTTATGGGTCTTTTTTATAATTTCTTTTTTTTTTAAATAAAAGCCAAGTTGTGGAAGATCATTAAATGGATGTGTAATCCTTATCTCATAAATATCAGGAACCTGAAATGAAATGACCATAAAATAGGGGACTGTCCCACCCTCATTAAACTGCTAGCTGTCAAGAGACTCCTCAAGTCCTATAAATTGTTATTTATTTTTTATATTTAACTTATTATTACTTTTAACTCGTTGGATTATATTCAAATTGATTTTATAGTTTCATTTCAAAATTTTATTTTAAAATTTAAGTAGTGTTATGTATATGAGTCACTTCAAACCCATGTGGTAAATTTTGTAAAAATTGAGTTAGGAAAAAATTGGATTTTTTCTTTTCTTTTAGGAAAGTGGGTCATAAATTAGATACCTTAATTACAAGGTAATTTGATTGAATAATAATTCAACAAACCCATGGTCTTCTCATATTGTTTTTTTGCTTTTTTCATACAAAAAAAGAAAAATTTATTTTCTTTAGCCTAAATCAAATCACTTTCCTTAGTTGTTTTTTTTTTTTTTTTTTTTTTTGCGCCTTTTAAAAGGGCTCTCCATAAACATCAATTTCAACTCTTTTATTGTGTGGAGGATGCATGGGCACTCTGCCCCATATGTCTAAAATCCTAGATATCTCTAGTTTTTCTTTTGACTTGGGTCACTTTTTCCTTTCTTAGTGTTTTTAGGAATCATGGATGAGAGATGATAGATAAAACTTTAGAGTAAAATATTAATGTGTTTTGAGACACATATATGTATATAATATGCTTTTTGAGTTTCAAAAATATCATCAAAATTTTGGACACCATGATTGTAAAGTGTAAGGGATAGGATATGGTGGGGTGGGGAGGTTTTGACTAAATTGGCAATTTCTAGTGCATGATGCATTTAGTTAAATTAGTACAAATTACAAATCCTTCTCTTTTCTTGAACGTTATGAATTAGGGATAATTCTGGGTACTAATTAACATTTAACCACTTGAGTCATGGTGAGATGTGTGAATGATACACATATTTATATCAAAGTCCTAAGACTTTTCTACTCAAAGATCTAGAAAAAAGATCTTCGAAAAGAAAAAGAATTTAATTAAGAGGGGGTAAAATTATAGTAATATTAATTATGATGTAACATATGAGATGGGTATGAAAAATTATTTTTGGGGGGGTAAAACTATATAGTGAGATTAATGCATGGTGGGGTAAGAAAAATTGAAGAAGGGGTAAACCATAGTGATATTAATTATGAAATAACATTTAATGGGGGTTTAGAAATTTAGGAGGGGTAAAACTATAGTGATATTATTAATTATGAAACAACATTTGATGGGATTTTTAAGGGGGTAGGGTTGGGCAATGCTATGTAGGACAAAGTGAGATTAAAGAAAGAAAATACAAAATTAAAAGTTAAATAATGTAATTAAGTCAAGTGGCAAGCTGTTGGAAAAAGATTATTCAACCAACTTCTCTTAGCCTCACAAGCAGCAGCTTAGTGAGCCCCATTTCAAATCTTTTCATTTACAATAAGCCATTATGATCATATCATAATAACCTTTTTCTTTTATTGTTAAATCTTTATTCCTTCCTTTCTTTTCTCCCAAATAATTGAGCTTTGATCATGATCACAAAGCAATGGGTTGAAATTCATAATATAATGGGGACACTTTTGTCAAAAGTTTGAGAATAGTCCCTCCCGACCTTTCGATATAAATACATTTCGGTCGTCCTTCCTCTAGTATCGGGTTAGAGATGATAACGATGGGAGAAATATTAGATATCACTAATAGAGATGACAACAATATGAGAGACAGCCACACTAAATAATTCCTCATCTCTCACAATCAAACTCATAAACCATAGGATCTATCTCCCTGCACGTGATCTTTCTCTTTCTATGCCACTCTTAATTATCCTAGCTCCTCTTACCAAGTCTTTCCTACACAGGTTGTCGAAAACATCCAACAATCTCAATTAAGACTAATCAAATCGAATAATTTATAGTTCCTCATATCAGTTACCTCTCTCCTTCCACTTTCTTCTTTCCAAACAAAAGTCATCAGAATCGACATCGTTGTTGACCTTCCGATATGGATGGATACAGAGCCTCTCACTCTGACACACGATCATATCGAACAATTCGACATCAAACCTACAATCTAGGATGTAGGGTTAGGGTGTAACACGTGTAGGGTTGGGATTTTGCAGTCCCATTTGGCATATAATGGTAGGGCATAATGATAGCGTTTTGGAGTGTGTTAGTGAGAAGCCGTAAGGGAAGTGGAGAGAGAGAGGTGGCCGCCCAAAATGCTTGGTGGTAGGCACCAAGGCACTAGTGGAACTCTTGCCTTTACCACCAAAACAATGCTCACCTTTTTTTTTTTTCTCTCTTTAATTGTTCATGTTTTAAATAATGTTTTCTTTTAATTGAATACTTTTTTGGGATGGTGCATTTTTGTCATGCTTTTCTTTTTTTTTTTTTTGGTTCATTGGGGAAAAATGATTAAAATAATTACATAATGGGAAACATCTCCACTTTTAGAATCTACACGTGCATGCATTTCAAAGTATTGTTCTCTTTCCCTAGCTAATAGGGTTTTTCTCAATTCTTTTTAGAGTTGCTTTTTTTTTTCCTATTTGAATAATTTGAGACACCCAAATCAAACCCTTATCCAATCGCACTTACCTAATTAGTTGTTTTTTTTTTTATTTATTAATCAGTATTGGGACACTGATTTTGTTATTTTATTATTATTATTGTTTTGATCAATTTTCTAGAATCGATCTGGCTTAGGCTAATAGATCCCTATAAAAGGAGCTCATTGTATGATCTGAGCAACACACTGATTTTATTATTTTATGTCATTTTAGGTATAATTTGTTATCGTAGAGGATGTGGTTTTACCCCTTTATCATAGTCTAGAAAAATCTCTCTCTCATAATAAGAAGGATAAGGAAGAATATTATTACGGCAACTTTCAATGGTTAAGAACGTTTAGGTGCTGTTTGGGAATGCTGTTGAAAAAACTATATTCTCTACATCTTTAGAAACAATTCTTTTTAATACCAAAAAAAAAAGTGTGAATAGTGAATTTTAGACAACTTTCCATTTGAGTCATTTCACACCATATAACCCTTTTAACTTAAGGACTGTTTGAGTATCATTGGCTGTGCTTGAATAGTGAAAAGTTAGTGTTAAATCATCCACCAGTGGTTTGAATACAGGACTTCTCTTATTCTCTTGATATCATGTTAAATCATCAATCAGTTCAAAAGTTTAAGCGAATAGAGTACACGGTAAGTTAATAATTTTCTTGTTTGCATGCAATGCAGGTGTGTACCAAGTTGACAATACAAGTGAAGTGGACAAACCCAACATGAAGCAAACCCTAATTTCTTCTTACAACACTCTGTTGGCTCCAAGGGTAAAAACAGCTTGCATGGAAAGCACTTGTACAAAGGAAAGGGAAACAATGCTGCTGTCTGGAGAAGGGAAACACAGCAGCAAAACCAGTCTCCTCTCATGGTGCAACCAACTCACCATCTTGCTCCAGAGAAACCTCAAAGAACGAAAACACGAAACCTTCAACGCTCTCCGAGTTTTCCAAGTCATCACCGCGGCGATGCTCGCGGGACTGATGTGGTGGCACTCCGATTACCGAGACGTTCAAGACCGCCTCGGCCTCCTCTTCTTCATCTCCATCTTCTGGGGAGTTTTCCCCTCGTTTAACGCCGTCTTCGCCTTCCCCCAAGAGCGAGCGATCTTCCTCAAGGAGCGAGCCTCCGGCATGTACACGTTGTCGTCGTATTTCATGGCGCGAATCGTCGGAGACCTGCCTATGGAGCTCATTCTTCCCACCATTTTCCTCACGGTGGCGTATTGGATGGCGGAGCTGAAGCCAGAGCTCGGTGCCTTTCTCCTAACGTTGTTGGTGCTCCTCGGCTACGTGCTCGTCTCGCAGGGGCTCGGCCTCGCCTTAGGGGCAGCGATCATGGATGCCAAACAAGCGTCCACCATCGTGACCGTGGCGATGTTGGCGTTTGTGTTGACAGGAGGGTTTTATGTACACAAAGTACCATCCTGCATGGCTTGGATTAAGTACATTTCGACGACGTTTTACAGTTACAGGCTCTTCATCAACGTACAATATGGTAGCGGAGAGAAGATATGGTCGTTGCTCGGCTGCTCGAGCCACGGAGGTGCGAGGGCGAGCTGCAGATTTGTGGAAGAAGATGTGGCAGGGCAAATAAGCCCTGCATACAGCATTGGGGCTTTATTGTTTATGTTTGTGGGTTATAGGTTATTGGCATATTTGGCTCTGAGACGCATCAAATAGAAAGAAGAAGAAGGAAGGAGAAGGGGCAAGTTTGTTGAGCAAATGAAGCTGCATTTGCAATGTTGACACACTTTGAAAGGATTTTCCACTAACAAATTTGGTTGATCTCTCTTCAACAACTAATGATGATTTGGGTAAATGTAAATAGTCAAAATGAAGGTTATGAATGCTTTTTAGTACCAAATATATGCAATATGGGAAGCCATATAGTTGTCTCTTCTCTAGCTAGCTAGAAGATCCGTCAATAGATTGAATAAAGTTGATTTTTGATGATTTCCATGGGAAAGCACTATCTTACATGATTTTCAAGATATTAATGGAGGAAAGAAACAGGGTATGTCAGAGACAAAAATTAGATGAGAATTAAATAAACAGATAAATTGAGTATTAATAAGAAGCGTAGTTCATAGATAGAGTACCTTATTACACATCCTCTAACTTAGGACAACTAGATACTTTAGTAATCTCTTAAGTATCTTTTTACTTGGACAAGTATGTGTGTTTTTTTAGCTCAATAACGATGGGCCATCGATTTTTAAGATGATACTAAATATCTTATCTACTGAAGATTGGCTATTGAAGCTACGTTCAAAGGACAAATGAGTGGAATAATACAAAGTGATCATTATTCCTTTTTAAGCCAAGTATTGTCTTCCATATATTACCATTTATCTTCCAATTCGAAAGAATCCCCTTATGCAGCTAATTAATTTCATAGGAATGTAAAGGAATTGAGCCAAAAAATTCAAGAAAAAGTGCTATTGCCTTTCTATTAAGAGAATTAACTTGCTCGTTACCAGGCTCAATTTTACACTATATATGAACTGTGCACAAATAATGAAGTAAAAGAGAGAAAAATAAAACCCGCTGCTGTAGCCAAAGGAAGGAAAAATACATAAGGCAAGAATTTAACAAGAAAAATGGTTGGCATTTAAGTCTAACGATATATTCCAAAAGCCTCCTTATTGACAGAAAAGTAGACCTTTGCTGAAGTTGGGAAATTAGGTGGTTCAAATATTTTTTCCATCCAGCAAACAAGGTCAATCTCACACAATATAAGAGAGTAAGGGAAAAGCAGAAAACGAACCAACAAATTTACATTGGTTCACCCCAACAGTTTATGGGTTACATCGAGTCCTCAGATATTTGATACAAAGCACTCAAGACTCCCCAGATATTCACCCTCCAAAGGTCTCAAAAAAATCTCAAGAAAAGTCTTTTAGCTTCTAAGTATTATAACACACTATACTTAGGTATGAGAATGAAAAACTTACAAGAATCAAGATTTAATTACTCCGACTATGACGATCATGATTTACCCCAACGCTCTTGCCAATACCCTGAGCCTCTATCTGCAATCTGCCATAAAACTGCTTTGAAAATGACTTAAAACGGCTAAAAAAAACCTAAGATCGAAGTTGTGCATTTATAGAACATCATGACAGCACCATGGCACTACGAACATAAAAAGTCCACGCACGCCCCATCGGGACAGTGCTGTGACATCGTCCCCCAGCGCCTCGGCCATTCTGACTTGCAGCTGTTTTTCATTCCTTCTTCGTCCCAACGCGCCCCGACTTGATCCCGATTTGTCCTTAATTCGTTCCGACGTCGATTTGGCTCCACCAATCTCAACAATTTATCGAAGGATACATCTGGAGAAGAACGAAGATTTTAGCTATTGATATGGAGAATCAATCAGCACCAGACTTTCCTTGAAGGTGGTTGTTTTTCTTAATTGTTAATGGGCAATTGCTGATTGCGTTTAACTTGATTTTCTTATGCATTTGTAACACCTCGTGTTTAATATCCTTCCTCAAAACTGGGATGAGTGGAGCGAATGCCAAGTTTGCTCCGTAGTTCTTTAAAGTTGGATTAACTGGTGGTTTGATAAGGATGTCAGCTAATTGAAGCTGTGAGGGAACATATCTTGTGATAAGTGATGCCAAAGCTACCTTTTCCATTACAAGGGACAATCCATCTCAATGTGTTTGGTCTTTGCTGGGAAGATAGGATTTATCATAGACATTTGTAGACTCGTGTTGTCGCATAATAGTTGAAGTGCATTGAGAAGTCATATCCCAAGATCTTTCAAGAGAAAGGTTATCTATGTCATTTCAACTGC
The DNA here is from genome assembly GCF_013281855.1 of Momordica charantia. NCBI lineage: Eukaryota > Viridiplantae > Streptophyta > Magnoliopsida > Cucurbitales > Cucurbitaceae > Momordica > Momordica charantia. The sequence continues at coordinate 11,508,038 of NW_028275159.1, read as the reverse complement.
AGCTGTAGCCATGACAGGATATATTCATGAATCAGCCTCTGAGCCAGATCTAGCTACTATGGATTGCTTCGAAAGAAACACAGTCCAGTGATGCTACAACCTCCTAATATGCGTCACAAAAATCATATAAATTAAGTGAGCTATTTTTATAGAAAGAGATACCATACCTTTAATGTTCTATTTAAGTATTTGATGACGCACTTCCCAGGTTTCGAATCTTTTATCCTTGGTCGGAGTTATTGGCACACTTTTTTACAGCATGACTATGATGTATGGTCTAGTGAGTGTGAGTTATTGTAGAGACCCCACTACACTTCTGTATTTGGTGGCATCCACCAAGCCATCAACATTTGGAGAGGTTGGGTGGGAAGTTGTTGTAGGGTGACGCTTCTAACATTTTAGCCTTGGTGAGGATGTCCTCAGTGTATTTCCCCTGACTTAATAAGTCCTGTAGCAAGCTTATGAACTTCAATACTTAAGAAGTAGTGGGACTGTTCCTAGGTCCTTCAACTTCAAGTTAAACTCTGAGCTTACTGCTTTAACAAGTTTCCACGAGAGAGACAATGTTTCCTCTAAGGATAATGTCATCATTAATGAGAATGAAGTCATGTTTTACTGTAAATGAGGGATTGAATTTAGAGCAAACAAAACCATAATGTAAAAGAAAGGTGGATAATCTTTAAAACCATTCCCTGTGAACTTGCTGTTGGGTTATTAGTGGAGCCAAAATATGTAATGGGCTCATCGGCCCATTACCTAAACTTTCTTTTTCTTCATTTCGTAATGCTGCCTCTTAAAATTTCTAATAACCTTTAGTTATAGGTTTAGCCGTGCTGTGAAGAAAAATAGGGAGTGGCGGCGTGTGTTGATGTGCACACAAATATTGTGGCGGCAGCAGCTTGTTGGCAGAGAAAAAAGATGAGAACAAGGGTTTTGTAGAGCGTTGTCGATAGTTCGTTCTCTTAAGGTTAGTGAGGTTTTTCATTATGTATTTCTAAGTAGCTATTGTCGTAATGCTTAGAAGCTAGGTGTCCATTGTTGTGGCATTTAGAGAGAACTTTGTAGAGCGTTTGTGAGGCACATTGTATTTATCCCAATATTATAGTAGAACTCATTGTCGTAGAAGACTGGACATAGCCATAGTTGGGTGAACCAGTATAAATTTGCTTGTGTCGTTTATGTGTTTTCTCTATTTTTCTCTCATTATTGTAGTTGATTTAGTTTTCACTAAAGAAAGAGTAAGTAAATTTTCCCAACAAGTGGTATCAAAGTGAAGTTGCAGAGTCATGGAGACAAATATCAAGCACATCACTACTATGAAGGGGTTCTGAAGTTCAGTGGAGAGAATTTCAGTTTTTGGAAGATGCAAGTAAAGGATCTTCTTATGTGCAAGAAGATACACGAGACATTGGGGGAGAGACCAACGGATATGACAGACAAAGCTTGGAATGAGATAGATGAGCAGGATGTTGCAAACGTCAGACTGACACTAACGATGAGTGTATGCAGTTTCATGGCGAAAGAGACAACTGCAAAAGAATTGTTGCAGGCCTTGCAAGACGGGATGAGAAACCTTCTGCCAGTATTTTAACATCCACATGGAGGAGGGAACCTCAATGAATTCCCACATAAATGAGCTCACCGATATCTTGAACAAATTAGAATGGATGGGTATCAAGATCGATGAGGAGGTAAAGGCAATGAGGTTGCTGACATCTTTGCCTGACAGTTGGGAGACGATGAAGACCGCGGTGTCGAATTCGTTAGGGGACAATAGCTTGAAATTTTCAGCTATTTGTGATGCCTCCTTATCTGAGGAAGCCCGAAGAAAATTAGGGAAAATATCTGCATCTACTTCAGGGGCAGAAAATAGGATTAAATCAACGTTGGTAGCTCAGTATAAGGGGAAGGGCAAGATGAGATATGGGAAACAGTAGGGACATAGGCAGAGGAGTGAGAGCGGCGAGGTTGAATGTTTTTACTGCCCTAAGAAGGGCAACTTCAAGAAACACTGCATGAAGCTTAATGAGGAACAAGAAAATGAGGATACTCTAAATTACGTGTCAGTGGATGTGTTAGCTTGTATTGAAGGTAACACAACACTTGTAGACCGGTCATCAAAGTGGGTAGTGGACAGTGCAGCTTCGGTGCATGTATCTTCAGACAGGAGTTGGTTCATGTCCTTTACTGCAGGAAATCATGGCGCGGTGAGGATGGGAAATGGGAGATTCTCCAAGAGCAAAGGACTTGGGGATGTTTGTCTGAGAACTGACAGTGGGACCGAGTTAATACTGCATGATGTGAGGTATGTACCCAGTTTCATGATGAATTTGATATCAGCAGGGAAGCTGGATGACGAAAGCTACAGAAGTGAGTTTGCAGAGAATAGATGGAAACTCATGAGGGGATCCGAGGTAGTGGTTGTTGGCCACATAATGTGTTGAGGTTTGGCGTTGCCAGAGGATCAGAGAGAGTTATGCACAGGGTTGCAGATAGTTCAGGGGGAGACTTGAAAGAACTAGCAGCATTGACAGTCAAAATAGATAAGGAGAATCTACCATCAGTTCAAGTACAACAGCTGGGAAGTAGAGGAAAGGGAAAGGGGAACAACTCAGTGAGGTGTTCAACAGACTGTTAGTTTCGAGTCCCAATTGTCAGACCGATTAGCGAGCTGATGAAGTCGCGTAGGCGAAATGGTGCATTAAGAAAGACTACAGTTGGTGCTGAGGTCGATGGTTGTGTCTCTAGAGTGGTAACGGACTTGGGTGGGAGTGCCAAGTCATCAGATGGAAAATATTTCTTCCAGGAGTTGTTGGGTGCGAGTGAAAAAGGAAGCGTCGGGGATCACTTAGTTTAAGTGGGAGCACGTGACTGTGTCTCTAACGTCTGGGAGAAAAGACCGCGTAGGATTGCTCGGTCTCAGGGCAATCACAGATGGAGTCTCAGTTGGTGCTAAGAAGATACTAGAAACTGTCGGTGCAGTGGGTGTTAAGTCTTGGTTGGTGCCAAGAAGACGTCGTTCAATTGGAAGCTATTGGTGTAGTCAGAACTGAGTCATAACGATACTGTTGTTACAGTGGGAGGTGAGATTGTTGTTTTGCCTCCAAGTGGGAGATTGTTGGGTTATTAGTGGAGCCAAAACATGTAATGGGCTAATCGGCCCGTTACCTAAACTTTCTTTTTCTTCATTTCGTAATGTTGCCTCTTAAAATTTCTAATAATCTTTAGTTATAGGTTTAGTCGTGCTGTGAAGAAAAATAGGGAGTGGCAGCGTGTGTTGATTTGCACAAAAATATTGTGGCGGCGGCAGCTTGTTGGCAGAGAAGAAAAAGGAGAACAAGGATTTTGTAGAGCTTTGTCGACAGCCTATTCTCTTGAGATTAGTGAGTTTTTCATTATGTATTCCTAAGTAGCTATTTTCGTAGTGCTTAGTAGTTAGGTGGCTATTATTGTGACATCTAGAGAGAGCTTTGTAGGGCATTTGTAAGACTCATTGGCACGGAAGACTAGATGTAGCCCATAGTTGGGTGAACTTTCTTGTGTCATTTTTGTGCTTTCCCTATTTTTCTCGTATTATTGTAGTTGATTTTGTTGGTCTTGCTTAACAGTAAAAAAGGATACGACAGGTGTACACTCATCACAAAGAATAAATAGATAATATTTCGAGATTGTCCCACAGGAACTTAAAGTTTTCTTTTCAATTCAATGATGAAAAGTTGAGTGGGCAATCTGTCTTATGATTGAAATAGGTGAAAATGGTGTTGATTAAGATTATGTACTTCAAAGAAATAACATCCAGCCCTCCTACTAAGACTTGACTAGAAAAATAAGAATTCACAATAGCAAGTGTGTCTGGCGCACCTATATGGGTAAGTTATACCGGTTTTGCTTCTTGATCGATTCATGTCTAAGTGATCTTGAAGTTCTAATTTAATTATCAATATTTCTATTAATAACTCAACCTTAATTTGATTTTGTCCGACCGTAACTAAAGGATAAGACCCTATGTCTAGGTTCTTAACGGATTCTTCATTTCTAAAGTTTCATTCTCTTAGTTATTCATCCAGATTTTAAATATTATTACTTCACGTTTTCTCATAATGAAGTAAATTATTTAACATCTTAATTGGCCAAATCAAGTTTTTAATTTAAAAATCAATCCAAATGAAGAATAATAGCGTGCCCGGCAAAACTTATAGAAAAACAATCTCAAAATTGTATAGAAATTTTGGAAACAACAAAAACAAGTTTTTTGTTTCAATTTTCAATTTGGTCCAGCATAAAAAAGATTTTGTTTTATCATTCATTAATACATGGATGCTGGGAACATGCAATTTTATTTTTCTCTATTAAAAAAGAGGAAATAGAAACAAAAAATTGGAACGTTACCGAACGGACCCTAAGCGAGCTTTAAGACATTGAATTCAATATGAAACCTTATTTTGCAATTCTCTCCATCTTCTCTCCTCCCTAAAAATCTCCTAAATTTAGCATGGTATCTGAGTTCTTGGTAATTTTGATGGGTTGTTTAGAATTTTGTGAGGATTTTCATTGTTTCTTCTCTTGAAGCATGACTGAAAAGAAAAAAAGAAAAAAGATTTTCGAATTGCCGCTTGAGTTTTTCATGGCCTTGGGTGATTTTGTAAGGTCTCTTTGGAATTTTGTGATCATCTCCAAAATTACCTCTTTGGAAGTTTAGAATCTGCATATGTTTGCTGTGCACCTTAGAAGAAAGGAGCCAATTTGCAATTTTCTAGCAAATGCACGTGGCAGAAAATGACTAGGCGTAGGGATGACAATGGGACGAGGCGGGGCCGGGGGGCCATTCCCATCCCTGCCCCGTCCTCGAAATTTTAGGGGATGGGATTCCCTGCATTATAAATATATTTTTTAAATTTTTAAATTTAAATTTTATTTTTTTAATTAATTTTTGTTATTATTAGTATAAAAGTGAACAAAAAGTGAGGTGTTAGCTTGAGTTTTTTTTTAAATTTAAAACTATTTATAAAATGAATATATATTAATATTATTATATAAAAAAAGAAAAATAATAAAAAATTAAACGGGACGGGGTCGGGGACGGGGACGGGGCGGGGAAACTGATCCCCGTCCCCGTCCCGTCCCCGCCGGGGAACCCGATTGGGATCCCCGATTTGACCTCATCCCCAGTCAAACTAGGGAATCCCCGACTCGATGGTCCGATACCCGCGGGGATCGGGTCTCGCGGGTATTTTTGCCATCCCTAACTGGGCGTGGAGGGTGACACGTGGATCATAGATCCTGCGGAGGATGTACCTAAGTATACACATCTCAGCTCATCCATTTGACCTAACCGAACCCTTTCAGTGGCCTACAAGGATGTTCATAATCCTGTTCCCATACCATTGGTTGAACCGATTATCTTACCTCAGCTCGATCACACCTCCGACACACTCCACGACAACACGCCGTATTTCAGGGTAACCTTAAAGAGCCGTTGAGACCTTGTCGGGGACACTGTTGGGGTTTTCGCCTATAAATAGAACCATTTCGTTTATTTTGAGGTACGCGAACATTTCGATTCTCCTCGATTTAGTTTGGACTTTCACTGATTTTGGCATCGGAGTGCTCACTCTATTTTGCAGGTCTTCTACGTGATATTCAGAGCTTCTTGTCCAGCTCATTCAGGCCGAACCGACGTTCGCGAAGTGGTCAATTTCTTGTTTCAACATTTGGCACCGTCTGTGAGAATCTGATTTAATACTCTCCAGTCGTTCCTTACTAAGCAACTGAAACGAGCAATGGCAATTCCGACCCACTCACAGCTGTCCCACACTCCTAACCCTACTGAAGGACGAGAAAGAGAGCGACAGACCTACACTCGTAGGACCTACTCCCATGTTGTTGGGACCTCTAACAACCGCGTTCTGACTCGCAAGGTTGGCGAAGAACGTGCCAACGGCCCACCTCCTCCAAAGAACAGGGGAGAGTTTCCTCCTCTTCCCCCACGCCCGCCGACCCTCCCGGGGTAGGGGCATGTCCCCACCGCTCAGGCCAGAGCGTTGACCCGTCCATCGTTGCCAATGCAATCGCTGAGATTGCAGAAGTCAAGGCTCGCCTCTCTGCCATGGAGCGAGCTGAAGGCGAGTCAACACCTTCAATCGTTCGTGACCTGCACAAGGGGAAGAGACCAGCTGACCCGACCATCAAGGACAATGGGAGAAAATCGGGTGACCTTATCAACAAAGACCAGGTCGACCCCCTCGCTGTCCTGGAGGTATCCACATTGGCACTCCACCACCCGGAGCTCATCGATGAGGGGAAAGTATCACTTACTGTGACAGGGCCCGTGGCCAGGCTGATCGCCACATCCCAGCTCAGCGTCCAGGGTTCAGCTCCTTAGGGTTCAGCCCGAGGATTCCATAATGACCGCGTGGCTTGCTCAAGGTGCATCATTCCGACCAGGAAGCCTTATGCCATAAGAAGAAGAATCCAGGTGACTCGAGGTACCACGTGGAGCAGAAAACCCGAAGCGAGAAGGTCAACGATCATCGCGGCCAGTCCGGGGCCAAGTCCAGCATCAGGTCCGAGATGGACCAGCTATGGGAGATGATGCAGAACGAGATCAAAGATCTCAAAAACAATTACAAGGCTCAAGGCTAAGTTGATTTCTCGGAACGGAAGGAGTCCCCGTTCACCCATGACAGCCTAGACGAGCCGATCCCCCACAAGTTCAACGCTCCTAGGATGAATCCGTACGATGGGTCGGGAGTCCCTATCTCGTACGTGGAGATATTCGAAGGGAAGATGAAGTTCCTTGCTGCTAGTGATGCCATCACATTTCAAGCCTTCCAGATTGCTCTAGAGGGCTCAGCTCGATTGTGGTACCGGCAGTTGAAGCCGAAATCCATTAGCAGCTATCAGTAGCTGTGCAAGATGTTTATCAACCAATTCTCGGTATGGCAGTTGATGAAGCTTCCAGCGTCCCATCTCAGGATGATTAAACAGCGAGACCGCGAGTCCTTGACTGATTATATCACGAGGTTTATGGACGAGCACATTATGGTGGTAAACTGCATCGATGCGATGGTAATAATATACTTCACCACCGGGTTGAATGATAGGAACCTGGTGATGAAGCTTGGCAGTAAACCGACCACCTCTCTGAATAAGCTACTCATTCGCACGAGGAGGTACATTGACAGCCTCGAGCTTTGGCAGGCCAACGGTGGCAAGCGCTACAGCAGCCGAGATGACAAGTCCTAGAAGAAACGGGACGACTACCGCACTTCCAATCACCGACCCGATGATAAGACTTTCGAGAAACGTGGTGATGCTCGAACCGAATAAAAAAACAGGCCTCGGTTCAACAAGTACATGCCGACCAACACACCTATAGCTGAAATTCTTGCCGCTGTGGAGGAAGGTGGGTTTGAGAATTTACTCTCACCACCAGGGAAGACGCGCAAGCCGAGCGACGAAATAGACAAACGAAGTACTGTCGGTTCCAGAAAGACTATGGTCACGACACCTCGACCTACTATGTATTGAAAGACCAGATCAGGAACCTCATTCGACGTGGCTACCTAAAGAAGTACGTCGACTCTCGTGATAGGGACGAGCCGACCACATCGACTAAAGACAACAACTAGGAGAGTCTCGGACGCCACCTTGGCGCACCGACGACCAACGCCCGATAATCAACACCATTGCTGGAGGCCCCAACAGAAGACAGTTGGGACAGAAGCGCAAGGTGCTGATCTGAGAAGCAACACATAAGGTTTGCACCTCATATTCAAAAAAGCCAACCTTGCCAATTCTGTTCGACGAGCAAGATACCGAGGGTGTGCACTTGCCTCATAATGACGACCTCGTCATCGCCCCCCTGATTGATCACGTTATGGTCAAGCGGGTCCTCATAGATGTAGGAGCTTCCACCAATGTTCTTTCTTTGTCAGTATACTCAGCCCTTAGATGGGAGCGAGATCAGCTAAAGCCAAGCTCTACACCGCTGGTAGGTTTTGCTGGAGAGTCGGTAACAGTAGAAGGATGTAGCTCACTCCCGGTCACTCTCGGCGAAGGGGAGCATCAGGTCACTTCGATTGTCGAATTTATGGTGATTGACAGAACCTCGGCCTATAATACAATATTAGGCCGACCCTTCATACATCAGTTGAAGGCTATCCCCTCCACTTACCACCAGATGATGAAGTATCTGACGGCTTCAAGGATGGCCACCATCCGAGGCGAGTATGAGACGTTAAGAGAGTGCTACGCTGCAGCACTAAAAGGCACTGCCATTTGTGCAACTATTACGGTTGAGGCTCCACTACCGGACGAGCCGACCCGCGGGACCTTAGTCAAGGAAGTCGAGCTTGTGCCACTCCTGAGTCCAGATAAGTAAGTCAGCATCAACACTAAGTTGGGGGCAGAGACTAGGGCAGAGCTCATCACCTTCTTGAAAGCGAATGCCGACGTCTTTGCATGGTTGCATGAAGACATACCAGGGATCGACCCGAGCATTATAGTTCATAGGCTTAATGTATATCCCTCTTTTAGACCTGTAAAGCAAAAATGTCGATTTGTCGATGCTGAGCGTAGCCTTGTAATAGGTAGACAAGTTGATAAGCTCTTACGAGCTGACTTTATAAAAGAAGTTCACTACCCCACGTGGCTCTCTAATGCAGTATTAGTTAAAAAAAAAAGCTAACGGTAAGTGGCGCGTCTGCATTGACTTCACGAGCCTAGACAAAGCCTGTTTGAAGGATAGGTTTTCTCTGCCTCAGATAGATCAGCTCGTCGATGCCACCACTGGCCACGAAATACTTACATTTATGGACGCTTACTTAGACTACAATCAAATCAAAATGCATGTAACGGATCAAGAGCACAACTCATTTGTAACCGACTAGGGGCTCTACTACTACAAGGTCATGCCGTTCGGCCTGAAGAACACTTGGGTCACGTATCCGCACATGGAGAACATGATGTTCATGAAACAGATCGGCAGAAACATGGAAGTATACGTAGATGACATGTTGGTCAAAAGCAAGCAGGTCAACTCACATATAGCCGACCTGACCGAAGCCTTCGATGTCTTTCGCCGCTACAACATGAAGCTAAACCCGGAGAAATGTGCCTTTGGCGTTGCTTCGGGCAAGTTCCTCGGCTTCATGGTCAACCAGCGAGGCATCAAGGCCAATCCAAACAAGATCTGGGCAGTACTTCAGATGGAGCCCCTATGAATTTGAAGCAACTCCAACGCCTCAACGGCCGCGTAGCTATGCTAAATCGATTCGTCTCAAGGTCCAGCGATAAGTGCCTCCCATTCTTCAAACTACTGAGGAAGAGGGAAAGGTTCGAGTGGACATCAGAGTGTCAGTTGGCCTTCGACCAACTCAATGAGTTCCTTAGTACGACACCTCTACTAGCCAAACCACTCCCTGGTGACAAGCTGATAATGTACCTAGTAGTGTCCGAGAAAGCCGTTAGCTCAGTACTTCTCAAGGAGGAACAGGGTCAGCAACACCTTGTATATTACACCAGTAAGTCACTAACCGAGGCGGAAACTCGATATCTATGTATCGAGAAGCTAACGTTAGCACTCGTTACCTCAGCTCGTTGACTGCGACCTTACTTCCAGGCACACCATGTTACAGTGATGACTAACTTCCCTCTGAGGCAAGTATTCCACAACTCTGAGATCTCAAGGCGACTCATGAAATGGGCCCTGGAACTTAGCGAGTATGACATTGGTTTTGATCTTAGGACGACGATGAAAGGACAAGCAGTAGCCGACTTTATTGCGAAACTGACCTCGTATAGGCCTGGGGCCGACGACCGAGCCTAATGGACCCTCTACGTCGACGGCTTCTCCAACAACAAAGGTTGCGGAGCTGGCATGCTCCTAGTCGGCCTAGGTGACCTGAGGTTCGAGTACACGCTCCGGTTCAACTTTAGAGCCTCAAATAATGAAGTAGAGTATGAAGTCCTAATCGCCAGACTAAGAGTTGCGAGAAGAATGTGAGTGAATCATCTCCTCATCCTCAGTGATTCGCAGCTCATAGTCCAACCAAATCAATGAGGAGTACCAAGCAAAGGATAGCTGCATGGAGCGCTACCTGGGCAAAGCGAAGGAACTACTTAGCCAGTTCAAAGAGTGTGTAGTCCGTTAGGTCCCCATGTCGGAAAATTTGAATGTCGACGCGCTAGCTCATTTAGCCTCGGTATATGAGACCGATATGAAGCAATTCGTCAAAAAATGTGACAAGTGTCAGCGCTTCGCCACCATACCGCACCGGCCTCCTAAACTTCTCACCCTCATATCTAGCCCCTGGCCTTTTGCCCAGTGGGGCCTGGACCTTATTGGATCCCTCCCCACTGGTAAAGGTCAGGTCAGTTATGCAATTGTTGCAACAGATTACTTCACCAAATAGGTCGAAGTCGAGCCACTGGCAAAGATAACCGAGCAGAATATTACGAACTTCGTATGGAAGAACATAGTTTACCGGTTCGACATACCCTATGCCCTGATTACTAACAACGGCAAACAATTCGACAACGCTCGCTTTAACAAGTTTTGCAACGATCTCAGCATCAAGCACTTCAGTTCATCCCCTGCTCATCCCCAGGCTAACGGACAAATTGAGGTCATTAACAAGATTATAAAGCGAGGACTTAAGACGAAGCTTGAGGCGTTGAAGGGTCGTTGGGTCGAGGAGCTTCCAGAAGTCCTTTGGTCATACCGAACCACGACCAGAGGCTCAACTATAGAGACTCCATTTAGCCTTGCGTTCGGCTCAAAAGCAATCATGCCAGTGGAGATTGGCCTACCTCGTTAAGGGTAGAGAATTTCGACCATATGGCGACTGACGAGGCACTCCTGCTCAACCTGGACCTCCTGGAGGAGAAACACACTCAGGCTCTGCTTCGCCGAGCAGAATACCAAAATTGAATGGCTTAGTATTATAATGTTAAGGTCAAGCTGCGAGCATTCAAACTAGGAGACCTCGTCCTAGAAAAGGTCCTAACCCACGTTGGAGCACTAGAGCAGAACTGGGCAGGCCCATACAAGGTTTGTGAGGTAGTTCGGCCCGAAACATACATCATCGCTGACTTGAACGGCAACAAGTTACCTCACCCTTGGAATACTCAGCATTTGCACATTTATTATCAATAAATGTAAAACAATCTAAGTGTAACTAGGTTGTGTGCATTATTAATAAACGCTGACCTGTTTTGATCTTAGTCTACCTCGTCTGACTGAGCTAAACTTAAATGGGGTCGAGCAATGATATTAGACTTCGAAGTGAGAATGATTCACTGATTGACTTGGATCATACTCCCCTCATTAATTAGTTGCTCATAAAAAAAAGTTTCTTTTTCACGCACTAACTACAAACAAGGCAATTTAGTTAAAATGATGGTGAGCAGAAGTAAACAAAACAACCTTGGAAATTCAATTAACTTTTAAAATGAGGTCGAGGCGTATGTATCTCGGCCATTACAAAACTGAGCCGAAGCACAATCGCTCCGACTCGACAGGACTTTGCAAAAAGAAAAAGAGATGTCAAAAGGAGTATCAGAAGCATTCAATTGGGGCACTTCAGGCTCTGTGTTCGGGTCATCTTGGCCTTCAACAAAGTCAACCTAAACGTCCTCATCGTCTTCCACCTCCAGCTCGGCCTCGTAGTCCTGGTATACTGAAGTGAGATCCAGATAAGGTGCCAGCTTCCTCATAGTGTTAGTGGCAAAGTCGAAGCCTTTATTGGCCAATGCCTTCACCACCTAATTGAATTCTAGCATCACCTTGATCACGTTTTCCAAGTCGGTATAAGTCGATCATTTCTTCTGGTACTCAACCTCCTTCTCTGCCAAGTCTACCTCCGCCTTCAGTCGCAGATCCATCTAATTTTTCGTCTGAACCTCAGCGTTCTTTACAGCCAGACGTGCTCGGCTCAGGTGGTTCTTTAGTGCAGTACGCTACTTCTCCTCCACGACCTTCTCCTTTTTCAGCTTGTCTACCTCAACCGTTAGCACTTCTATGGTTTTAGTGGATTCACGCTCCCGCGACAAGCTAATCTTCCTCGCGGTGAGCTCCTTGCTCACCAAGGCCCAGTACAACAAGCCGTAAAATGCAGGTCGGCCAGTTGATTTATTAGGGCCTGGACATAGTCAGCATGCTTTTCCAGGAAGAACCTCTCACTGCGTTTCAGCGACCGAGCCGTGCTATTATGAACGGTTGCGACCGCACTCTTATGAAGAGCGCTCGCCGAGAAGCTGAACTTGAAAGGTTACTCGAAGTCCCGCTTCGGAGCAGCAAGAGGAACCTTCTCTTCTGATGTGAGGTTGATGGAGGCTGGAGGAGACCGAGATGAGGCTTCATCTGATCTACGTGCTCGCTAACCTGATGTGTTGCCCTTTTTATGAGATCTGGAGGGAACTAATGCCATAGTTTGTAAGGGTTCGACCCCGAGGGGCAGAGATGACCCAGCCGACGCCCTTGTCCTTGAGCCGAAATCCCTTCGCCCTTACGCCTTTTCTCAGCCTCGCTGGCAGCAGGGGTATCTGCGGTGCATTTTCTAGTCAGGGAGTTGAAAAACTTTAACACCATTCTGTCAAGTTTGTCAGTTCAGCTCGGTTCAAGGGGGGATAGGCCGCAGTGGTGGAAGTTTACCTCGTCCAAAATCCCCTCATACCAAATCTTCCAGTAGCCTTCTACATGTTCTTTGATCTCTAGCGAGGTGTGGCTGATCCGAGGAGCGAGACGAGGCACAACTGTACACAGAAAATCAAAGTGTTAATTTGAGTCACAAAGAGAACGGACCTAAGACTAAATTCCTATCCTAAGGCTGACTCGAGGTAAAACATACCTAGCTCCCCATACTCGGTAGGAACCTGGCAGAAAGGCTCTCCATTCCTAGTGACGAGCCATTCGCCCGAGACGATGAACTATTTGTCTCGCCAGTGTTTATTAGCTTAGGGGGAGTCCATGATCTTACAGAAGGAATTTTGATCCGATATATAATACCGACCTGAATGCTCTTTGTAGGGTTTGATTATATGCAAAGAACTGACCTACGCTTAGGAAGAGGTCCTCATCGCCCGAGTTGAAGCTCCACCAGGTGAATCATAGTTCGAGGAGTGTGGTCCACCCGTTGGGCACTAGTTGAGTTGGGCCGACAAAAACTTTTGGATGAATGGATGGAAAGGCAATCGAACATCTGAGGGTAGAAGCTGACCCGCCGAGGAGGAGGGTTATCTAGACTCTCGTCGACCTGAGGCAATCTTATCTGGATGTTATCAGGTATCCTATATTCTTCTCTAAGTTAAACAAGGTCAGATTCTTTACAGATGGAAGGAGCACGCTCAGAGACGATACTAGGTCTATTTGAAGTGGTGGCCTCAGTTAAGTTCGGCTCAGCAATGTTAAGGTTGTCTCATCTAAGATCGGCTCGTCTTTATAAAGGCTAAGATCTATACTGGAAACCGATGCACTATCCTCACGACTCGTGCAGGCTCGGATAATAGCCCCCCAGACTCAGAGGACGAAGCATTCTACAGAATTAAAAAATACAAGACACTAGAAAACTTAACTAAAACAGATTTTGAGCCGAAGTGATCCTAAAAGCAGAAGAAATATTTTGAGAGAATTTCAGAGTCAAAGTAGAGAAAATGAAAGAAATGAAGCTGCCTATTTATAGAAAATGACCGCTTCATCTCAGTCGTTCAAGCAATTTGAATATAACGGCCAGGATTCAATCCTGCCAATAAGGATAGCTAAGGGTGACGTCATCCTACGTCAGCCCTACTTTCGAACTCGTCATGACTATCAATATCGCGAGCCAAGTCAGCATTCCACTTCTACTACGACATTGAGTTGAGCCAACTTGCACCACAGCACAGTGGGGGCTAATGTTGGAGGTAGATTTCAGCATACACGTGGCAGAAGATGACTGGGCGTAGAGAGTGACACATGGCTCATATCCCACGGAAGATTTACCTAAGTATACACACCTCGGCTCATCCATTTGACCGAGCTAAACTCCTTTGGTGGCCGAGCCGAACAAGCATGTTCATAATCATGTTCCCATACCATTGGTTGAACCCATTATCTTACCTCAGCTCGGTCACACCTCTGACACACTCCACGACAATACGATGCATTTCACGGTAACCCTAAAGAGCCGTCAAGACCTTGTCGGGAACACTGTCGGGGTCTTTACCTATAAATAGAACCATTCCATTAATTTAGAGGTACACGAACATTTCGATTCTCTTTCGATTTAGTTCAGACTTTCACTGACTTTGGAATCGGAGTGCTTACTCTGTTTTGCAGGTCTTCTACGTGATAGTCAGAGCTCCTTGTCCGGCTCATTGAGGCCGAACCGACGTTCGCAGAGTTGGTCAATTTCTTGATTCAACAAAGTTCGTGGTTGACCTTCGTTGTTCTTTGCTATTTTTTTGGTGGTCAACGAACATTAGTCGTTCATCGTGGGAGTTGCTGATTTGGGTTTATATTAGTCTGCTTCTAAGGTGTTGTACCTTAGGGGAGTGTCGCTACTTCTATTGAGAAAAAAAAAACTTTCATTGACGCTACTGAAGTTGCTGCAGATCTGAATAGAACAAATCTGGTATCTCTGCCGTCGCCGAAGAACAAGAAGGTTGCCCGGTTCGTGGTCTTCTCGTGCCGAAAAAATGAGTATGTGATTTTCTCGCGCCAGGAAAACGAGTACGTGGTATGTGGTCTCTCGTGCCAGAAAAATGAGTATGTGGTCTCTCGTGCCACTTAAGGGAGTGTGAAATGTCCCAAAAAAATGCCAGGAGTGCTAGCAAACAAGTTCGAGATTGTCGTGCAAGCGATTTGATCTTCTTCTTGCTTTGCAAGTAGGACATTTATGGCTTGCATGCTCCCACTTTAGGAAGGGTGTTATGAGATTGATATGATTTAGGAATCGATTTGATATGATTTGGGATTTAGCATTTAATTTTAGATATTATTTTGATATGATTTGGGATTTAACATTTAATTTTAGATATTATTTTGATTTAGATGTTTTATTTCTATTATGATTAGGAATCATTATATTACAAATAGGATGATATGTTTTGTATCAAATTAAAAGCAATATGTGTTAATTTTTATTTTTTTTTCCATTACTCTTTTGATTTAAGCACCTATCATCTGTGAATGAGACTATAACGTAGAAACACACATGGATATGTTCTTTTGTCAAACTTAATTTTGTTGTCTCAATTAGGGAAAGCATTGACAACTAGAGATCTTTATGCTATTATAGTTAGACTCATTTCTTAATATTTTGGAGGAGAGAATATTCATGTCTAAGACTTTAGCAAGCATCCTATCGATGAGAAACATATAGTTGTATGGAATGCACATCCACCTAATATTTTGTTTGAACCTTGGCTTGGAAGAGAAGTGCAAGGCAGTTTCCACGATGTGCCTATGATTTCTCCCCACAATTCCATTTTTTGTGGTGTGTGGGGACAATGCCATGATTTTCTAGATGATTTTTAAGAGCTAAAGACATGATTCTCCACATCCATTACTTTGAAAAATCTTTATTTTCTTATCAAACATGTTTGCAACTAATTTTGTAATTTGAGAAAGCATTCTATGAAGTCAGATTTTTCACTTTAGTGGATAGAGCCAACTAAATCTAAAGAAGTCATCTACAAAGCTTACCTAATATCTAAAGTTTTAACAATAAGGTAAAGGAGCAGGACATCAAATATCACAGTGTATCTTTTGAAAAGGAACAAGACTTATGTTATTACTAAATTAAAAAGGTAGTTTACAACTCTTGCTCATTTGACACATGCTACAAATAGACTCCTCTTTCCAACCAGAAACATCTGATAAATGAGAGTCACAGATGTGTTTGAGGACTTTCTCATTCAAGTGTCCCAGCCATTTGTGCCATATTGTGTAAGGTGCCTTCGTGAGATACTAGTGTAAGGTTGTAAAGCTTTTTGTTTATTTATGTTCTCTACTATTTTATGTCATTTACCTATGATCTATTCCTACTTACTTTTAATAACAAAGTTCTCAGCATCAAAGATAATGAAAAGTTCTCAGCATCAAAGATAATGATTATCATTATCTTGAGTTAATTTTTATGGAAAGTAAGTTTTTTTTATGCTTAGGACAATTAACACATTTCAGAGAAGAAGTTTACTGTTTTTAGTGGAAGCATCATGTGTGCTAATGTGTGTTATATCTAGAGAACCTCCTCATTTCTCACATACATTTTCTCTAAGCCTCTATAAGGATGGGATTGATAGAGCTTACCATAATCATTCACCACATGTGATGTAGCACTTGAATTAGCATACAATTTTGAGTTTGTCACTTCATCCAATGCTTTCATTGTTCGAATCACAAAATTCGAAAACAGTTTTAAAAAATGAATCTGCCAAACAATTTTTCGCTAAATCCATTTGATTTAGTGAATCTGAAAATAAGAAACAGAATCCGGATTGCATACCAAATATGCCCTAGATTTCCACATATTTGGCAAATTACTCCCTTGTGTGACTTAGCTGTGCTGTCATTTTGGAGTGTATATGTAATTTTGTATCCTTTTTCTAGTAATTGTTGCCTTCAACCTTGTTTTGGTCATCTATGTTGGTGAAATCCTCTCCCACGACACGTGAAATTTCAATTCATCCCCCTTATCTTCCTCTTTTGCTATAAAAAATGTGGCTATGATCTACTTGATTGGACTTTTTCATATCTGCTTCTAAGATGAGCTTGTTGGGTTTTATGCCCTAAACTCGTGGTTTGTAAATGTAAAACAAATATTTATTCAATAAAACTGTTATTGAAGTTCCTTTTAGAATTTCATTTACCCAAATCCGATAAACTAACATCTGAGGTTATATGATGTAACTGGATTAGTATATTATTGATATACATGGTATATATATATACAATATAAAATTAATATATAGTATATATTCGATATACAAGTGGATAATATTCCAGTAATAACCTAAAGAGTCTATAATATATGGGTAAGGTTGGGTACCTTATTTTGGTAACATTGTGGATACGGCCCACTTCGTAATAGTTACAAACGACTTAATCCAAATCGTTCATATGGAGACATACGAGTGAGGGTATCCTATGCAATGAGTTTGTATAAAACCGGATCGTGAAATAATTAATCTTTAGCTGTAATACCGTTAAGTAATAGATTATTATTTCATAGGAAGCCCAAGTAACTCAATCTCAATCCTGAGTGAGTTATGGACTCCTGCCTATAAGGGACCGTCTTTTGATTTATATAGGTGAGAGTGGCCTAGGTTGCCGACTCAATATTCCTACCATTTTGGGGACGAGACCGAGTGGAGATCCATGAACATAACTACACAAGATGGAATTCACTTCTTCCCGACTTTAGTGTAAGTAGATGAGTGTTCTCTTAACTGCTGACTCTAGAACTTGAACAAGGGGCCCCACCCTCTCACTGGCCCAAGAGGGACTTTTGTTTAATGGTCGGATCATAAACATGTTATTCATTAAAAGATCAATAGTACTCAAGGTGAAAGAGGTAACTTAGGGGTAAAACGGTAATTTGACATGTTGTAGTTACGAACACTCGTGAAGGATTGATTTACTGTTAATGGTCAAAATTCGTGGACATAAAATATTTTATAGTGAGAAGGGTGCAGTTGTGGGTCTTTTGTGGAGTGACCAATAGTTAACGAATGTTGATTTATATGGTTAATGAGTTTAATAAATTAATCTCGTATCGTTGGAGCTTCTGATCTGTAGGTTCATGTCTCCTTGCTAGCTCACAATGGGTAAAACGAATATCAAGAATTTGAAATGTTAAAATTATATATAAGCGAATGTATATAATGATACATTATATATAGTTTATTTTGAATAAAAATTCAAAAATTAAACTATATTGTAATGAAAGAATTATTTGAATAAGATTCAAATAAAATTTAATATGAAATTGGATTCATATTAAAACTATGAGTTAAAATTAATGTGCATGAGATACACATTAAAACTATAGGTTATGAGAGAGATGTGCATTCGAATAAAGTTATAGTTAAATATATGACATTTAATTAAAACAAAAACATAATTAATTATATTAATTCAATTATGTTTTGTTTTATTTAGTTTATTTAAGTTGGTTTTTTAATTAACTAAATAACTCACTTCCTTGCCAAATGTAAGGAAGTGGAATTATGGTGTGGTGGGGAGTTAACTTGCTCACCACTCCTCACTCTTCTTTAAATGCAAAATGTTTGCATTATGGAAGAGTTTATGCATTTTGAAAAACTCTCTCAAACTTAGCTTCTCTCACGATCTTTCTAAAAAACTCCCTCTTTCGAAAGACAGTTCCCACAAATCGATTCTCGTCCAAATGATAGCGAGGAAGCCTTTTTGGTGGCATTGGTCTACGGTGAAGAACAATCTTCAAAGGTATGTTCTCCTTCTTTGTATTGCTATTTTATTTTCTTATAAGTTCTTCCTAAAACAAAATCGAAACACAACCGTTCACGTGCTTCCGCTGCGGGATTCGATCCCTTCAGAGCTGTTGTTCATGATTCCTTAATGCCAAAATAAATTGATGATGGGAGGGATATGGAACTCTTGATAGCATATTGTTGTCCTAAAATCCTTATACTTCATTCCTAAAACCCCTGGTACTATCATCAATTGGTTTCTTAATTGCAACTAACCGGTCACACACAACTTTGAAATTTTTGATGTATTCATTTGTTGGTCAAGTTCCTTTCTTCATGTTGATTAACATCTCATTGAGATGTATCTCATTTTCCTTGGTAAGATTCAAGAGTTATTCTTCAAGAGAACTCGATACTTGCTTAGCATAGTCAATCCCTTCAATCATAGCCAAGAACTCTTCTCTTTTTCTTTGTACTCGAGCTCTAAATCATAAAGAAACTGAGCCAAAGAATTCAAGAAAAAGTGTTACTACCTTTCTATTGATAAGAGAATTAACTTACCTTTTACAAGGCTCAATTTTACCATATATATAAATTGTGCACAAAGAATAGAGTAAAGGAAAAAAAAAACATGCTACTGTTGAAAGTTTTTTTTTTTTCCGTTAAAGTTGGAAGTTAATTAATTTGTAATTTTCAAGATAAGTCTTAATGTAAGTTGTATTTCCAATAAGTCTTTTGATTTCTCCCAAGTGACTTTTTGGAATATGAAAGGTGATACGCGACAACCCAAGCGTATTGAGCTAGTCGAGCCACAAGTCACTTGAATCCAATCGTATAGATGATTCAACCCGAAAGGCTAAGAGTTAGAGGGATTACCTTTGCAGTCGGTTACCTTGAGCAGATAGATTACTCACTATGCTCAAAGCCGGAAATATTCCACAAGTTTGGTGACCAACCAAGCATGCTCCAAGGGTAAAATACGAAAACCTAAGTTCAACCACACAACGGGATTCGGTATTTGGGGGGGAGGGTTTGCACTCGGCAAAAGGGTGAGAAAACTCTCAAGTTTTTATTCAAATCAACATTCAAAAGATGCTTCAACATGTTGGGGGTACACGCCTATATATAAGCTAGAACCCATGACCTGTTAAGAAAAATAACAAAATTAAAAAGAAAATAATAATTGATAAATTCCTAAAAGATGCTAAACTTGCCTAAAGTTGATAAATAAAAAAGAATAAAACAAAATCAAATCCCACAAAATAAACTAGGAAATAATAAGGAAATCTTTTCCTTAAGTGGGATTGAGCGGGCAGCAAGGCAAGGCTGGGGGGTTGTTGACGCACACGAGGGGCAGGGCTGACGTTGGTGGGCGTGCGTATGGGCGGCAATTTAGGGAGCTAGCGGGTGAGCAGGGGCGCACAGGCACTGGGCTGGGCGCTGATGGGCGTGTAGGGGCACGCGGGCGCTTGGCTGGCTGTTGATGGGCGTGCGAGTGAGTGAGGCGCGCGAACAGGCAAGGGTGACGAGCATGGGCGCTGGGTAGACAAGGGCACGCGGGGGCTGGGTCAGGCGTGTGCGGCAGACAGGGGCGCACAGGTGCACTGAGCAGGCATGGGCGATATGGTGGGGCGCGCTTGGGCAGGCAGCCCTTGCAGGGGGCGTGCGCTGTGAGGTTAGCGGGGCCGAGATGCGCGTGACAGGAGACACGCTGTGAGGTTCGCGCTGCATGGTGGCGCGCGCAGCAGGGGCGCTCACACGTGGTGGCGTGCGCCTGGCTGTGCATGCGTGTGGGTAGCCTCTCGATGGGCTTGTCTTTGAAGTGGGCCACTCTCTTAGGTTCCCTTCACTCTCATGCTTCCTCTTGACCCTAGTAGGTACTTCATTGGCCTTTAAAATGGTAAAAAATTGTTGATGGGTTCAATGAAGTGATATAGAAATGAGTGATCACGGAGTGCACGAGGAAAGCCTACAAGAGGAACAAGCTCAAATCAGCTCAAATGAAGCTTATGCTCAAAGTCAACCTAATCATGAGCCAATCATTATGCCACAAGGTCCAATCACAAGAGCTAGAGCTAAAATACTATAAGAAAGGTTGAATGGTCACTTCCAAGCTAAGGTGTTCACACTTGGTGAAGAGTTGCATCCCTTCAATCTTGAAAAGACGTCTTGTCCTCCAAGAAACTTCATAAATCTAAAAATCCAGATTCATCCACATATTTAATTTATTATGTATTTTTCAAATCCACGTATTTGCATTTAAAAGGGTTCATGAATGGATTTGAAAGGGTGGTGGTTGTATTTGGACTATTTAGACCAAGGGTTGTGTCTTTTCATTGTTTCTTTCCGATTTCTATAAATAGGGATGTACATTTGCTTTTCAAACACAATATTTGGATGAATGAAAATTTCATATTGAGTTTAGTCTCTCTCAAGCTTTAAGCTTTCTTTGTATTCTTGTGTTTAGAATGCATGTTTAGAACTTTCAATCTAGTTTGATCAATTAGGTTGTGGAGAGTTCGAAATCTTGAAGATAGGAACAAGTTCTCTTTTCTTCTTGATCTTTGATCATCTTACCAAGCATAAATCTGTTTAACTATCATGGGGTTGGTTCATATCTTGTTATTAGGGTTATTCTTATTATTGTTGTGGGGGTTCACCTTGTATAAAGGAGTTCTCATGCGTAATTGAGATAGTACTTTTATCATGAAGTTTCCTTCGTTTGGTGGGTCTTTCTTCAAGCTTCTATTCCTTATTGGTGTAGGTGGCATTTTGGAGTATTGGGTTAAATATGATCACATCAAAAGGTTTATGTAAATTCCTAGATAGCTATTACCTAGGACATTAAAATATGGATCTTTCTAACGTCCTTCCTAGCACTTATAAATAAAGGTGTTCTCCACCCTTTGTAAGCAATCAAGCTCCAATTGAGCAACGTGCCAAAGCATTCAATAGAAGAAGTTTCTCTCTATTCCAAGTTTTCTACTACTTTCTTTCATTGCCCTAACAAATTTGGTATCAGAGTCATCCTAAGATTAAACATGACTTCTAGTTGTGTTTAAAATTTGTTTACTCTCTCAACAAACCAAGTTCCAGTCTTTGATGGAGAGCACTATGAATATTCGCAAAGTCAAATGGAGACAATTTTTATTTCTCAAGATCTTTGGTAAATTGTTGAAGGAGACTATGAAAATGAAGACACTTCGGAGGTGCCACCAAAGAAGAGAAGGAGTTTAAGAAGAATAAGAAATGAAATGATTTAGCTCTTCGTCTCATTTAGCAAGGTGTTAGCAAGTCCATTTTTCCTCGAATTTTTTGTATTAAAAAAGTTAAATGCATGGCAAAAGACTATTCTCAACAGCCTGGAGTTAACTTTAATGAGACTTTTGCACTAGTGGCTCACATGGAGACAATAAAAATTGTTCTTGCTTTAGCAACCCGATTACAATTGAATGTGTTTCAACTAGATGTTAAATTTGCTTGAATAGCAAGTTGGAAGAAGTATAGGCAGAGCAGCCTCAAGGATATATTATTTATGAAAATGAGGAGAAAGTTTATCAACTCTATATGGCCTTATACGAATTAAAACAAGTACCTCGTGCATGGAACAGCAAGATTGATGGATACTTCTGTCATAAGATTTTTCAAAAAGTCCCACTGAATCATCTCATATGTGAAAAGGAAAGGTACAAATTTCCTTGTTGTTTGCTTATATATTGATGATCTGATCTATCTTGAGACTAACTCATAAATGTTTGAAGAATTTAGGTAAATTATGATAAAGAAATTTGAAATGACTCATTTGGGTCTAATGAAATATTTTCTTGGAATTCAAGTCAAGCAACATCAAGGTGAGATTTTTCTTTCTCAAGAAAAATATATTGATGATTTACTCCAGAACTTTTACATGAGCAACTGCAAGCCTGTTGCAACTCCTATGGCATCAAATGAGAAGCTATGTTGTGAAAGATAAATCTGGTAAAGCAAATCCAAATGCTTTTCGAAGTCTTATTGGTTCATTGATCTATCTTACCAATATCAGGCTAGATATTATGCGTCTATCAACATCATTTCGAGGATGAATGATCCAAGTAAATTTCACTATGCTGCTACAAGGTAAGGGCTCAAGTATGTAAGGGAGAAAGATTACAAGCTCGTTGGCTACACTACTAGTAATTTGGCAGGTTTCCTTGATGATCGAAAGAGCACTTCAGGATATGTGTTTTGTTTGGATTCTAATGCAACATCTTGGAGTTCGAAAAAGCAACAAACTGTAGTTTTATCTTCTCTGAAGTGGAATATATAGCCGTAACTGAAGTCATTTGGCTAAGGAGAATTCTTAAAGATATTCAAATGGAGCAGGTGGTGCCAACAAAAACCTTCTGCGATAATACGTCAGCAATTGAAATGACCAAAAATCCTGTCTTTCATGCTCAGTCAAAGCACATTGAGCTACATCATCAGTACAAAGAAGAAACATTTTTGGAGTTCATTAACACCAATGATCAACCAGATATGTTCACCAAGCCCATTACGTCAGTGAAGTTTGAGAAGTTCAAGAAGATCTTGAAAATTATAAATTAAGAAGGGGTTGAAAGCTAATTAATTTGTAATTTTCAAGATAGTTGTATTTCTAATAAGTCCTTTTGATTTTTTCTAAGTGACTTCTTAGGACGTGAAAGGTTTATGTAAATTCTTAGATAGCTATTACCTTTGTTTATGATTATTTACATTTTAATCTTAAATTTTGTGTGAATTATGAATTTTCCATCAGGTCGTGTATTTTCCTAATAGTCTGTTAATTTGGAAACAATTACTGAATGAGGAGCTATTAAAAAAAAATAATGTCACAAGAGGAAAAACTTTATTTTTCTATCCATTGGGAAAATTGATGAGTAATTTTTTAAAGTATTGGTTAAAGACTGTCATTTAGTTTAGGATGATGTCATAAAATAAATTTTCATTGGATAATCAATAGGAGAGATTTAAAGAATTTAGTAAATCATGCCAACATGAGCTTAGCTCAGTATAATTGATATATGTATGTAATTAAGAAGTAATGAATTTTTATCTCTCACTTCACTTAATTGAGAAGAGAGTCTCTCTTTGAAGGTAATGATTAATAATATAAAATTTGAATTTCCCTTTGTTAGCTCAAAATCATTTATGAATTAAACAAAGGTTGGAAGAAGAATTTAATTTTTTATTTTTGATTTTTGAAAAAACATACATAACCGATTCAAATTCCTATTTTATGTTTTTCAAAAACGTTTTTAAAATTTTAAGTAAATTTCAAAAACGAAAATAAGTTTTTAAAAACATATTCTTGTTTTTCAAAATCCTTTTTTTATTCCAATGCTCAATTTTTTTTTCTTTTGACGAACAAATTTTTTTTGCTCTAAATCTTTCTCCCGGCTAAATTTATCACTCAAATTTCGTCTTTTATAATTTTTCTTTCTTTTTTTGACCTATTGTTCTATAATAAATATATCTTCAACTTTTTCCTATATTTTTGGAAAAATTTTAAAATTTTTCCCTAACTTTTTTCTCTATTTTATTCTTTTTTCTTTCTCAGACAGGTTTTGCTCCCAACTTTAAATTTTCTATTTTTCTCTTTTAACTTTTCTCTCACTAAATTTTTTTCTTAACATTTTTTTATATGAAAATTTTCTTAATCTCTCTCAAATTTACTTCATCTAAAATTTATATTTCAAAAGTTTCGTGGATAAAACTTTTATTTTCATGTCCCTGCATTAGGGACTAGACAAAAATTCTCGCAAAATCAAGCCATTATTCTTGAATGCTTTTCCCAAAATGTCCCCATCTCGTTTTAGTTTCCATTTTTTAAATAATTAATATATATTTTATTAATTATTTTACTAAATTATAAATTAAAATATTAAGTAATCTAACTAATTATTTATACTGGTAAATAATAATTTCTAGTAAATAAATTATTTATACTAGTAAATAAATTCTAATAAACATTAATTATTAAACTTGTAATTTTTCCCGTAAAGATCCCGTTTCCAAATGAAAATTCCTCAACATGGACCTCGATTATCGAAATCGGAGAACGAGATGAAGATGGAGATTAAAAATTTTTGTGAGGATGAGGATGGGAGAGGGCATGTCAGACTTCCATCCCACACCATTGTCATCTTTAATCTAGATAGATTTTTCAATTTTCTAACTTTTTTAACATAAAACTAAAAATGATTATCAAAAGCGTTTTCAATTTTTTAAAAACAAACAATAAAAAACTAGATTTTGTCTTTTAAAAATAGAAAAGAGAAAATAAAAAAAATAAAAAACTAAAAACATGTTATGAACAACTAAAAATACGTTATGGGTCCTCAAATTTCGCCCTTATTTAGTTGACCAAATCCGTTAATAGATACGAGAGAGAAAAAAGTAACTTTGAACCAAATAAATTGGGTTCGGTGAATGACTCATACGCATGGTTAGTGTACAACATATTGAGTTGTGGATTCAAACTCATGACCTTGTGATCGAAATTAGGTGTCTCAACCAGTTAAATTGTGTTCAACCAATTAAATTGTGTTCAAATTGACTTAGCCCTGGCTTGGCTAGACTATTATAGGTCATAATATGGATGTAATTTTGATATCTAATCATTTCCATGTGCAATTCTTTTCAACTATTTATACCCTTGAGTTAGGCTTTCATTTACTATATAGAATACATAATAAATTTCAAAGACTTAGAAATTTTATTCTCTCTTTCCTAAGGAATAATGTTAATTTTAAGATTTGAAATTTTATTCCCACTTCCCAGACAGATATTAGAAGAAGAAAATGAGCTTCTTTTTTCTAGATTTTTTCAACAAGGTGTTTCACACATTGATTGAAACACAATAAGGAAGATTATGGAAAGTTCACATGTTTCTCATTGGCACGAGCATCTTCAAATAAAAATTTATTATTTTCTTATCTATTTCAAAATAATTAAATAAAATTAATATCAGTTCAATTTTTAGTTTAAAAAATATTTAGAAATGGAAGTCATTCGTAACCAGATCAATTTTTCATGTTAAGGATCCCACATTAAGAAAATAAAGTACATAACAAGGGCTTATAATATAAGCGGGCTAGTCTTCTCATAGCTAATTGGTTTTAAGATGGAACTCCAGGAATATTAATATGGTATTAGAGCTCAAAAATGTTCAAACGAGCATCGGAGTGGACTATTCCTCTCATAGTCAATTAATCTTGAAATGAAACCCTATAAATATCCGTAATTCATTCCTATTAATAACTCTTCAAGATAATAAGTCCGCGGTAAATGCCATAGTCTAATTATTTTTATTCACCTGCAAGTATTGAGAATATCTAAAAGAAGAAAAGTCACCTTAAATTCATTGAAGGTAACAAGTAACTTTCTTTGCAACTTTATAAGAATTGCCTCGATTACTTTCTATCCAACATCTTATCGCAAGTGTAATATCACTTCTTTTACAAATTCAGTGTACATCGAACTTCCTCCAACTATATATGGAAGGTTCTTCGCATGTTTCCTTTTTGAGTCCTTTCTTGAATATCGACTCAAAATTGAATTTGTCTTTAATTTTAAATGAGAAAACAAAAATCTTTTTTACTTTTTCAACTTTTTAGAAACTAATAGTTTTAGATTGGCATGGGTATTATTTAGACTTTTTAAAATATATAAGATAAACATTGGTAGCTTTGTTTGGCTTCTCTTCTTTGATTTTAAAATTCTTCTTCAAATGGAATGAATGGCAAGTTTGCTTCATAATTCCTTAAACGCATTGTCTTTGCTAGAGGTTTAGTAAATATATCCGCTAATTGGAGATGAGAGGAAACATAGAAAGATATTAGAGATCTCAAGACTACTTTCTCTCTCACAAAGTGATAGTCCAGCATGAAGTGCTTTGTTCTAGAAACTAGGTGGATGGTCATGTTTAAAAAATAAATAGCTGAGGTAGATTTAGCCATTATAATATAATCAATACCACTAATATCCTTGAGATCTTTGGTTCAAGTCACAATGGAACACGACTTCACTGAGTAGATCCCAGATATAGTAGCATAAATGTCAAATGGCTGCCAACTCCTAAATAATCAAAATATATATAATCAATACCACTATATTCTACCGTTGAGCTAGATATTTAGCCATTATAGGTGGTTTCTTTGAGGCCCATGTGATATGTAATTTGATCCAAAGAAGATGCAGATCTTAGTAGTGCTACTTTTAAAATTTTGGACATCCTTCCTAATCTGCCTCAAAAAAGCATATAAGCTCAAAAAAATGTATTTATATAAAAAGGAAAAATGGCATGCTCTCAAGTGTCCTCTTTAAGTATTTTGGTATTCATTTCATAGCTTTCAAGTCGCTTTTTTTTTTGTTGGCACACTTTGTTTACAAAAAAACGTCATGTCAAGTCTAGTGAGCGTAAGATATTGAAGGGACCCAAAAATGCTTTTGTATTCGGTTGTCTCTACTCCGTCATTGTAGTTGTTGGGGACAGTAGGTGAAGAGGTAGCCATGGAAGTTAATATTGGAAGGCCTCTAGCATCTTTGTTTTTGAGACAATTTTCCTAACATACTTCTCTTGACTTAGCATGATCCTGCAGTGGTTTGATGAACTTTAATCTTAAAGTAGTAAAGTGCACTATATTCCTATAGGTATGATGTTCATCAACATAGATAAGTACAACTATGGAGTCATTGGACGCGACTAAAGAGAGATCACACTTTGAATAAATAAAACTAGTATGAAAAAAGGAATTAAGAAAGCCAAATCATGCCTTAGGGACTTGTTTCAATTCCCACAAGGATCTGTTGAGTTTGCACACATGTTGTAGTGGGATGCATGTGACGATGTGTAAAGCTTGGAGGTTGTTTCATGAATACTTCGTCCTTGAGATGATCATGGAGGAACGCATAAAAATCTTAACATCTAATAGCTTCGATGTCCATCCAAAAGTCACTACCAAGATTAAGAGTTAACCAAGTTGTAATATGTTTTAGTACGGGCCTAAATATCTTCTGATAGCCTACACCCACCACTTGTGGATAAGCTTGAGCCACCAAATAATCTTCTTTGAATGTCCACTTTAATCCCACAATTCTTGTGTCAAGAGGTTTTAGAACTAAATTCGGGTCTAACTTCAATTTCCCATAAGAGTAGTCGCTACTCTCAAAATAGAAGATAATAAACTTAGACAAAGTGTTAGAGTTCTATATTGAGAGTACGTGTTGTTTGGCTTTTGAAGAGTGTGTTGTTCATAGGACGATCATTTTTATAGAGCAACCCCTGGCCAAATTTGATACTTTTTGTCGTGGCTTTTAATCAATTCTCTTAGGATCCACTAACCAGTTAGATCTATCTGTTAGTTTCTCAATCCTTTGGTTTTTACTTATTGGACTCGTTCGTTTGCCTTTTTTCAACTTTGGGCCTCGACTATTTGGATTCATTCATCATTTGTCTTCTATACCCTTGGTTACATTAACTGGCTTAGCTTATTTGCATGCTTTTAATTTTAACTGGCTGGGCTCGTTGACCTGCCTTTTTCAGTACCTTTAGGTTTTAACCATTTGAGCTCATTTGTCATTGGTCCTCTATACTCCTTATTTCATTAACTGGCTTAGCTTGTTTGCCTACTTTCAACTTGGCTCGTTCGCTTGCCTTTTTCAGTACCTTTAGGTTTTGACCATTTGGGCTCATTAGCCATTGGTGTTCTATACCCTGGTTCATTGACTGGCTTAGCTTTTTTGCCTGCTTTCAATTTTATACCATTTCAAGTTTCTTGATTAGCTTTATCGTTGATTAACCTTGTCGATTTGTCGAACCGTTTCCTCTTACTTAACCCCCACTTGAGGAGTGTATTTTTTTAAAAAAAAAAAAGATAATTAAAAAGATAATTGCTCAAGTATTGTAAATCAGATTATGCAATTATCGAATGTTAAAACTAACCTAATGAAATAACAAATTGCAAAAGGAACCTAGCTAACGCTGCGAAAAAGAAAAACTTAAATTTTGCTGAAAGTGAAATGATGTTTATATGAAAAAGGAAAATAGAAAACTTAACTAGGGGTAATAAATTTTAAGATGCTCAACATTCCATGTATGCGGTAGGACTTTGTCGTGTTGGTTTTCTGATGCATAGGTATCTGGTCGGACTACTCTAACAACGTTATATTGGTCATCCCATGTAGGTTCTAGTGCTCCACCATTTCGTTGACCCTGAAATCTCAATGTTCGTTATGTTGGATGTGTTGCCCTAAACTCGTAGTTTGTATTTATGTAAAAATAAATTTATATTCAATAAATTTTTATTCAATCAAGTTGTTGTTGAATTCATAGCAATGCATTGTCCAAATCCAATAAACTAAACATCCAAGGTTATTATCATGTAATCGGGATAGTATATATACTGAGTCTATATTTGATATACCATCGATATACAAGTGGATAATGTCCCGAGCATAACCTAAAGGGTTTATAGTATATGGATAATGTTGGGTACCTTATCCTGGCAACACTATGGATACGGCTCGCTTTGTAAATATTACAGATAACCCGATCCAGGTTGTTCGTGTGGAGATATACAAGTATGGATATCCTATACAATGAGTTTGTATAAGACCGGACTGTGAAATAGCCAATCTTTAGATGTAACGTCATTAACTAACAGATTGTTATTTCATAGGATGACCAGACAACTCATTCTCAATCTTGAATGAGTTATGGACTCCTGCCCGTGAGGGCTTGTCCTTTGATCTGTATGGGTGAGAGTGACCCGAGTCGTCAACTCAACATTCCTACCATTTTGGGAACGAGACCGAGTGGGGAGTTAAGGGGGAGTAGATTAGTGTTCTCTTAAATACTGACTCCGGGACTTGAACAAGGGGCCTCACCCTCTCATTAGCCTGAGAAGGACTTCCGGTTATTGATTGGACCTTAACCGGGTTGTTCATTAGAGGAGCAGTGGTATTTAAGGAGTAAGATGTAACTCAGCCGTAAAACGGTAATTTGACCCAACTTGAGTTACAAGCACTTGTGAAGGATTGATTTGTCATTAATTGTCGATATCCGTGGACACAGAAACATTTTATAGTGAGAAGAGTTTAGCTGCGGGTTTTTAGTGGAGTAACTCGTAGTTAACGTATGTTGATTAAGGTGATTAATGAGTTTAACCAATTAATCTCGTAACGTTGGAGCTTCTAATCTATAGGCTCATTAGGTCCCCTTGCTAGCTCGTAAAGGATAATTAAGAACATTAAGTATTGGAAAGAATTTGAATTGTTCAAATTTAATTAAAGGGAATTTGGAAAAGCGACGATGGATATTGGAAAAGAAATTTTGTTAATATTTATTTGATATTTCAATAATATTTTTCAAATACTAATATACTTAGTAAATAGTTTTTTTACTACAACAACATTATAAATACTTGGTAAATAATTTGTATTAATATAAATTAAAATTTTCTACGTATAAATGGGCTATGAGTGAAGAAATTTGGAAATTTAAGATAGTGAACAAATTCGAGTACCCGTTTAAAAAAATGACCAAGAGTATCACATTTTACCAAAGAAAAACCAAAGATTTCAAAAATTGGTGACTTTCCAATTTTGCCCTTCTACATATTTTTTTTTCCTTCTCATTTGAAACCAAACCACTTTTAGGATTTGAACCAACCTACTTGTCCCACATTTAAGGGATTTATTAGATTTGATTTAGTGTCCTTAATTAGTAATGCTTTCTCCCCTCAACGACAAATTATTTCATTGTCAATATTGTTAAGGTGGACGATTTCTCATTCTTCCAAGCTCTCCCCTGCAACAATTGAATCTATATTAATCAGGTCTCTATACAATGGTAATTGGGACCAAAACAATGTCTACAACAATTTCAAAGTCATTCAGCTGTCAATTGGTAACGTCTCTATCTCATCTCATCTCATCTTATCCAATGCATTACCATAAATATTCATTTACCCGATGAAAAGAAAGTTTCATGCCTCTCAAACAAGTCTCTTATTATTAGGCTATCTAAAGATAGAGATGTGACATGGGTTCTAACGGTTTTGTCGAATGAGTTGGGGACCGATTACTGCATCGTTGTGGATACTGTCTCTGTCTCGGTAGATATGGACATTGATTCCAGAAATGGGGGTGCTGTAAATACTAACATTAACCCCATAAATGAAAGTGTAATACTATTGCAAACCATTGACCCCAAAAATGGGGGTGTGACACCAGTTCAGCCACTAAAGATATCCACAACTCACCATCAACCCAATGAATTCAAAATAATGGATCTAATTCACATTCATTCTTTTCCATCAAACTTTGCACTAAAAAAAAGAAGCATCAAACTTTGCACTAAAAAAAAGATTGTGCTTCGCAAAGCGAGGGAGAATTGAATAAGGTAGTTTACTTTATAGTCTTAAAATGTAAAATCCGACAAAAAATGGTTGATATTAAAGTGCCTCCATGGATCATGCAATTGGTACTCCATGGATCATGCAATTGGTACTTTTGATCGTCTTGCTACCAAAATGGTAAATTATGGATTATTAGAAAATTCATAAAGGAACATAGTTGTTCTATTGATATTGTACAGAATGATCATAAACACGAAATGTTAGGTTGATTTTGTTAATCTAAGTTTAAAATTAGATTTTAGTTATTTAAAATCTCTAGCACATATACCTAATTTATGGTAGAAGTATATTTGTCTAAAATATTATTCAAGATTCTAATATATTTCTACTTCTTTCTTTTCTATTGGAAAAAAAAAACATAAATGTGTTTGATCATTGTTTCTTCTTTTTCTACTCTCAAATATTAAATTTTAAAATATAATAATAATAATAATAATTTTACATGAAAACTGATTTTTTTAAACAAAATATTAAAAAATATTGTCATTTTATTTTCAAATATTAAAGTAGAAAATGATAGAACATTTTTTTTAAGTATTTAAAAATTCTGAAATAAAAACAGGAGACTAAAAATTAATTTTTGTTTTTTCTAAAATTTGCATGCATTTTCAGAAACATCAGTTAAAAATGAGATACGAGAAATGGTAACACTTATGCCCCACTTTTCATTTTCAATTTTATATTTCAACAAACTATCCATGTTTCCTCTAATTATTTTAAATGAGTAATGATTTCGAATCCTCAGGAACCAAAATGATTCTAAATAATTAAAATTAAAATTCTTTGTTTGGATGTTCACAATAAATGAAAAGAAAAATATTATACTTTTAATATTTTGTAAAATATTATATTATAAATATAATATTTTAATATAAACTAGTAATATCGACTATGGAAACATAAATAATTTAATCAAATTAACTAAACAAAAGTTAAAACTTATCAATGTCACGTTTATTTTAAAAACTAAACTGAAAAAAAAAAAAGCCTTACAAATATCTTGATTCAATTTTTTTTTAGCAACTCTAGATTCAAATATTAAAAAGAAGAAAAAACATACAAAAAAAACATAAGCATAAAGATCTAAATAAAAAAAAAACATAATATAAAGATCAAAACAATATTGAAATAGGAAGAAAATTAAATGCACCAAAAACAAAATAGAAAATCAACCTTTTTTTCCACCAAAGTAGGACAAAATCAAAATTTATTAAGTTTAAACTTAAAATCCTCACAAATCCGACATATTTGGAACAGAAAATATTTGAACCAAAACCTGAATTTCAAATCATTTAAGATTTCTAATTCTTTTTTCTTTATATATCCAAACACATGAAATGATTTTGAAATCCCTCCAAATCGGAGGTTACAAACAGGGGTTATGCTGAGATTAAAAAAAAATGTTTCTAAAAAGTAGTTAACAAAAAAAAATGAAACACATAAAAATAAAAAAATATAAATGAGAAACATAATTATTACAATTTCTTACGAGAAAAACTTGACAATTTTCTTTCCTCGTGTGTTTTGCTCATATAGATATGAATACCACACAAAATACAAACCATTTCCAGTTCACTATAACAGCCATTTGACAGAAAGGAAACAAAGATTTAATGGCATATCATCTAAACCTGGTAGGACGAAACTCCAACACCACTGCACGTTTCATATGGTAACACGGGAGAAAGCCGAGACTCGATAAAACTTGAGAAACATACATTCTACTGCAGTTCTCAATCATATTATGCACTGGAAAAAAGTTTCATAATAACTAGTCAAGAGTGATCCAAATGTCCTGTTACCCCTTGAATTGCCATTCTCTGCGGCACATGGGGCAATGAGCCTGAGAGGTCTGTGAATTCACCCATTTTAAGATGCAATGAAGATGGAAAGCATGGTTGCAGGCACCCCAAACTGCATTTGAAGGGCAAAAGAAAAAACTGAATAAGAAACTTTTGAAGGGAAATCAAATAACTAATCCAAATATGGTTATTTTAGGAACCCGAATATAATGAACGAAACTAAGCAACTATATTGCAATATCCAAACAGAAATTATAATACCAATAGCCTTTTGAGAGGGCTATCCCTCCCAAAGAACTCTTTCAAGTTCCCCACACTAACTATCTCCCAAGATACCTTCCCTCCCTCCCCAATACTTCTATTTATAACAAACTCACCTTTAACTAATTACCATAACACCCCTAACTACAATACTAATACTATTCTCAAACTACCCCTATTAGGGCTCTCACAAGTTACTAAGCTCGAATCTACTAAAACACCATGTAACCTTCATTCGCATCTTAATTAGGTCACATGTGATACCCATTTTGTTTTTGGTTTTCTATTTTTGAAAATCAAGCTTGTAGACATTATTTTCCCAGATTTGGTTCTTTGTTTTGTTATCACTTTTTATGTTAAATTACAAGTTTAGTCCTTGCAAGATTGGGTCTAACATCCCTGAACTTTAAAAAGTGTTTAATAGGTCTTTAAACTTTACAAATGTTAAATAGGTCCCCAAACCTTCAAATTTGTGTCTAATATGTCCATGACCTATTCGACATTTTAAAAACTACTCAAACCTGTTAGATACAAAAACGAAAAATTTAGGAACCTATTATAATTTTTAAAGTTTAGAAATCTATTAGAAACAACCCTGTAAAGTTTAGGATTTAAACTTGTAATTTAACCTACATGTTAAAAATATTTTCAAAATCTAAGCTACATTTAAAGTACTTTTTAAAAACTTAGTTTTTGTTGTTGAAATTAAGCTGAGATTCAAATGTGCTTGCAAGAATGGTAAAATGAATTAAGAGCAAGTAGGCATTTTTTAAAAACAAAAAACTAAAAGTAAAATCGTTGAACAAATTAGATAGCATTTCAATCTCACTTATACAACTTATACGATCTTAAGCATCACGAATGCAGAAATGATTGAGGACAAGAAAAACTAGGAGAATATGAACACAAGGCCAGTTAACTCACTCAATGGGCAATCATCCCCAGGGAGTTTGCAATCAGGGCAGCAACCATCAAAGGCCATCCTACAAATCCCACAGGTTTCATCTTGAGCATTCCAAGTCCATGATGCAACAGCATGCCACCTATATTTTATGGAAGAGGTAAAATAATCTTAGGATAAGCAAATTGCTAATTCTACTCAAGAGAATGTAGTATAAGAAATTAAGAATATAACATTTGACCACGAGAAATACGGGAACGTACTCTTTTTGGGCCCCGATGTATGTTCGCAGAGAGCGTCTGAGTCAAGGAAAACCTTAAATTGTATATACGGTTGATTTTTTATATATATAATGGAGTGGGAGCTTTGCTCCCTTATACCCTGATTAAAAGATACTGTTGATGCAAGCAGAACATAGCCATATGATCAAGAATGAGAAGAAAAGGAAGATACAAAAGTGGATGATAAGAAATTAACACAAAGTAGTACAGAAAATTCCTCTCAATGACACTAATAAAAAATGGTATCTTAATTACAAAAGAGAGTAATAGAGGAGTACCAAGTAAAAGATTTAAAGTGACCAACCTCCCAAATTTCATTAGAGTTGAAAATTATTCCACGGAAGATTTTGTGGTTTTGACCTAGCCAAGTTTCCCACAAAAAACTTCTGACTGAGCATTTCCAAATGACTTTTGCCTTGCTTCTAAAGGGGTGGCCTAAAAGGAGCTGCTCAATGGCATGAGTTGTGGTTGTGGAATGAAGACCGAGAGGATAACTAGAGAAGTGCTTAGAAATAAATGCCCAGAGGGAGGCATTAAGCTTTGTAAGAGCTCACACCTCTTCCCCTCGAGCCAAATACACCATAAAATGGAAATAAAACTAACCAACCAAAGAAAGAATCCCTTGTCACAAAAAGGCGAGTGAAATAAAACCTCCTCCATCATACAACAATAGTCACTGTTATGAGCCAAACACAAAGCAAACGTCTCCCAGGAGTTTCGAATCAAGAGAGCAAACTTGCACCTCCAAAAGAAATAATCTAAATCCTCATACCCTTCCTTACAAAGAATGCATCAGTCATAACTAAAGCCCCAACAAGAAGGAAGAATGCCTCTTAATGTACTCCATAGTATTTACTCTCCCATGTAAGACTTGCCCAACAAAAAACTCAACCTTCTTGAAAAATTTTACCTTCCACAAAGAAGTGAATAAAGGGTTTCCAAATGTATGATGGTAGCCCAAAATGAGAAGTAAAGAGCGGCACGAGAACCATTAGAAGGGTTAGGGAACCAAAACGACTATCCCTGGCAAAGATGGAAAGCTACCAGAAGTGAAAGAAGCGTAGACACATCTCACGCCACCCTATTTGAAAGAGGGTAGTGGAAACCAAAATTAAACAAGTAGTAGTTGCTCAAAACCAAGATGACTGAAGCCACAAGACAAAACCTCAAAGAAGAAAGGTGGTATAAAAAATGGAACAAGATACTAAGAGGGCTATCACCCAGCCATTAATCCTCCAAAAAATAGGTATTCAAGTCATCACCAAAAGAGCATTTCACAAATTTAGAAAAGAAGGGAACACCCAAAGAGATAGCTTTCCAAGGGTTCTTCAATCTACCTTTTACCCCCTACTTAAGGCACACTCAAAAGAATGAGGGTCTATGCTTGCTAACTATGACCTTATGCTACAAATTGTTTGACTCCAAAGGGAAACACCACAACCATTTATCTAGTAGGGGCTCAACTTTATATTGCCTATACCCCCCTCCAAGATCAATTGGTCTCGCCACTACCTCCCAACTAATCAAATGGGAACCTGCATGTTCCCTCCTCACCCTCCCATGGGAAGTCTCAAAAACTTCTCCAAACTCTTCTTGACAGATGTGGTGGACAAGGTAGACTGAGTTGCTAACCTCCAAATCTCTAAGCAGGAAGTAAAAAGTTTGTTATGGCAATTTGTAAACTACAGATGAAAATCAGGTCCAGATTTATTGGTAATGATATGATGTATAGCGGACTCTCTTTCATGGGGTAACACCCAACCCAATTACAGACAGATGTGGTTGACAGGGTAAAATGAGTTGCTAACCTCGAAATCTCTAAGCAGGAAGGGAAAAGTTTGATATGGAAATTTGTGAACCACATATAAAAACCAGGTCAACATTTATTAGTAATAATAGGAATTAGGATGTACAGCGGACTCTCTTTCATGAGAACTCCCAAACCCATTTAGTGATAAGGGCTATATTCCAATCTCTGAGGTTGGCAAGGCCAAGCCCACCAACATTTTTCTGATTAGAAATTCTATTCCAACCAATAAGATGGCTGCCATTCTCGATACCTTTTGTAGCCCAGAGGAAGTCTCTTATCCTTCATTCAATCATTCTAGCAACTTTTCCTGGCAATTGAAAGATGGACATGAAATAAGCAGGGAGGCTTGACTAGACAGATTGAATAAAAGCTAGCCAATCCCTCTTGGAAATATTTCATTCATCCAATCTTCTAAAGATCCTTTCTATCACTAGATTCCAGAAAAGAGGAGGAATAAGAATTGATTTTCTCCAAGGGGCATTCCAAGATGATCAAAGGGGAGGCTTCCAACCGAGCAGATAAGGAATCCACCTTAATGAACAATTTCAGAGTAGTATATTGATACCAGTAAGAGTGATTTTGCTAAAACCAGTTATCACACCAACAGCAGCCGTTTCAAATAATTCCATGGTTCCAGAGATTTTGTGAAGCTCATCATTGCTGTAATAACAAAAATTTAAGATGTGATCAGCAAAATAGAGCTGATTAATAGGAACATTATGTGAGGTATCTCCTCACAGAGTTCTTTGATTGAATTTCCAAAAGCAAGCCCAAAGGTGATACAGAAAAGCAAGATAAACAACCCACCAATTCGAGAGGGTGGGGAACTCTCCTAAGCTACAATGTAGCAACCAAAACACTGAAATCCAGACTGATTCTTCCTAACGACATTCCCTCCCTAAAAAGGGACAACACATCCCACTAACAACCTCCAGCTAGGCTCACAGCTAGGCCTACCTCACTCTCTCTGGATTGTTTGGCCTACAATCACTCAATGACCATCTTACCCTTCCCCTTCTCCTTCCTACTATATGTCCTCACTCTTTCACTCTCTCTGCACCTATTCACTCTTTCAATTTGTCCATCCGTCTGAGGGTGGTACGCGGTGCTTCGTTTCAGCGTTGTGCCCTAGAGTCTAAACATCTCTGCCCAGAAATGGCTAAAGAACACCTTGTCTCTATCCGAGATGATGGAACGAGGAAATCCATGTAGCTTGATAATTTCTTGGACGAATGCGGCTGCGACCATCTTAGCAGAGAAGGGGTGACTAAGGGGTAGGAAATGAGCGTATTTGCTCAATCGATCTACTACCACCAGAATCGAGTCAGCCCGTTTAGATCAAGGCAATGCTTCCACAATCCATTGTTAAATCCTCCCATATCCTTTCCGGAAGAGGCGGGGGTTGCAGTAATCCAGCGGGGGATAAAGCCTCTGTCTTGTGCTGTTGGCAAACATCGCACTCCATCACGTGTTTCTTAACATCTTCCTTCATCCCGGGCCAATAAAGTTGCCCTGTAAATCGCTTGTAGGTTCTCAAGAACCCTGAATGTCCACCTATCACTGAATTGTGATACATTTGCAAAATAGTCGGAATAAAAGAAGAAGCTCTTGACAATACCAGTCTGTTTTTGTAATAGAGGGTCCCCTGGCGCAGTTGGAACTTGGTGGACCCCTCTGGGTCTTCTGCTAGCTTAGTCATCACCTTGGCGAAGTGGGGATCAGCGGCTGTTTCTTGCCTAATCGCCTCGATATCAATCACTACTGGAGCTGACAGAATAGTTAACTGTGGGGTCTCGGGCATTCGAGATAAGGCGTCTGTGGCCTTGTTTTCCAACCCCGACTTATACTAAATCTCGAATTCATAGCCTAGAAATTTGGAAATCCACCTCTGGTATTCCGGTTGAACTATCCTCTGTTCAAGGAGATGTTTCAGCGCCTGTTGGTCTGTTTTCACCACGAACCTCTGGCCCAACAAGTATGGCCTCCACCTCTAAATCGTTAGCACCACGGCCATTAATTCCCTTTCATTGGTTTTGCAGGGATAAGGTGTGGCTGAAGTAGGCGAGTCCTGTTCCCGAAGCATCCGTCTCGATCACGAAAGGAGTTTTGAAGTTCGGGAGTGCTAGAACGGGTAGTGTTACCATGGCTCTCTTGAGCCTTTCAAAGGCCTCAGTAGCTTGTTCTATCCAGTGGAATCCATCTTTCTTGAGTAATTGAGTCAAAGGGGCGGCTATCGTCCCATAGTCAGCCACGAACTTTCTATAATACCCTGTCAAACCTAAGAAGCCTTGAAGCTCTTTGACATTGTTGGGCATCAGCCATCTTAGCATTGCTTCTACCTTGGTGGAATCTGCTTCCACCCCTTGGCAGACACCCAGTGTCCTAAGTATTCCACTTGCATAGCACATTGAATACCATCGGTAAGTGCGTTAGGTGAGTCTCCAAATTTGCACTATAGACAAGGATGTCATCAAAAAGACTAATACACACCTTCGCAGGAAGGGTCAAAACACATTGTTCATTAGTGATTGGAATGTGGAGGGTGCATTGGTCAGCCCGAATGGCATTACTAAGAACTCGTAATGTCCATTGTGTGTCTGGAAGGCTGTCTTGTGAGTGTCCTCTACTGCCATCCTAATCTGGTGATCCCAATATTGAGGACATATAGTAGGAAGGAGAAGGGGAAAGGTAAGATGGTCATTGAGTGAAGGCCAAACGGCCAAGAGAGAGTGAGGTAGAAATAGCTGTGAGCCTAGCTGGAGGTTGTTAGTGGGACGTGTTGTCCCTTTTAGGGAGGGAATGTCGATAGGAAGAATCAGTCTGGATTTCCTTCTATACCATTTCACATCGCGTTTCTAACTCTTTCACTGTCATCCTTGCTCGCTATTCCCACAATCGTACTGCTCTGATACCGATGTGTGAGGTATCTCCTCATATAGTTCTTTGATTGAATTTCCAAAAGCAAGGCCAAAGGCGATACAAAAATGCAAGATAAACAATCCACCAATTTGAAAGGGTGGGGAACTCTCCTAAGCTACAATGTAGCAACCAAAACACTGAAATCCAGACTAATTCTTCCTAACAACATTCCCTCCCTAAAAAGGGACAACACATCCCACTAACAACCTCCAGCTAGGCTCACAGCTAGGCCTACCTCACTCTTTCTTGGCCGTTTGGCCTACAATCACTCAATGACCATCTTTTACCCTTCCCCTTCTCCTTCCTACTATATGTCCTCACTATTGGGGCCTAACACATTAATAAAACCACTCACAATATTATTACAACCATTTGGTTGAATCAACCTGCTGGCCTTGTTTTGTAAACCTTTCCATTATAATGCATTCTTATTTCTATCCAAAACAGGGGCTTTATCACCATGCCCAATCTTTTAGGCTTAGAAAAGGATTAAGATTTAGAATGGTATCCATGTTGAACATCATATTTGAGCTTCAAGCATGAAAACATATGGATTAATTACCCATTTTGCATCAGAGATCAAGGGGTTCAAAAACCAAAAGCAAGGCAGTACATTGAAATTTTCTTTTTTGGTAAGAAACAAGAATTTCATTTATGATATGAAACATACAAAAGCCCACAAGGGCAAGTTACAAAAAAACGCCTTCTAATTATAGATTGAAATTTTTGTTGTCCCTCAATGGGATAAGGTATAACACAACAATATAGCAGCAGATATTTTGATAATGGGCAAGAAAACAGATATACAATGGATACGTAATATTTTTACTTTCATCTCCTCCGAGAAAACCAAGACCTGTCATCAACAAAAGTAATTGTTAAATAGAAAATGGCATGCATGAAGTAATATCATTTACAAAATTTTGATTGAATAAGTCTATTGAGAAAAGTGGAAAATTAGTTTCAAGGAACTAGCTGGAAACAGTGCAAGGGAAACAGCAAAGATTATCAGATCTTTCTCAATTTCGTATTCGCGTGTAAAGGCTTAAAAAGCATTCACAGAACTTATTGATAAAAGGATAGCACTGTAGATGGCAACAGAATAATAAAAGTTGCAAAAGGAAAAAAAAATGAAAAAACGAAAAAGAATAAAAAAAGAAATAAACTAAAGGGAACCATGCAAGACAAAGAAACGACATATTCAAGGGAATTGTTAGCAACATAAGGTATGATGCCTGCTATAGGTTTCACAATTGTTCTATGATTTTCATGTGAGACTGCTCTATGACAGTATTCCTTGATGGTAAGAAGGCTCTATGATAGTGTTGCTTTTTTTTTTCAAATGGATATTTAGTGGGGATATATTCTTTGAAGAATATAACCCTTAGAAGCAAAAGCAAACATTATAATGTTACACGGTATATTTGTAATTACAATGCTTCCAATCCAAAGCAAACACTACGATAGATCCCTTTAGAGAGGGTTCGACACCAAAGACAAGACCCAAAAGAGGAACCCATACATAGCTCTCTCCCCTAGCGTAGGAATCCTCTGCAATAATGCTAGCGAATCACAAGACCATACATTCATACATTATCATTATGCTACCTCCTTTTGGCACTCAGTTCTCTCCTCTGGCTAGTTTCTCCCCATGGAACGTAAAGCCACATCTAATTTACACTCTTTTTTAACTAATCATCCCTTGAAAAGGAAGGGATAAGCCTGGGTGGTTGTTTCACAAAAAGTACTCATTGTCTCGGCATATAAGCATGGTTATCTATATGCTAGTAAAATCACGAAGAAATTTTAATACGAACATTCTTCTTTAGGGACTATAATAAGTTGGGTAGTTGACCTTTCCAACTGTTAACCTTCCTCTCATTTACCTGTGCTTGGTAAGACTGAATCCAGAAACTAAGAATTACCAGCATATGTTGCCTAGTGCAAAAAATTTAATTTTAATTTTTGGGCCTCTGACGAAACACAGAAAACCAAAAAGCCATCAAACCTTTGCATATCTACTTTTAAGAATCAAAAATTAAATTCTGTGGTTCAGATCATAAAACCCATATGAAAATTTAAACAAATTGTTCAGCATTTATTGGTACCGGAATTGAGGAACACAAGTGAATTATCTGGAAATTAAATGGTGAGTAGAAATGAGAGAATACCTGTTTCTTGCCACCTGCTGTTTCAGTGACTTCCAATCAAACCGAGAGTAAGACGATCTGAAAGAGACCAGAGAAAAACAAGCAAATTAGGAACAGAGGAGAGGAGTTGTGACAGATCAAAGAAAGAAAAGACGCCGAATCCTAAAACTAAAACAGATTGATGAGAGCAAATAAGAAAGCACAAACCGACTTGCAAGCAGAACCAATAGCGATCATCGGAAAACTTTGGCGCCTTGATCGTCTCGTGGAAATCTTCGCCTACATGAGAGAGGGTGAGAGGGAGAAGACGAGGGAGGGGTTTCGAATGCTTGGGAAGCGAGGGAAATTGATTTTTGGGATTTTTTGAGGAGAGGGAAATATTATTGTGTATTTTTCTTCCTCTTCACTTGCTTAACAGATCTCATTTTTAACTGCCTAATCGAAGTATATAGTTTATTGAGTTTTCTTTTAATACGTTCGGGTGGGGATTCGAACTCACACCCTCTTGCTTAAAAGTATCCAATTTTAGAGGTATGCTCACTTTGATTAGAATTTCACCCTCTCATCAAATACTAAAAAAACTAATTTTTGACTACATTTAAATTTTTAGCTTAAATTAAATCTCTTTTAATCTAATATAAAAATCTTGGATGGATTTTAATTTTTAAATGTATAAATAAAATAGAAAGGAAAAATTAAAATTTCAAAATTTTTTGCATTAATAATTAATTAAAGATCTTTTTCCTAAAATCAAGAAATTTAATTTATATAGATGAATAAAAACAAAATTAAAACCAAATAACTAATTTAAAGCTCTTAGCAACAAAAATCAAAATTTGAATCCAGTAGGGAAGAATTTGAATATGTAAATTAAAAGAATTCATCCCAACCATTACCTAAACATTAAATTTCTAAAATTTTGAGCATTAATATTCAAATAGAGATATTTTTTCCAAAATCTAGAAATTTAATTTATAAATTATGATACTCGAGTAGAGAGGAGGGGTATATGAATGAACCGATACCAGATCCGAACGAGAGGGATCCTAAGATCATAAAATAATGGTCAATAAATACTTAAAAGAATTGATAGTCACTACCTATATTAACAAGGTACACCTTCTCTTTCAGTAACTCAATCGTAACTTGGAGCAATATTCGGCTCGGTGACCTACTAGTTCCTTTGCTAGGAAGCATGTGAGTGAATATTAACTATATGGAGTAAAAGGAAAGTTGAGTATAAGATTTATAGGTCTATAAAGATTCTTGAGCATGTTGGATGAGTAGTATATCAACTATCATGCTGGAAGAACTTTTCAGAATTTAAGATGTGTTTCATGTTTCTGTGTTATACAAGTATTTATCTGGCATGTTGATTGTTCTTAGTTGCAGTGGGTCCAGGTAAATGAGAACCTGTCTTTTGAAGAGAAGTCGAGGCAAGTTTTAGGAAAAAAAAAAGAACTAAGTATTGCAAAATAAGATTATTCCTTTCGTTAAGGTTTTATGAAAATTGTGTGTAGTGAAAGAGGTATCTTGGAAATGTGAAGATCATATGTCTGTTCAGTAATCTCAATTGCTTTCTCGATAGTTGTGGCTGAATTTCGAGGACAAAATTCTCAAAAAGAAGGTAATATTTTGTAAGGAGTTGTTCGTCAGTTATTTCTAAATTGGAAAAAAATTGAATTTATTGAAGTTAAGGTTTAAAGGGTGTAATGGTCTTTTAGCTTCAAATAAAAGGAAAAGAAAAAAAAATATAAGAAAATAATTTGGTTTTGGAAACCAAATTGGTGGGACACGTGTGTTCGTTTTTTTTAGTGTGAACATGTGGCTTGAGTTAAATAAAGAAAAGAAAATGAATGAAATAAGAGAAAAAGAAAAGCAAGGGTTTGCTTCTCTCGTGGATTTGAAACATGGGATGCAGGAGAATACCGAACCGATTAGGACCAAATCCGAATTCCGAATGTTAGGCATGGACGTTACATAAAAAAAGAGAAAAACTAAATAAAGCCTCCTAATAAATCATTAAAAAAATCTCATAATAATAATAATACAATATAGTAAAAGCTCAACCCATAAATATCGAGAACTAAATAAGTTATTGGATAAAGAATTTTTAATCACTTCTCCAACTTTAAATCATTTCTTGAACATTCTTGATGTCAACACACACCCAAAATTATTTGTGACAATTTTTTTTACGTATAATTCGAAATGGTTAGACAACTTTGTGATGATTCAAAATACGAGGGCATGATTATATATCATGTTTTTTAATTGTAATGAAATAGAAAAAAAATAATTGACATTGAATAAAAAAATTTCATTTTTTGTGACAGTTTTTTAATTGTCACAAAGTTATACGAAATTCGAAAATTAGTGGTTTTTCCCTTCAAAATTGTACCTCATCATTTTGTAACAATTTTTAACTGTCATTGAATCATGTTTTCGTGACAATTTTTAATTATCATATAATTAATTATGCAAAGTAACGCTTTTTCCCGCAAACAACGTGCCCCACAATTTCGGACAGTTTTTTTTCCTCTCTAACTTTTGCATTGTTCATAACTGTCATAGAAGCATAGTTTTGTAGCAGTGAAGTTCAATTTTTTGTATTTCTTGTGTGAAGATTTGTTTCCTGGTATGATTCGTTGCATTTCTTTTTTCATTCCTCATGAGAAAAATATATTTCTTTCCTTGACTAAGCACCAAATTTTTGCAATATTGACATTTTTATTTAGTTCCACGCTACAACAGTAAAAACATTATAAACGTTAAAAATTAATAGCATTCAAATCATTTATATCAAAGACGCAAATAAAGAAACATATTAAAATTAACAAAAGGATAAAATTTTTTCTTATATTTTTCATTTCTTTGGCATACTCAATAATAGAAGATCCCATGGGATATTTTGCTACATCAAAAAGAGCAACATATGGTTCAATTCCACAATTTGAAACAACCATTTTTAATAACGTCTTTGTAAGAAGTTCTTGGATTATTACATTGAAGACATAAAGTAGTATCACTATCTAGAGATGACTAAACTCTTCCGCTACAAATTTTGCAATTTTCATACCATGTTGTTCTTTGTTGAAAACTTTGATTACAGTCGCCTTGAATGAATAGTGCAACTTAGCAATTTTTAAAATCAACCATTACACCTTTCTTCAAGTCTCTTTGATGATGAGATGATATGATGAATATTTTTTCCACATAGTGATGATTTACACATTTGAAAAAATAAGTATAATTAATATGTAATAAAATAATTTTAAATGTTAACTTAACCAATTACAAAAAATACAATTTATACAGTTTACCAGTCTCATGCATTTCAAGATTAACTTGAATGGTACTAATTGATGAAGGCGAAATTTTATTCCAAGGACATGTCATCGTTGAATCGACAGTTAGTCGTGC
Source organism: Momordica charantia (assembly GCF_013281855.1). Classification (NCBI taxonomy): domain Eukaryota; kingdom Viridiplantae; phylum Streptophyta; class Magnoliopsida; order Cucurbitales; family Cucurbitaceae; genus Momordica; species Momordica charantia. The sequence continues at coordinate 11,463,622 of NW_028275159.1, read as the reverse complement.
GTGCCAACTCTGCAGGGTGAGTTCGAAAGCAAGTTCGGAAAAGTCGAACTGACGAACTAAGTCGATAACGTAATAAAAGTTCCAAACTTTATTCTAACGTTTAAATACGTAACCGTACAACTGTATTTCAGTCTCAACGTATATTCATGCCTAGAATTTCGAGGATAACCGTGGGTTTGAATCCATGATTCCAACGGTTATCTACCCTCCATATAAATATCATAAAATTGAATAAGGGAGGTACGCAAAACTTTGTTGTTTAAGATTTTACATATTGAATCATGTCTAACAAAGCCTTCAAAGTGCTAACTATTTTATGCAGGATCTATTTCTTATCTTCGAGTGTTTTTGGAGATCTTAATGCTTTAATCGAATTTCTCGGTTAAAACACTAATCGTTGTAGTTGCTAAACTAAATTCATCTACGATTATAAATATAATAGTCATAGTGACTATTAATTGATATAATTAAAAAGTGTTGGGAATGACAAGGTTGGATAGAGTTGTGGGAGTCAAGGGACACATGAAGACCTTCAATTTTTTAGGTTTTTAATTTTTACAAAATAAATTTCTATACTAGGCATTTTCAACACTTTAAATTAAGTGTTCCCCTCCACTCTTTCATCATTCATTATTTTCTCTTCCTCTTTATTCAATTTGTGTTTTCTTAAAGATATTATGAGCTAGTTTGATTCCACTCTTTTCCGACGACTGCACGTCTGAGTGGGAGGTTGCGTTAACCTTAAGAATCATTCCGGCAATACAACGATTTAGCGTCAAGGTCATGCCAATTTTGCTTTCAAGGCAGTGGTCTTGTCCACATGACAATGAAATTATTGCTCATGGTTCTATTTTTGTCCTTCTTTTCCAACAATTTGAAAGCAAAATTCTCATCATGGTTGCCATCGAATTTGGGAAGGTCTTGCTAGACCTATCAAAATTGGAACCACTCGACGTGTCAAATTACCACCACTGGTCCTAAAAGCTGCTGATTTTCTTTGAGCAGTTGGAGATCGACTACATCCACATTGGTGCCCAGCCTACTACCGTTGTTGTCACCACTGTGGCTGCCACCACCACTACTAAGCCCGTCAACATTGTTGCTGCTCAATACACCGCCACTGCTTTAGCCGTCACGGTTGACTCCAGAACATCTTCTGCCATTGTCATCGATATCAACAAAATCGAGAAAGACAACAAGACGGTCTGTGGGCATCTTCTCAACCATATGAACGACTGTCTCTTTGATTTGTTTGTAGTCCAAAATCTGCAAAAATTATTTGGGATACGTTAGAGTCCAGATATGGTGGGGACGATGCAGGTAAGAGGAAGTATATGTCGTCGGTAAATGGCTGCAATTTTAGATGTCAAATGACAAACCGATAATGGATTGGGTTCGTGAGTATGAAAACCTGGTGGCAAGTGTGTTGTTTGATGGCATAAAGATGTGCGAGATTTTTCAAGCAAATGTGCTACTCGAGAAATTCCCTCCTTCTAGGATTGATTATCGCAACCACCTGAAGCAGAAGAAGAAGGACCTGACTCTACAAGAACTTATCAGTCACGTTCGCACAAAGGAAGCCAACGAGCAAAAGGATAAGCTCTCTTCTCAATCCATAAATTGAGTTAAAGCTAATCTAGTTGAATTGTCTAGTGCTTCCAATGGTAGGTTAAAAAACAAAGGGAAACAAATTTTAAAGGATTTAGCACAAAAGTACAAGGGATTCTAACTAAAAAATACTGGTGGAAGAATCGAGAAAACAAACTGGTATGTTATGTCTGTGGAAAACCAACACAAATCATACCAATGCATGTAGAGGAAAGAAAGGAAAGATCAAAAGCCGGCTCCACTAGCCAACCTTGCAGAGACGGACGATGTCATTACAACTGTGGTCGTGGAAGCCAATCTAGTAGAAAATAAGTCTAACTAGATTCTTGAAACCGAAGCGTCCAGACACTTCTGCTCGAACCGCAACCTCTTCCACGACTTTCAAGACTCCATTGACAATGAGTGTGTTTTTATGAGGAACTCTGCTACAGCTGGAGTACTAGGAAAATAGAAGGTTCTCTTAAAACTCACATATGACAAAACTATACCTTAAGTAATGTATTGTCTGTTCCTTCCCTATGTAGGAATTTGGAGTCAAGAGGTTTGCTAAATCGGGCTAGACTTAGACTTGTGTTTGAGATCGAAAAAGGTTATCATCACCAAAAATGGTGACTTTGTTGGTAAGAGCTATTTAGCAGATGGTTTGTTTGTTCTTAACACCACTTCTACTAATGAAATTATTTCTCATTCCGCTTATATCGTTCAATATCTTGATGTGTGGCATGGTAGATTGGCTGATTGGGACATGTGAGTGTTACATCAATTAAAAGACTTAGAACTTTAAATTTAATTAATGCCTCTGAATTACCTGAAACTGTAAAATGTCTTATATGTATAGAAGCAAAGTTTGCTAAAAACTATTTTAAACCAGCCTCAAGATGTACTGAACTACTAGAATTGATTCATTCTGATTTAGCTAATTCAAAAAGGCCACTAACAAAGGTGGGAAAAATTACCATATTTCCTTTGTTGATGATTTTTCTTGATATACGAAAATATATCTCATAAAATCTAAGGATGAAACAAGTAGTACGTGTTTTAAATTCAAAGCTAAAGTAGAAAATCAATTAGATAGGAAAATAAAAAGGTTAAGATTAGGTAGATGTGATGAATATAGTGATAATTTTCTTAAGGAATTTTGTGAGTCAAATAGAATTATACATGAATTTACTACATCCTTATTAACCTCAACAGAATGGAATAGTCGAATGCAAAAATAGAACTTTAAAGAAAATGACGAATGCTATGCTGTTAAGTTCTGGTCTGTCTGATAATATGTGGGAGGAAGTGTGCTTTCTACCTGTTTTATTCTTAGCAGAGGTCCTCACAGAAGAAAAAGAAGGAAAAAAATGGATAAGACATCATATGAGCTCTAAAAAGGATACTTGCCAACCTAAGCTTAAGAGTGTGGGGTGCTTAGTGTCATGGTCATGCTTGTCCAGGGCCTGTTGCCTGTGGCCGCATGCCCATAACAACATCTTTCCACATACTTTTATGTCATGTATTTAGTTTTGCTTGTTATTTTCTTTTCCTTGTACTTTTGGTGGTGAGTGACTCCTCGCCACTTTGCATGTTCACGCCTGCCATAGCAATTATGCCTTAGAATGTACTATAGGGGGGTACACCTAGTCATCCTCTCTACATTGCGTTGTATTCTTGTCTTGCCGCTAATCTATTCTCTTGCATTCAAGCTTACAACAACTTTCTAAAATACTTTCAAACGTTTTCCAAAACCTTTTTCTCTAACCCCGTTTTCCAAAACCGTTTTCTCGAGAATGGGGGTGGAGGTTGCGACATATAGCCTTTGTGCCACCGACTATTCGTTTCCGCATTGACTGACTTGCTAGAGGGTGAAAGCAAGTGTCGCACAGTCGCTTTCTGAGTCCCCTTAAAGTGCGATTGTGACACTTAGCAAAGGTGGGCATATCTAACATTCAAATAACCTACAATTAGATCTAAAACTTTTGATTATGTTTTTATTGGCTGTAGACACCGTATTCGATCCAGTTTAATTTTCATTATTTTTATTAAGTATAATTTTTAATTGTTTTGGTTAAAAGTAACATAAGTTTTAATGTAAAGTTTTAATTAAATTAAATTTTAAAAGTAGATTCTGTTTTAAAAATAATTTGATTTTTTTTATTATTTTTATATACAAATTATGATTTTATTTAAATAAATGATTTTTTTATTAAGAAATAAATTTTGTTTTCCTTTGATTTTTTCTTCGTCAAAGTTCCACATGTGGCATTTCCTATACTTTTCCTTCCTTTTTTTTCTCTGGTTTTACTTGACTCACGCCATATTACCGTTATTTTTTTTATGTATTTAAGAGCCTGTAGTGAAGAGGAGGCAGACAGAATAAGAAAATAATAGAGCAAGGAAGAATCAAAGAAGTTTTTTGTTTCTAAAAGCCCTAGCCTCCTTTTTTTTCATTTCATTCTTTATCTAGAATTTAGCCACTCCCACTCTAGCCTTCACTCTTCCCCCGTTAACCTCAACACCACACCCTCTTTCTTTCCACCAACCTTATATATATATATATATTTTCTCTCCCTTTGCAAATCCGACGAGGCACCACCACAAATTCCGGGTCTCGCAACGAACAGATCTAACAATATTTCGGCCACTACCCAACATCAACAAACTGATGGCAAACGGCAGTACAGTAGCGGCACAAGCGAGACCAGCGAGCCACTCTAACACCCACAAGCTCCAACGTAGCATATTCGGCGATGCGAACGACATCAGTTTTTGGCAAAAGTCCGACGGTAGAACACCCTGCACAAAAACAGTAAACCGGATACTTCTTTTAATATTAATAAAAAAAAGTTTCTTTTAAACAAAAGTTCCTTATAAAGCAAAAAAAAAATAATAATAATAAGTTTTTGAAAATAATGTAAATGATTTCACAATCAAGATTTGTTTTAAAAATAAAATAAAAGAAGTTTTTAAATGAAGTAAATGATTTTTTTAAGGAATATGTATTAAAATAAAGTTTTTTTAAGATTAAAGAAACTTATTTATTATTGTGATTACCGTGCCCGATAAAGTTTTTTTAAGGAATCATAAATAAGTTTCTTTAATTAGTAAAGTTTTTTAAGGAATTTGTTTTAAAATAGGAGTAAATATTTTGCATATGATTTTAAAATAAGTTTCTTTAATTAGTAAAGTTGAGTTTTCAAAAACGGAAAAATTCTTGTTTTCGCTAAGAGAAAAAGATTAATGAATTACTTGTTTAACGAGGTTTTATTTGCATCACTTTGCAATCTTCTCTTATTCTCACTTTTTTAAAATAAATAAAAGGTCTTTTTTAAATAAAGGATTTTATTTCAAAAATAAGTTTTTCTAAATAAATTTCTTAAAAAAAAAAGAGTGAAAGATTTTTTAAAATAATTTTGTTTTAAAAATTAAAATGAGTTTTTTTAAAGGTGAAATTTTGATTAATTAAAGTCTGGAGAACTCAAATCTACCATCTTTTTTTAAACTTATTCCAATTATAAAATATTCATCATTTCTCCCGTGGTTCAAGCCCCCCTCATCTTCTATCAGAACCTATGTTTGAGCCTCCATCTGAAGTTTCTTTTTTTTTCTTTTCTTGTAATCCGTGTTTTTTTTGTCTTTTAATGTAATTCGTTTTCTTTTCTTTTTTCCTTCCCCCGAGCCCACGTTCGAACCTCCATCTCAACATTTGTATTTTGTTTTGCCTTTTAATATAATTCGTTTTCTTTTTTTTTCTCTCTTTTTTGTAATTTGTTTTTTTTCCTTTTAATGTAATTCGTTGTTGCCTCACCTTACTATCATTCATCATCTGTGTTCGAACTGTACATCCACACTTGTTTTTTTAACGTAATTTTTTTTCTTCCATAATTGATGTTTTTTGTATAATTTTTCATATTCATTTTTTCGTGAGTTTTACAAAAGAAAATTTTTTTCATTAATTTTATTTTTGAAGACAAAAGAAATCGTCAATTAGGTCAATTTTAAAAAATGAATATAAAATGGGAAATTACAAATTTTCTATATAAATAAATATGTCAAAATTTTTTAGACAATTAAATATGTCAATTTAAAAAAAATATTGAAGTTGGTGGAAACTTTATGGTCTAATTATTGCTAGCAATTCAAGACTTATTTTTGTTTTTAATTTATAGGTTGTCATTATAATATTTCTTCTTATAAATTCATAGATTGAGATTCAATGTTCTGTTTTTATATAAGTTTAAACTTTAATTTTGTATAATCTAAAAAAATCAACGATTTCGAAATTAATTGTCTATGGTATATTTTTATTAACTTCACATTTTATATACTATGAGTTTAACTATTTGATGTTATTTTAAAAGTAATAGTTAGTGAAATCTTCATATACTATGAAACTAAACTAATTTTACTATTTGGAGAATAATTCTTATTTTATCTTTTAATTTTTTATTTTATTTTTATTAATATTCTTGTAGATTTAATTTGAAATTTAAATGAAGAGATACTATAAAAAAATTGATAACATGATTAAAAAGTAACAATAGTTCTTATAGATATTTTACATAATAAATTAAGAAAATTTATAGACATACCTTGATCTAAAAGTTAAAATTGTTATTACAATTGTAATATTCGACACTAAATTAGTAGAGCATATTTACAAAAAAAATCTTGCTAGTTTTATGAATTTTTTGGAATTACTTATCCTAAATTAAAATGAAGCCCCCCTAACAAAATTTCTGGATCCGCCACTGGTGGTTATGGTTTTGGAGAGAATCTTAGCAAATACATTTTGTTTTAAGTAAAACTGATTTTTTTTGTTAAATTAAGAAATACAAATTTTTCTTTAAAAAAAATCTCTTTAATTTCAAAATAAATAAATTTTTTTTTGTCATTTAAAAAGTTTCGTAGGTCTTTTTCTTTATTTTAAAAAAATAAATTATAAGTTTTGTGTTTTAAAAGAAAACAAAATCTACGTCACAACGTGTTGGCGTAGCGACAAAAAGTCTGAGTTCAAGCCCTCCTATACCTTGTTTTTATTAAAAATAATTCAAGTTTTCTTTCCCCTAAATTTATTATTTCAAAAACTCCCATGACGAAAATTGAAATTTTCCAATATTCTTGAGGGGATAAAATTTTTCTAATGGCTTTCGTACCACTCATACCTATTAATTCATATCTTATATCAAAATGTGAATTAGCATAATATGAGACATTTAAATAAAAACACAAAATGTTTTATTTTGGACAAAATAGTAATTCATGACAGAATTTGGTAATCGTTTTTAAACAGGTGTTGTAGGTGCGAATACATTCCCTACGCTCAACCGACTCCCTAATCAAAAATCTCTTTTCCACATATCGTTTTTATTTTTTTAAGGTGACCAATCACACCTCGTGAATGATTGGTGGCCACTTCAAACCTTTATCTTGCAAAAGACCCTTGATGGGATGATGTCGACCACTCCATGTCGCGAAGACGTTGCGACATTGGTTATGCTCATAATAGTTCTGCATATAGGTTCATGTGCTTAGGTGATAACTTAATTTGTAAATATAGTGATGTTTTTTTTTAATATTTTCCATGTAACTAAAATTGCTGGTGAATCTAAGGAAATTTCAAAGTAAGCATCTATTATCCTTGCCCTTTACTTCTATTGATATGATAGATCCTAAACCTAGGACCGATGATGCAATATATTCTAAACCTAGGGAAGTAAAAGGCAAAAGATTAGTACAAATATCAGACCTGGCCTTTTAACTAACTACCTAGTGGAAATTTATGACAAAACAGATGATTAATTTGCTTAGATGTGTCTGATAGATGAAGAACTAAAACCTACCAAGAAGCTATACATTCTTTAGATTCTAGCTGATGGAAAGAAGCAATTAAAAGTGAACTAGACTCCATAGTTATGAATCAAATCTAGGAATTGGTAGACCTACCTGTAGGAAATAAACCTATTAGGTGCAAATGGATCTTTAAAAGGAAGATGAGATCAAATGGTGCAATAGAAAAATACAAAGCTAGACTAGTGTTTGTGGGTTACATACAAAAATATGTAACCAAAGTAGCTACTTAATACATCAGATAGATGTAAAAACGACATTTCTTAATGGGGATTTAGAGAAAGAGATCTATATGACACAACCTGAAAATTTTCTAGTTGCTGGTCAAGAAAATAAAGTATGCAAGCTTAAAAACCCTCTTTATGGTCTTAAACAATCTCCTAAACAATTATATGAAAAATTTAATGGTACTTTAGTAAAAAATGTTTATAAGGTTAATTGTTCTAATACATATGTTTACTCAAAATTGTTTGGAGCTAAACTGTGTGATTATATGCTTATATGTTAATGACATGTTTATTTTTTTACAAACTTAGATGTCATTAATGAGACCAAGGTACTCCTATCTTCACATTTTATAATGAAAGATTTAGGAGAGGCTAATGTAATACTTGGTGTCAAGATGAGGAAAATGACAATGAGTTTTCTTTAGGTCAGTCACACTATATTGAGAAAATGTTGAAGAAATTTGATCTCTTTGGTAAAATACATGTAAGAACACCGTATGATGCTAGCATGGGTCTTAAGAAGAATCAGGATAATAGTGCATCTGAAACGAATATGCTAAAATCATAGGTAGCGTCATGTTTCTGATGAACCACACTAGACCGGATATTGCATACATTGTGAGTAGACTGAGTAGATATACACATAAGTCTAGTAAGGAACATTTGATTGCTCTACATCATTTGTAAAGGTATCTTAGAGGTATAATGGATTATTATTTGCATTTTAACAAATTTTTTGTTGTGCTATAAGGATATGTTCTGATGCAAACTGGGTTACAGATAATGATGAGGTAAGCTCCACTGGCGGATATGTGTTTACTTTTGGCAGATGAGCTATCTCATAGAAATCAGCAAAGCAGACTTGCATTGCTCGTTCCACCATGGAATATGAGTTCATTGCACTTCAACTAGCAGGACAAAAAGCTGAATGGCTTAGAAATCTTATTGGAGACATGCCACTGTTGGAAGAACATGTACCTTTATCCTTACATTGTGACTCACAAGCTTCCATACGGATTTCCAGAAACAGTGTATACAACGATAAGAGATGCCATATACGCCGAGACGTAGAGTTGTGAAACAGTTGCTGAGATATGGAATTATCTCCTTGGAGTACATGAGGTCTAAGAGGAACTTGTCGGATCCTCTCACCAAAGGCCAAACGAGGAAGGTAATTCTAGCGTCTTTTGGATGTATGGGACTCAAACCATAATGTTTCTCACTTATGTGAATCCGTAGCCTATCATTTGGGTGATCCGTGTATGGACTTGATGGATGTAGTGAAGCATTATATGAATCCATAGCCCTTCTTTAGGTAGTCCTTGTACAAACTTGATGGATAAATGTTTAAAATCTTCATAGCTCGAAGGTTTGAGTGGTTAATCTATGATAGACTTGATGAAGCAATACGTGACAATGAAGTTGATGTCATCTTCTATGAAAGAGTTAAGAATATCATTCTAAAGTTTTCACTATAACCCAAGGTGTTTATTTGCATGACCATTAATAGCACTTGACGAATATCGCGGAATCAAAATCAAAGATTTATACGTGTTATTGGGGTCTCAATCATAATTATTGGAAGTTCAAGAGGCAATTTACTTTCATGACTCTGGTTGTTGCCCTACTTTCACTATGCATTAATTCAAATCGAAAGATATTAATGTTTAAGTTTACTTTCTTTTTGCTCAGAAAATCTTTTTTCTCTCTTATCTTATTTTACTATCTGTCATTCGTGGGAGATTGTTGGGAATGACATTTTAAAAGAAACTTTTAGCCACAAATTGTCCGACACGGGAAGATTATCCCTTGGGAAGAGGCTTTATAAACTAAAGTCTTGTAATGGGCTTGTAAACATGGTTTGGGGTAAGCCTAAACCATGGGCCACATGCTTGGGCTCGGGCTTATTTTTTGTACCTCACCCCTTTCTAATTTAAATCTCCATGGATTTTTAATTTTGTCAAACACACGTGGCGTACTTTTGAGGGAAATAAGCTTGGTGAAATCTACAAAGGATAGGTGGCAAGGTTGGAGAGAGTTGTGGTAGTCAAATGACACATGGAAGTCCTTGGCACAACGAAATTATTGCTTATAGTTCCATTTTTGTCCTTCTTTTCCAACAAAAAGATATTAAGTAAATGTTACTCAATTATATAATACTTTTATACAAATCTTCCTATACATTGGAAAGATGCAATTGGTTTTTGGTTGACTTCATCTTCGAGTAATTGTCCCTCGTTTTCTGCTAAATCTCCTAACAAACCTATCTTCATACCTTCGAACCTATTTAAAATTGTAAAACAATAGTGCAATGTTTTTGTTAAACCTTAACTATTGTTTTTTTCTCTATACTTTATTGAGATTTATTGTTGGGTGAATCGAGATAAGATATTGACTTTCCGTTTTAAAAAATGGATTTTTTTTCCTAAAAAGATTTAAAGAAACAATTTATAATGCTAGAAAGTTTATTGGATTAAATATATATAAAAATAAAAAATAAAAACTTATCTTTAATGCTCAATAATTTAATCAAACTTTGTTCAAAATAAAAAACGATTTAATCAAACCTATCTTCAATGTTAAATGATTTAATCATATAAATATTATATATATATATATATATATATATATATATTAAAAAAATTTATCTTTAATGCTAAATGATAAATGATTAAGAAAAATGTTAATGATTTATGATTAAATCAAGCAAATTATCTTTATCTCTATTTAAGTCGTGCTATTCTTAACACGATTCTCTTTTTAATTAATCTCTAACAGTTTAATAACATTTATAACAATTCTTTCAATGTCTAAGAATCTATAGTTTACAAATATTAAAATTAATCAAGAATAAAATTCATTAATAATTTTTTTTCAAATATTAAAATTATCATATTCTACATTTAGACATTTTTATAATCAAAGGTAACTTCATAAATCTTTCTCTCATATATATATAAATTTTGCTATTTCTACCATGATTTCTCACTTGAGGTAATCTCTAATACTTTAATAATTTTTATAACAATTCTTTCCATTTCTAAGAATTTATACTTTATGAATATAATTTTTGTAGGGACACTTGCAATTATAGCAAAATAATAATAATAATAAATAAATAAAATTAGAAATTTAGCATCTACCTTCTGTTTTTACAGATATAGCAAATATTCCTAATAAAATCGAGGCCCAAGTGAGTAAATTTCAAATTTACCCTTAATTAGCCCAAAAAGCACGGAGGCCCAATAGCCCAGTTTTGTGGGATGTTGGATTCAATTTCTCTCAGATTTCTACTAATATATATGTCTGATAATACTTGATATACCTCTAATTTACCACTGGTATACAACTGATGTACCACTAATATAACTATGATATATGTTTATATAACTTCTTATATGATTACATGATTTACCATTTATTAATTTACTACTGATATATACTTGATATACGTCTGATATACAACTAATTTACTTATGATATAACTATGATATCCAGTGATATAACTTCTTATATGATTATATGATTTACCACTAATTTACCACTGATATAGCACTGCTGATAAATAATTGATATACCTTAGATATAACTATGATATCTGTGTGTTGATATATATTTATGATATGATTATATGATGTACTATTGATTTACCATTGATATATCACTGATATACTAATGATTTCAAATATATTACCTCTATTTTTTACTTCAGAAAAAAAAATTTACCTCTATTTTTTTGTATACTACTAATATATCCATTAATTTTTTTTTGATGAAAACATACCTCAAGATTGTGAAGAAGAATCTCAATGAAGAAGGAGAACCCATAAAAAGAGCTCTCTCAATAAGTCAATTTAACACAATAGGAAAATTATCAATAAGAAAAAGAAATTTGTCTTTTCTCCAAATAGAGAAGAGATGACAATTATATTAAAAAGTGAAAATTTTGTGATGGCAACTAATAGGCAATAAAGCGGCTAGGTAAAAGCCTAAGCGAGGTGATTAGAGAGAGGAGGGAGAAGAAGGTGGGTGAGAAGGAGGATCTATTGGGGTGCCTTCTAAACTCCATAGATGAAGAAGGGGAAGTTCTAAGTGATGCCCAAATTGCAGATAACATAATTGGAGTTTTTTTTGCTGCTTAGGACACCACAACCAACGTCATGTGTTGGATCGTCAAGTACCTCCACAACCACCACAAGCTTCTTCAGGTTATCATACCATCTTTAATCTTTAATCTTAATTGAACATTTTCAAATTTTTTTATTGGTTTGTGCTTTCAGTAAGAGGGAGTTCGACAATCAAATAATTTAAGCTTGAACTAGGTTCAGACTAGAAACATGCCAATTAAAAAGAATCCCTAAGTTTCACGAATAATTTGAAGATGGTGAATTAAAAAGAAGTCCAAGGAAAAGAAAAAGAATCGATTCTATGTGAGATTTGCTGAAGATGCGAAAGATGAAGAAATTAAACGAATTGAAGAATAATTGATTGTGAAGATGCAGGAGATTATGAAGCTGTAAACGAAGGAGAGTGCGAAGAAGAAGATTACAATTTGCAAATTGGAATACAATAAGAAAGGATAAAATTGAAATATGAAAATAATAATTATGATATTTTGCTATATTTATAAATTTAAAAAGAGGTTGACATTTTTTTAAATATACAAAAGATTTTAGCTACCCAATGCAATTAAAATATGTAAATATACAAAAAAAAAGCTTAAATATGTAAATATACAAAAGAAAGCTTAAATACATAGCTATTTATAGTAGGCAAAAAAACCTTACTATAAATATTTTTTTCAAATATTAAAATTTAACCATCTACAGTGTCTAAAAAACAATTAATTTTCTTTAAAATAATAATTAATTTACAAATAAATATTAATACATTGACTTGATCAAAATAATCACTTTTTCATACTTTGGCCATTACTATTTTGACTCTTGATGTTTATAATTGGACTTATGGTAGCGACAATTCCAATCATATCTGTACGAAAAAAATATATTGAATTAATAAAATTGTAACCTATCATACTATTTTAAATGTATAAAAAAAACACATACCTATTGTCTTCTTTTCACTCAACAAATTCACTCTGTTGTTGACAATAATGAAATTGTGGGTAAATTTCTTTGTTGACATTACTTCATTGGACTCTCGAACTTTAATATTTGTTGATAAAGATATCTCAATGTCTTGGTTAACATTAAGAAATCTATTATCAACTGGTTTCACATTTCCATTGATAATGAATTTGGAACTATTTTTCTTCAAAGTGTGCTCTATGGCAATAGTTTCATTATACATCATAGTCTAAATTTTGAGTTCCCTAGAAAAAAAAAGTATTAGAAAACAACCAAAATATAAAAATAGATATAAATTAAAACGAAATGAATAATTTCAAAATAATTTTATGTATAAATAATAAATCTTCATTGGAAAAAATACCTCTTCATTGATCAGAATCAACTTCAACACTTAAAGTAAACCTTGATGGTTTGTATAAGTCTCAACTATTCCTCTTCAAATTACCATGATTTTTACTCTCCTATTCCTTTTCAAATGACTCCAACTTCTTCAACATAATATATTTTTTCAAAGACATGTTCATATATTACTATTAAAAAGTTGAAAAACAAAGATGTGATTTTAATTGACAATGAAAAAATGATGAATGTGGGGTATGCCTTAAACCCAAGACAATTCATATGTATAGTAAAAAGGTGAGAAAATGAAAAGCTGTTAGGGGCCATTTGTTTTTCGGGAATGTAGATGCCAAGCATCTTGAAATGCTTGGACTTTCAGATGCTCAGAATTTTAAATATCCAGCATCTTTATATAGCCACGTTTGTTTTGTAGAAAAAATTATAAGGATATTCCATAATATTTGGACAGCCACGTTTGTTTTGCATAATGTATTCTTGTGAATGTGTTAAATTTATAGAATGTTCCAAAAATACCCTTGCGAATACTCAAATAATTTAGGTTAAAATAATATTTTGGTCATTGTACTTACAGCTTTGATTCATTTTGGTCCATGTACTTTGAATATGTTCATTTTCGTCCTTATACTTTAAAAAAACAATTCATTTTAGTCATCGCTGTTAATCTACTGTTAAAATACTAGTAGATTCACCATGTGACATTGACTATTGAAGGGATCGGATCCCGCAGCAGAAGTGCAGGAACGCGTGTGCTTCGAACTTGTTTTAGAATTACAACAAAGAAAAGACATAAGCATGAGTAAAAGGAAGTTAGTGAAACATACATTTGAAGACACTTCTTCAATTTTGACACTAATGCCACCAAAAGAACTTCCTCGCTGTCATATGGATGTCAAAAACTTGGTTTGTGGGAACGGTCTTATAATTGACAGGGAGATCGAGAGAGAGATTTCTTGTTTGGAGTTTCGAAAACTCAACAACCGTGGACCGAGTTAAAAGGAAGGGGAGAACCTCCCTTCTTATAATGGAGGAAAAGTGGTGGGGAAGTCACAACTTTCCCACTCACCACTTTCCCACTTCCCACCAAAAACCTCCCCACTTCCAACTTGGGAAGTGGGGGTTTTCCTCTCATTTCTTTCCTTTTCTTTCTTATTTTTTTCTTATTTTTTTAATTAAAACAATTTTAATTAAAATAACAATTAATTTAATCTAATTTAATTAATTAGAAAAAATAAATATTAATTAAATTAAATTAAATCTAATTTAATTTAACCATATTAATATATCGCATTAATTTAATTAAATCATATTAAATTAAATTAAACTTAAATTAATCACTCGGACCAAGACATAACTTTTACTTGTTCAAATAACAATTAAGGTGAAGCAGGGTCAGGAACAACGAATCTCTTTATGATAAACAGATTCATTTTGCAAGTTCGTTATTACGGGTAGTTCTTACAAAGGATCAGACTAGTGACGTATACAATACTTGAATTCTCGACATAGATGTTACATAGTTGGTTCTCATCCTTCAGAGACTACGAGTGTAATAAGAGCATCCGTCGACAAAAGGATCACCCTAAGATGATCATCACATGGCTATTGAGAACGAATTAAATAAAAAAATATGGTTCTATTTCTCAATCTTTTCGACCTTAGTTCCGTATATTTAATTAAATTAAACTTAAATTAATCAACTATATTAGAATCAAATTCTAATATCCATCTTTCTCGTAATTTTGAATCCAATTCAAAATTAACTTTATATTATAGTGTAAACATACATTATATTAATTGCATCTCATACAATTAACCTTAATTCCCTTTAATTAATTTGAACAATTCAAATTCTTTTCATGACTAAATGTTCTTAACTATCCATTACGAGCTAGCAAGGGGACCTAATGGACCTACAGATTGGAAGCTCCAACGATACGATATTAATTGATTAAAGTCATTAACCATATTAATCAACATTTGTTAACTGTCAATCACTCCACTAAAGACCCACAGCTGCACTTTTCTCATTATAGAATATTTTGCGTCCACGGATTTTGACCATTTATGGTAAGTCAATCATTCACGAGTGTTCGTAGCCACAGTTGGGCTAAATTACCATTTTACCTCTGTATTACATTTTGTACCATAAGTACCGCTAATCCTCTAATGAACAACTCGGTTATGGTCCAACTAATAACTGGAAGTCCCTCTCAGACCAGTAGAGGGTGGGACCCTTGTTCAAGTCCCGGAGTCAGTATTTAAGAGAACGCCCATCTACTTACCCTAAGTCGGGAATGAGTGAATTTCATCTTGTGTAGTTATGTTTCCAACTCTCCATTCGGTCTCGTCTCCAAAATGGTAGGAATATTGAGTCGGCGACTCGGCCCACTCTCACCCATACAAATCAAAAGATAAGCCCTAAGAGGCAAGAGTCCACAACTCACTCAGGATTGAGATCAAGTTACCTGGTCATCCTATTGAAATATTAATCAATTAGCTAATGTTTTACAACTAAAGATTAATTATTTCGCAGTTCGGTCTTATACAAACTCATTGTATAGGATACCCCCACTCATATGTCTCTACACGAACGACTTGGATCAAGTCATTTGTAACTATTACAAAGTGGGTCGTATCCATAGTGTTACCAGGATAAGGTACCCAACCTTATCTATATACTATAGACCCTTTAAGTTACTATTGGAAAATTATCCACTTGTATATCGAATATATATTGTATATATACATTGTACATCAAATATATATGTTGTATATTAAATATATACTGTATATCTGTTATATATTGTTCAAGTTACATGATATAACCTCGGATGTTAGTTTATTCGATTTGGGTTAATGCAATTCTAAGAGAAACGTTAATTACAACATTGAATGAATATTTGTTTTATATTTACAAACCACAAGTTTAGGGCATAAAACTCAACAAATGAGCCTAGGTGGAAAACTTAGACTGAATCCCTAAAATCACCATCATGGTCGAATTGGTACTAACCAGCCAACCCACTCGCACCATGGAAAACCGACGTTGCGTTGAACCAACAAGCCATGAAGTTCATCATTCTCCCACTCACAGAGAAACTCAAGGTAGAGACTTCACGATCGATTGGAATCGAAAATGAGATGAAATGTGGGAAGCGATTGCGAAAGATGAAATTGATGGTTCTCCTCCTAAAAATTAGGACTTAAATCAGTTTTGAAATCCTCTTTGGGCCTGACATGGAAGAGCTAGACATTGTAGGGAAAACCCAAATGTAACCGATCGTTTTCAGGAATCCAAATGCCTTCAAAAGGAAGACGACGCGTCAAACAAAATCAGAAAACGTGAAAATAACCCTAAACAATAAATTTTAATTAAAAAAAGCCTGGGAATATTCGTTGAGAAAACGAGGGATAGGTGAGGCCAAATTTTTTTGCTCTGTTGGGGGGACGGGGAAATTTGAGTTCAACTGGAAGCAGAAAAAGAATGTCCGAAATTAAAAGTAGAGAATTTTTATTTTCCTTTTGTGGGTTTAAAGTAAAGAGTGATGATGAGTGAGAGTATAATTGAAATGTTGGGATCTCCACCGTAAAAAATGAAACTGAAGTGTAAGACGATAGTTGGAAAATGATCTGAAAAATCAGAGAGAGAGAGAATATTATGCTCACAAAGATGCTCATGGTAGAGTCTTCACGGGATTAGAATTTGGTGGCGATTGGAATCGAAAAATGAAGATGAAATGAGGGAAGCAATTGGAAAATATGAAATTGCGGTTTGTCACTGTGCCAGTAGGCTAGCTAGGCAGTACCAATTCAGATCAATGAGATTTGATGGTGAGTTTAGGGACTTAAGCCTATTCTACAATTAAATTTGCCACCTATGCTCATAGTCAATGCAACATGGTGAATCTGTTAGCATTTTAACGATAGATTAACAATAAGAACTAAAATGAACAATTTTTAAAAGTAAAGAGATAAAAATGAACAATTTTCAAAGCACAGGAACCAAAACGAACCAAACTTGTATGTAGAATGACCAAAAAAGTATTTTAACCTATAATTTATATATTCATTTAATATAATAGATTTATTTACATTAATTTAATATTTTTTATATGCTATTTTGTACAACAAATCAATTCATATTAATTTAATATAAAATTTATTATCAACTTAATTTTTTTTCTTCAAAAATGCAACCATATAATTGATGTTATCTTTGGTGAAATTTCTTTATCTTATCATCGCATTATATTTTTTTAAGAAGAAAAATATCATAGGTATGCCGGTCGACAAAAAAACTTTGCTTGAAAATTATATATTTATGATAATAAATATTATTAATAATATAATTACTTCAAAATATTAAAAATAAATAGGGAAATTATATAATTTAATTGTAGTTGATTTAGTGGTCATTAATATTTTAAGTGGAGTTGGGTTATGGAAGAAGCTAGAAAGTTTTTTAATTTGTTTTTATATATATAATATAATTTGTGTTATTAGGGTGAGTGTTGTTGTAAGTGATAAAATGAAAATCATTTAATTTAGATGAAAAGTTTATGATTTGATGTCAAAATGTATTTGTTTTTTTGGAAGAAAATGAAAAGTGTTGCGTGTGAGAATTTTTCTTTAAATGAATGAGGTATGAAGTTTGAGAAGTTTCTTTTTAATGTGAAAATATTTTTGTGTTTCCGGAGAAAATGAAAAGCCAAGTCTTACATGTGGATTTTTTTCTATAAATAAACAAGGTAAGAAGTTTGAGAAGTTTCATTTTAATGTTGAAATGCTTTTGTGTTTGGGGAAAAATGAAAAAGCTTTTGTGTGAGTTTTGATAAATAAACGAGGTCAGGTGGGTTGAATAGTGAGGTGTGGCCAATAATAGGTGATTAAGAATAAGTTTTTTTTTCTTGGTAGATTTACTTTCTACTTTTGATATTCTACAACTTATAATATTCTATAATTAAACACTATTAAATAATGATGAGATATTTTTTTATATTCTAATATGTTTGATATCTATAGAAGTGTTAAAAAAAAGGAAGAAGTAAAAAAAATTAATGAAATCAAATCTTGCGGGCAGAATATTATAATGGGTATACATGGTATTTAATAAAAAGTAAAGGATAATTTTGTCCAAAAAAAAGTTTATTCCACATATGCACTTTTATATATATTATAGATTTAATATTTATTTGATTCAAAATTTATTAAAAAATTTAGCGAAAAAATAATTTTCACCCAAATTTCCAAGGTATATCAATTCTTATCTGAATTTTTTTTAATAATGTGTTTTTTTAAATGACATAAATAATGTAGTTTAAAAAGTATTTAAAAAATAAAATATGAAAATCGCAGTCATTGGCTGCAATTTTATATAAAACGCATCCAATGGCCACGATTTATATTCGATATGTTTGAATAAGTCTCTAGCTAGAATATTAAAGGTTGTTAGTCTGAATAAGTCTCCTCGTTTGTTGGAGTTCTGTTTGCTCCTTTCTACTTGGGTAGTTTCTTGAAATCAACACTAATTTGGTTTAGCCGTTATCTCTTAGATATTTTTCTTTTGTAAATTGGGTATATATATATTTGAAACAATAGTTATTATATTATAACTATAAGCGTCTCTTATTTAAATCATTCATATCACATGAATAAACTAGTAGTTCTTTCTTCATTAAATACTTTAACAACTACTCTATTTTTTAACATTATAATATCAGAGCCTCTCATAGGCCTGATAAAGCGTAGTTGCAGATAGTTAAGTTGTCAAAGAGACAGAGAGTGATGGCAACAGAAAATACGTTTGTGCAACCTTCAATTCCTAAGTTCAATGGTCACGATGATCATTGGATAATGTCGATGGAAATTTTTCTACGGTCAAAGGAATATTGGAGTTTAGTAGAAACTGGAATGTCAGTTGTACATGTTGGAACGACACTAATAGAGGCGCAAGAACGTCAAATTGATAAACATAAACTTAAGGACTTGAAAGCAAAAAGATATTTTTTCAAGCCTTAGATTGTTTCATTCTCGACACGATTCTCAAGACGGACACATATCCAAGGACTTATAGGACTCTACGAAGAAGAAATACCAATGTTCGTGTTGAGTTAGTTAGAAGTTTAGATTGTGTGGACTTAGTTAGAAGTTGTTTTAAAAGTTGTTTGGGTTATTTGTTTAAATTTACCAAATAAATCACCTTTTTGTTAAGAAAGTTAGGAGGTTAATCCTAGATTTTGTTTCCTCTTGTAACCTATATATAGTATCTTTATTCCTCATCTTGATCATTAATTTGGGAAATAAATAATTTTATTTCTTCTCTCTTTGCTTGTGTATGTATCTCTGATATCTCTATCCTTAGTTCTTATAGTATCAGAGCTAGGTTTAGATTGACACCAGAGTGGTTAAAATAGTCATGATGACTAATGTGCATAAGAACGAGAATTCCGAAGGATCGAATAAGACCTAAATTTCTCTCATTATAAGCACGTCCATGACACCTCTCATCTCTCTCTCTGAAAACACTTCGTTCCAAATTATTTTTCCAAAACTCAACGGGAAAAATTTTCTACAATAGTTTTGATCAGCCCTTCTAGTTGTCCGCGACAAAAGTCAACTAAGATACATCAATAGCACGATATTAAAACCAGATGAAGCCGACCCTTCTTTTTTCGTATGGGATGCTCAAAGCTCGATGGTCATGACATGACTCATTAACTCGTTGGAGGATGACATTAAAGAATCTTTCCTTTTCTACTCAACGACAAAGGATCTTTGGAATGCACTCACTACGGTTTTTTCCGATTTTAATAACTCGGCTCAATTATTTGAATTACGGAATAAGGCACGCTCCCTACAACAAGGTGAATCCGATGTCACCCCAATACTACAGCTCATTACGTCGGTTGTGGGTTGAACTTGATCTAGCCATGACATAATCTTCGCAGAAGTCTGCTGGGAGTCAAGCCACAAACGCGTGATGATGGGTGATACATTCGCACAACCTACATCCCTCCCGCTAGAATCATCAACTCTAGTGGTGCGAGGCCCACCACCACCTCCATCTCGATCTACTCATCAGAATAACCTATGGTGTGATCGCTGCAAGTGCACAAACCATACAAAAGATCGGTGTTCGGAACTCCATGGTCGTCTGCTAGGAAAACTGACCACATATACTCCACTTTCTCGAACCAGCTCCTCTAGCTATTAGGTGTGCCCTAGTGTGTCAAACTCCCAAGATTTGACCATCTCTCTCCCTCCATTTTCGAAGGCACAACTTGAACAACATCATCGCCTCTTAACGCTTTCTTTTGTGTCTACTCCTTCGTCAAGTTTCATTGCACAACGAGGTATTTTTAATGTAGCTTTAACAAGTCAGCAACATTCTGGTTAGTGGATCTTAGATTTAGGTACGACTGATCATATGACTGTTTTTCATAATATGTTTACCATGTACTCACCCAACAAGATTCATACACATTCAAGCTTGTAGATGGGTCATTGGACATTATTAACGGCTTTGGTTTTATTGTTTTTAACCCGAATATTACATTGCAGTTAGTGCTCCACGTACCTAATTTATGTTGCAATCTAGTTTCTGTTTAGAAGTTGACTCATTTAAAGTGTCAGGCCCTGTTCACTGACTCTAAGTGTTTGTTTCAAGACTTGATTTCGGGAACGACGATTGGTAGTGTTGATGGCTTTGAAGGGCTCTACTACTTTATAGAACCAAGTCTAATAAATAAACAAGTTCTCTAGGTTGGTGGTGAGTTAACTTCTAGAGAACAACAAATTTTGTACTTTTACATCACTGTTTAGGGCACCTGAGCTTTCAATATCTTAAACATTTGTATCATTCTCTTTTTCATAAAGACGACCTTTTGAATTGTGAAGTGTGTCAACTTGCAAAATACTCTCGTACATCTTATCCTACTGTTGAGTATATACCATCCACTCCATTCACAATGATTCATTATGATTTATGGGGGTCATCTCCCATCAAAACCATGTCCAATAAACGTTGGTTCCTTATCTTCACTGATGACCATACTAGAGATTTTTTGGTCTATTTACTTAAAGAAAAATAAAAAACTGCATCAATCTTTCAACAGTTTCACTCCCTCATCACAATCAATTCAATATGAGAATCAAAATTCTTCATACCGATAAGGAGACAGAATATTTTAATGAAACATTGGGTACTTTTCAGTATCAAAATTGAATCATTCACCAAAGTTCCTGTGTCAAAATGGAATCATTCACCAAAGTTCCTGTGTCATTACCTCCAACTAAATGGTATAGCTTAAAAGAAAAATCAAGTTCCCTCAGCCCAAAATGCCTATCCAGATTGTCCCAATCACTCAGACAAAAGAGTCAGTTCCTATTATTTCCTATAATAATCAGGATGATCAAGCCAACCCAAATCGAAGTGACAAGCAACGTAAGACTCTTGTTTATTTTTGGCGACAAACGATTCAAAGAGGAGTGGAGCCACCACAACCTCAATAGCAAAGTCATGAATCCATCTCGTCTTTAGATACTGAACAATTTACCATTGCCTCAAGATAATACTAATGATCTTGTACTCAGCATCCAATTGCTCGATGTGTTGGTTATGGTTATTTATCTTTAGCAGTTCAGACCTTGGCTCTCAATCTAGAAACCAATGAGGTGCCAAAATCAATTCAACAGGGTATGAGTGATCCACGGTGGAAAAATGTGATAGATGATGAAATGAAGACTTTGAAGCTTAATGATACGTGGTGTCGCAAGGCTTAATTCCAAATAGAATTTTTCCCCCTGTGCGGCGGAAGGTTTCCACCTTAGTACAACCTAACACCTTTATACCCAAGATCTTGACATAATAGAAGAATGTAGAACACAAAAAATAGCATCACAACACACATAATTTGAGGGGGCAATGCCCCCAATTTTCTTTTATAGTGTTACAATCTAACCAACCACAAACCAGTAATTGTAGTGTCACCTAAATAAGTGTCACTCACTCCTAAATAGGTGGTTTACTATTAATAGTCATGCATGACTTTTGACTTGCCTATATTTAGAGTTCACTACTACACATTGTCTAACCTCCTCCCACTATCCTCAATTGTAGGAAGGTTAACCATAATGTGAGAAAAACTTTAATCTAACACATAGATATGATCTACCCACGTGGATGCCACCTATAAAAACATCATCATGTCTAGGAACATCGTTTGGACTAGAACCAACCATTACTCTGAACCCACCTGTGCGCGCGTGACTGTGTGGACACCCGAAACTTGCGAACGCCCAGCCACCTACGTCTGTTATGGCACCCGCCTACTATGTCATGCCTGTGGGGCACTCGCCCACCTTCGCGCATTTGCTCTCGCTCCTACCCCCGCCTGCGTGTCCTACCTAACGTGCACTTACCTACGCTCTCGCTTACGTGCATCGATCTTTTGGCCATTCGATTAGCCGCATGCTGTCCGCATGTCTCGGGCTACCAGGCAACCTCCAGAACCCGTCTGCATTACAACATGTCGCCTTGATGTCAACACACATCATCCTACGTGCTTCACGACCTGCTCACCATCAGTGTCAGTCTCCCGTATGCAAAGTAGACTAGATGGAATACTCGACAACAAGCTTTGAGACTTGTTTGAACGTTCACCTACGCTCAATGTCTACAACTTGTACTCCTGCATGCCTGCTGCTACAAATTTCTTCACATGTTGATCCACCAACTTATTGTTACTCAAGCCCTTGGTCCAGTCCACAATGTTATTTTTATTCCGAAATTCACCCTTATAACACATGGACAGTAGTTGATCATCATCAAGATAAACCAACAGTAGGATGCCGATGGATCTTTACTGTCAAATATAAGGTTAATGGGTCAATTGAAAGGTATAAAGCAAGGTTGGTGGCCAAAGGATACTTTCAGACTTTTGGGGTAGACTACCAAGAGTAATTTTCACTCGTTGGAAAACTAAACACAATCTGTGTCCTCGTGTCCCTTGCTGCAAATCTAGATTAGAAACTATAACTACTGGATGTCAAGAATGCATTCCTAGAGATTTGGAAGAAGAGGTGTATATTGACCTTCCTATTGGATTTGACATTGATAAGTATGATGGAAAGGTGTGTAGGTTGAAGAAATCTCTTTATGATTTAAGACAATCCCCACATACGTGGTTCGTGCGATTTTCAAAGGTTGTTTGTAAATAAGGGTATACCCAAGCTCAAACCGACCATACAATGCTCTACATGCACTCTCAAGGTAAGATCACTATCCTTATTGTTTATGTCAATGAAATTATCGTAACAGATGACCACCATGAAGAAATAGAGAGACTAAAACAGACATTTAAAAAGGAGTTCGAAATAAAGGGCCTTAGGGCACTTCGGTATTTTCGTGGGATGGAAGTCGCAAGAAGTAGAATTGGTACATCTGTATGTCAAAAAATATATATATACTAAATCTCTTGAAGGAAACCGGAATGCTTGGATGTAACTATCTGATACTCCAATAATGCTCAACATAAGTTGGGAAAGAGTCTAGATGGGGTACCAGTTGATAAAGGGAGATATCAATGTCTTGTTGGAAGATTAGTCTATTTATCCATGCATGCTCCTACGGAAGAACACATGAAAGCCGTGTATCATGTTCTTAGATATCTTAAAGGAACTCTAGGACTTGGATTATTTTTCAGAGAGGATGATGATAGAAAGATTAAGGCGTTTATGGATGCAAATTGGGTAGGTTCTGTTTAAGATAGGAACCTACAACAGGATATTGTACCTTTGTATGAGGTAATCTTATTACATAGAAGAGTAAGAAACAATCAGTTGTTGTAAGAAGTAGTGCTTAGGTTGAATTTAGGGCATTATCTGATAGTATTTGTGAAATAATGCAGCTGAAGCTTCTTCTCCAAGAACTCAATATCATGTTTCATAATTCAATAGAAGTCTATTGTGACAAAGCATGTTGAGGTTGATAGGCATATCATCAATGAGAAGATTAAAAGAAAATTATAAATCTGATGTATGTTCCATCATCATATCAAGCTGCAGATATCCTAACAAAAAGATTATTGAGGCTTGTATTTGAAAGATTGTTCGTCAAGCTGAAAATGTTCAATTTGTATAGTTCAGCTTGAGGTGGTGTGTTGAATTAGTTAGAAGTTTAGATTGTGTGGACAATTAATTAGAAGTTGTTTTAAAAGCTGTTTTAGCTTGTTTGTTTAAATTTAGCAAATAAATTTCCTTTTTGTTGGGAGGTTAGAAGATTATTCCTATACTTCGTTTCCTCTTGTAACCTATATATAGTGTCTTTATTCCTCAACTTTGGTCATCAATTTGTGAAATGAATAATTTATTTCTTCTCTCTTTGCTCGTGTATGTCTCTCTGGTGTCTTTATTCTTAGTTTTTAACTCAATACGAGTTAAGCTAGCTCAATTGCAGGCATTGAGGAAGGAATTTGAGACACTCCACATGAAGGCTAGAGAGACTGTGAATGACTATTTCGCACGTAGACTTACGGCTGCAAACAAGATGAAGGCTAATGGTGAAACCAAAAGTGACAGAGAAGTAGTGGAAAAGATATTGCGATCGATAACTTCGAAATTCAACTTTGTGTTTGTTCGATTAAGGAGGCACAAAAACTATCAAACTATCCATGGATGAATTGCAAAGCAATTTGATAGTGCATGAGCAAAAGATGATTAGTCCATAAGAGGAATAAGCTTTGAAGGTGACTTATTGAGAATCGTTTAATTTAGAAAGGGGTCGTGGTGGCTATCGAGGACGAGGAATCGCAAACTTTGACAAATCCACTGTTGAGTGCTTCAATTGTCACAAACTATGATACTTTCAGTGTGAATGTCAAAGCAACGAAAGCAACCATATTACACATGGCGTGGGTTGGAGATAAATAACTCCATAGTGACAATTGGTTTTCGGACTCTGGTTGCAGCAATCACATGTGCAATAAAAAAGAATAGTTTGCATACTTTAATGAGCGATTTGCAGACGATGTGAAGCTAAGTAATAATGTGGTGGTGAAAGGAAAAGGGAATGTGTGGCTGCAGGTTAATAATCAAATCCAAGTAATAACTTGAGTTTTTTATGTGCCTAATTTGAAAAATATTTGTTAAGTATTGGTAACTTCAAGAGCAGAGTTAATTGTGCTTATTCAACATGACAAATTGAAAGGTTTATCTGAAGGGATCGAATCTCACAGGGAAAGCGTGTGAACGCTTGTGCTTCGATTTTATTTTAGGAAGAACTACTAAGAAAAGAAAATAAAACAATACAAAGAATAAGAATCTACCTTTGAAGACCGTTCTTCACCGTAGACACCAACGCCACCAAAAGATCTTCTCCGCTATTCTCTTGGCAAAGACCGGTTTGTGGAAATCGTTTTTGAAAGAGAGGGAATTTGGTTTTCGAGAGAGAGCTTTTGAGAAAAATTATTAAACTAATTAAAATAATAAATCAATTATTAAACTTATTAATTAATTAATAATAATTAAATATAGTTTTATTTGAATCATATTCAAATGTATATCTTTCTTAATTTTAACCTATAGTTTTAATGTGAATCTTATTCACATTAATTTTAACCTATAGTTTAAATATGAATCAAATTCATATTAATCATTATTTAAATCTTATTCAAATATAACTCTCATAACATATAGTTTAATTATAAATGTTATTCATAATTAACTTTATATTATAATGTACCGATATACATTATATTAATTGTATCTTATACAATTAACCTACATTTCCTTAAATAAGTTGAATCCCTCAAATCCTTTCACAAGTCTTGATCTTTGTTTTACCCGTTGTGAGATAGCGGAAGGACCTAATGGACCTACAGATTAGAAGCTCCAATGATACAAGATTAAATGATTAAACTTATTAACCAAAATAACCAACATTCGTTAACTTTAAAGATCCACGACTGCACTCTTCACACTACAGAATATTTGGCGTCCATGGATATTGACCATTAATAGTAAGTCAATCATTCACGAATGTTCGTAACTTCAGTTGGGTAAAATTACCGTTTTACCCCTGAGTTACATTTTTTCTCCTTAAGTACCACTGATCCTCTAATGAACAACTTGGTTTAACCATTAAACAAAAGTCACTTTCGGTCTAGTGAGAGAGCGAGGCCCCTTGTTCAAGTCTTGGAGTCAATACTTAAGAGAACACTCATTTACTGACCATATAGTCAGGAATGAGTGAATTCCATCTTGTGTAGTTATGTTCCCAACTCCCCACTTGCACTCATCCCCAAAATCGGAAGAATATTGAGTTGGAGACTCAGGCCACTCTCACCCATACAAATCAAAGGACGCTCCGTTATAGGCAGGAGTCCATAACTCGCTTAGTATGAAGATTGAGTTACCTGGTCTTCCTATGGAATAATAATCTATTAGTTAACTGTATTACAGTTACATATTAATTATTTCGCGATCCAGTCTTATACAAACTCATTGCATAGGTGAATATTGCATAGGTTAATTATTTCGCGGTCCGGTCTTATGTGGAGACACTCGCATTCTCCACATGAACGATTTGGATTAAGTCGTTTGTAATTATTATAAAGTAGGTCTTATCCATAGTCTTACCCGGATAAGGTACCCAAGTTTACCCATATACTATAGACCCTTTAGGTTATTACTAGAATATATCCACTTATATATCGAATATATACCATGTATATCGAATATGTTGTATATTAAATATATACCCTGTATATCAATTATATGTTGTATATTAAGTTATATACTGTTCTAGTTACATGAAATTAATCTCGGATGTTAGTTTATTGGATTTGGGTTAATACAAATCTAAAAGGAACTTCAATAAAAGCTTTATTGAATAAATATTTGTTTTACATTTACAAATCACTAGTTTAGGGCATAAAACCTCAACATTATCATTCTCAGGTTGGTGTTATCATGAAATCTGTGATGTCCTCTAATCACATGTTCAAAATTGTGGCAGTGTCTCCAACATCTAGTCCAACTTGCTGTGAGACAATAACAGAAGATGTTGGTCAATTATGACATCATCTCCATGGCCATTTGAGTTTCAATGGATTCAACACCCTGCAACCAAAAAAGATAATGGTGGACTTACTACAACTTATAAAACCATCAAGGGTGTGCATGGAATGTTTGAATGGAAGCAACAATGAGATCCATTTCCCAAAAAATGTTCATGGAAAGATGAGTTGTTGTTGCAATTGTTTCACCCTGATTTATGTGGTCATATTCAACCAATTTCCAAAACAGAGGTACTTCATCACTTTCATCGATGATTGTACTCGAAAGACGTGGATCTATTTTCTATATTATAAATCAAAAGCATTTAAGTTCTTTAAAGAATTTAAAGCCAAGTTTGAATGTGAAGCAAGTGGGTCTCCGAACAAATTGTGGAGGCGAATTTACTTCATCAAAATACTAAAGTTTTGTGCTGACAATGGGATAAAAAGGCAACTCACTGCTCTTTATTCACCTCAAAAAAATGATGTTGTAGAGCGAAAAAATCATACCATTATGAATACAGTTCGAAGCATGATGATTGCAAAAAAGTATCTCGTAAAATTATTGGCTAGAAGCTACTGATCAGGCAATACATATACTCAATAGAAGTCTAACGTCAGCCATGCAAAACAAGATGATAGAGGAAGCTTGGAGTGGGGAAAATCCTTTTGTTTGATATGCAAAGTCGTTGGATGTGTGGCTCATGTGCATGTGAGAGATAACTCTCTAATTAAATTAGATAAACTAAGTGTAAGTTGCGTTTTGTTTGGAAGTTAGTGAAGAATCAAAGGTGTATTGACTCATAATTCCATTGATAGAAGGATAATTATCAATCGAGATGTGTATTTGAAGAGGATGGATGCTGGAATTTGGGAGAAAATTTACAAGCTCAATTCAATTTTAGTTGGATTGGAATGACAATGAAAGTGATAATGATGATCCAGATGAAGAATAGAAGAAGAAGATGTTGAAGAGGGCTATGCATAACAACATGGGTTGACCAAAAAGGCAACACACTCAACCTTCTTGGATGCAAGATTGTGTAACAGGTGTAGGGTTATCTGATGATGATTTTGAGTGACACCTTACAGTCAACGATGAAAATGATATTGCCTACTTTGGAATTAGAAAAGAATCCAATTTGGAAGAGAGCCATGAACAAAGAAATTGAAGTTATAGAAAGAAATGACACATAGTATTTAACTGAGCTTCCAGGCGGTACTAAAAAGATTGGAGTCAGATTGATCTTCAAAACCAAGCATGATGAAAAAGAAGATGTCAATAAGCATAAAGCACGTTTGGTGGTTCGAGGATATTGTCAGGAATATGAAGTAGATTACACAGAGGTGTTTGCTCCTATAGATCGCATGGAGACTATATGATTGGTTATTGTTGTGTATCTTGTACTTTTTAAAGTTTTCATGTGTCTTTAATTCTATTTAGTGATAAATTTCGACGAATCACAAATTGCACATAATTATAATGACAAAATTATGTCATTAAATTGAGGCCATTAAATAATGTCATATTATTTTTAGGCATTTGAATTTGACTAATCAAATTTTGTTATGACCATATGATGACATGGGTTGATCTAATCAGATTGCGCCACATATGACATATAAATTAGTCCAATAAAAATTTGTCATGTCTATTTGATTACATAAGCTGACTCAATTGAATTGTGTCATGTGGTAATGGACTTATAATCAGATGGGTCCAAGCCCACCTAAGACCCATGAAAGACCCTATAAATAGAGGAGTTCATTCACCGTCTAATCCATCCTGAAAATGATCAAAATCCTTCATCCTTTATCAAAATCCTCCCTCTTATCTGGCAGATGATCAAAATCCTTCATTCTCCATAGGATCAAATCTCTTTGCCTTACGAAGATCAAGGAGAAGCCAAAGAAGATCAAGATCATCATCAACGATCGAGATCAACAAGTCCATAAAGCCTAGCCAATCAAGATCATCAAGCTCGAGGCCTATTAAGATCATCGTCAAGCCAGATGCCGATAAAGATCATCGTCAAGCCCGAGGCCGATCAGATCATCGTCAAGCCCGAGGTCGATCAATATCATAGTCAACCCAGAGCCCGATCAATATCATCGTCAAGCTGCCCAGAGACCGATCCAGATCAAAAAGCCGCCAAGAAGTCGATCCAGATCAACAAGCCAATAATTTAAGGGAAAGAATCAGAGGATAAATTTAGAGATTGTACTAACCCCCCAAATATGAATACAAATTGTATTTAGTCCACGAATTATAATTTATCCGGAAATCTCATGTGAACAAATTCTGTTTATTTGATGACTCTAGTTAGTTTTCTATTTTTGTGAAGATAAACTAATCGGTTAATGAGTTTTTGCATTTTGAAATTGATTTGTTTTGTGTTGTTTGTACCCTAGTTTTTAGTTTTGATAAATTCTTTAGGAGTTACTTTAGTAGTTTTTGTCTTCTTTTAGAATCATTTTCAATTCTTCAAGATAGTTGCTCATCATGGATGGTCCATCTACTAGTTGGATGTTAAATTTGTCTTCTTGCATGTGAAGGGATGTAAATCCCGGAGTGAAAGCGGACCATCGTTCATGATTTTTGGGAAACAAAATCTAAACGTGTTGAGAAGAAAATACAGGGGAAAGACTTTACCTATGAAGAACTTTTCTTCAACAATTTCCCATCGAACACCACCACTGAATCTTCCTTGCTATCCTTTAGAGTCTCGAGACCGTGCTTGTGGGAGCACCTCGTTTGGAATAAGTGGGAGAGTTGAGAGAGAGAGAGCTTTAATTGAGAGAAATTCTTGGAGTTCTACTTTCGTTCTTCTCTTCTGAACTGCAAAAGAAGAAAACAAAAGCACTTAACTACCCACTCCCCTGCAATTTTGCAAGTTAAATATTAATATTAATATTAATATATATATAATAATTAATATATATATAATAATTAATTAATCATATTAATTAATGAAAATTAATTAATTATTAATCTAATTAATAATTAATATATATATATCAAATAAATAATTAACCCTTAATTATTTATCACAAAAAATAGAATCATATTCTATAGCATTTCTCTCGTATAACATATTGTTCTAATGTACATCTTATGCACATTATTTTTAACCTATAGTCTTAATATGAATCTTATTCATATTAATTTTATTTGAATATCATTCAAATAATTTCTCTCATAATATATAGTTTTAATTTAGAATTAACTATATATTATAATGTATCAATATACATATAATTCCTTAAGTAATTTGAACAGTTCAAATTCTTCCAAAAACTTGATCCTCGTTTTACCCGTTATGAGCTAGCAAGGGGACCTAATTAACCTACAGATCAAAAGCTCCAACGATACATGATTAATCGGTCAAACTCATTTATTGAGTTAATCAACATTCGTTAACTATGGGTCACTCCACTAAAGACCCGCAATTGCACTCTTCTCACTGCAGAAAGTTTTCGTGTCTACGAATATACAACCATAAATGACAAGTCAATCCTTCACGAGTGCTCGTAACTCGAGTTGGGTCAAATTACTGTTTTACCCTTTAGTTACATCTTACTCCTTAAATACCACTGCTCTTCTAATGAACAACCCGGTTATGGTCCGACCAATAACCGGAAGTCCCTCTCGGGCCAATGAGAGGGTGGGGCCCCTTATTCAAGTCCTGGAGTCATCATTTAAGAGAACACTCATCTACTCCCCTAAAGTCGGGGAGGAATGAATTTCATCTCGTGAAGTTATGTTCTCAGCTCCCCACTCGGTCTCGTCCTCAAAATGGTAGGAATGTTGAATCGGCGACTCGGGCCACTCTCACCCATACAGATCAAAGGACGAGCCCTCATGGGCAGGAGTCCATAACTCACTCAGAATTTAGAATGAGTTGCCTGGTCATCCTAAGAAATGACAATCTATTAGTTAACGGTGTTACAACTAAAGATTGCCTATTTCGCGGTCCGGTCTTATACAAACTCATTGTATAGGATACCCCCACTCGCATGTCTCCACATGAACGACCTGGATCGAGTCGTCTGTAACCTTTACAGAGTGGGCCGTATCCATAGTGTTGCCAGGATAAGGTATACAGCCTTATCCATATACTATAGACCCTTTAGGTTATTCACGGGACATTATCCACTTGTATATCAGGGGTATATCAATTATATACTCAGTATATCAAATATATACCCGGTACATATACTGTCCCGGTTACACTAAAATAACCTCGGATGTTTAGTTTATTGGATTTTGGACAATACAATGCTATGAATTCAACAACAAATTTATTGAATAAAACTTTATTGAATATACATTTGTTTTTACACAAAATACAAACTACGAGTTTATGGCAACACACCCAACAGCATGGGGAATTAATTGAAGATGTTTTTGTTGAACAACCTTGAGGATTTGAGTAAACGGGGAATAGGGAAAAGTCTAAAAGCTGAATGTGATTTGTATGACTTAAACAGGGCTTGGTACAGTCGCATTGAAAGATGTTTTCTAATCTATGGATTTGCTAAATGTGAGTATGGACCTACTTTATTTACTAAGATGGAGAAGAACAGTATTATTGGTGCTAAGCTTGTATATGTAGATGCTTTGATTTATACCTGGAATGAAAATTAATTAATTAATTTTGCATCATTGGACCTTATAAACTATAGGTCCATAAGATCCCTTTGCTAGGTCACAAGAATATTAATGGATCAATTATGTTGAAAGAAAATTGAATTTGAAATGTTCAAATTCAAACTTAATTATTTAATGTATTTGGATGCATTAAATAATCAAAGGAATATGAATTAATGTATTTGATACATTAAACAGAAAAAAATTATATTTTATTAATATATAAAACATACTGATAAAATATCTATTTGAATAAGATTTAAAAATATAAAATTTTAAGATATGAAATATTAAATTTTTTTTTTGGCTAAATATCATCTCCTAATTAATTTGATACATTTGAAGTAAAATTATAATTTATTATTATATAAGACATACTAATAAAATAATTATTTGAATAAGATTCCAATAATATAAAATTTTATTATATGAGATATTAAAAGATTTTATTCAATTGATGTATTTGATACGTTATAAAGAAAACAAATATTTTATTAATATATCCGATATATTAAGAAGATATTTATTTTAATGTGAATCAAGTAATATCAAAATTTTAATATACGAGGTATTAAATGAATCATCATTAGCTACTATAAATAGTTCCATTTGTTGGCTTTTTGGCCTTAATGTCAAATTAATTAATTTTAATTAATTAATGTTTTGATGATAACAAACTTAATTTTATTTATTGACATTTTTT
Source organism: Momordica charantia (assembly GCF_013281855.1). Taxonomy (NCBI): domain Eukaryota; kingdom Viridiplantae; phylum Streptophyta; class Magnoliopsida; order Cucurbitales; family Cucurbitaceae; genus Momordica; species Momordica charantia. The sequence goes on along the minus strand of NW_028275159.1, from coordinate 11,431,091 downwards.
TGTATTTTAAAGTGTCCACAGTGTAGAGCTCGTTACAACGATTCCAACGACTGTTAGATCATCCAAATCGGAGCTCAAACGGAGAAATTACGATCGAAACAAATTGGAAGGAAAAATACCCGAGAAGATGACGTGGACAGTTCGTAAGCTGACAAGTGACAAGCTTCTTTTTAAAGAATATATATATATATTGAAAAAGAAAAGAAAAAGATTAAAAATAAAAAATAAAAAAAAATTCAAAAAGAAAAAGTCAAAAGTTACCGTTGGTAACTTTGTTAAAAAAAAAGGTCATTGCACATTAAATGCTGTCAGTTTAAAAAAAAAAATTTTTTGAAAAGTTACCGTTTTCTCACATATATATGTATATTATTATTATTATTATTATATATATATATATATATATATATATATATATATTATTATTATTATTATATATATATATATATAATTAAAATAACTTGTCACATCACTTTTTTTATATATTTTTTTTATTTTATTATCATTATTATATATATATATATTATTCTTAATTTAATTTTTTTCAAAATTATCTCAACCGTTCATTTTTAATGATTAAGATCTAATGGTTTAAAATTAAACTTGATTTTTTTTACCATTTTCTTCCTTTTATTTAAACTAAACTTCTCATTCAAAATTATACAACAATTCTCTTATTCTCAATCCTCCATAACTTCAAAATTCTCATTTGCTAATCTCTCCAAGTTTTCAATTTTTTCTTTCCATTTTATTTGTGAGAGAAATTTATTGTTGTGAGGATTGAAATTTTTGTGAGCTCAAATTTGTATATTTACTCTATTTGAGAGTTTGTAAGTGTGTGTTTCAAAATCTTCAACTCATTGTAACGGTGTGATCCTCACCGTGGAGAGGATCGTCTTTGCTCTTGTGAAGAGCAGTGTACCGGTTTGACTCCTACCGTGGAAAGAGTCAGAATTTCAATTTACAACTCAAGAGGTGCTTGGGAAGTGGAGTAGGACAGTTGTGCCGAACCACTATAAAAATTTTCGGTGTCAAATTTCTCTAACCCTCTCTCTTATTTATTTTTGCAATTAATCTTAGAATTTGATTGTTTGCTTTAAATTTCTCTTGTTTGCCTTAGAATTCATTTTACCTTACTTTGTTAAAATTGCATATCTCAAAAAGTGTATTATTTTTGTTTAAATTGGACTCATTTATTAAAAAGTTTATATTTTGTTAATTAAACCCTATTCACCCCCTCTAGGGTTGCCATACCGATCTAATATCATTGGGGTCAACCAAACACACATTTTTCTATGAGAAAATTTTCTCCATAATTTTACTAAGCCTTGGAGGAATTAAGTTTTCATTTCATTTATTTTAAGTAGGTTCCCACCAACCTTGCTCGTTGTTTGAGTCATAGCAAGGAAGATCTTGTGGAGCATCAAATTGAGAATTCTATAAAGTTATTTTCCTAATCCTAATTCATAATTTAGTTATAAATAGACATTCATGTCGATCCAAAATTTCTAAATTGTTTAGAAAAATCAAAATTATGCAACAGAATGAATTGTTCAATCCTACAACTAATGTAGAGTATGAAATTGATCATTTTGTGGAACATAACCAACAAAAACGTCAATTTTCTAAGTGCTGTAAAGTAGCACCGAGGCGCTATCTTCATGGAGTTAGCGAAACGCCTCGTTTTGAGCTAAGGATAGCAAGGACATTTCACAAATATGAGGATTTTGTCTAATTGTCGCAGTTGAGTCCGTTTTAATGATATTTAAGTCAAACGCCACCATTTTAGCTTCAACTCCATCGTTTCGTACTGCATAGTTGCAGTAGCTTTAGATCCTATAAATTCCCACCATTCCTGCATCAAAGAGATCACTTAGGGTTTAGAATTTGTTCTCCATAATTTTTCAGTTTTGTTGAACTTAAATTATTGTTTACAATTTTATTTACCATCGTTTCTTCATTCTTTTCTACTGCATATCAGTTTGTATGTTGTTCTAGCGAGATGATTCTCCCGTCAAGCTCAAAAGAGACAAAGGTCAAGCTAGAAGAACTTATGGTTCTTATTATTATTGAAATTTATTTGTTAACTTCATTTCCAATCAATGACAAGAACTCCTTTCATTTTTACAAGTACTTTTTGCATTATCATCACGAGTTAAGTTAGTTTTTCAACCCCTCTCTATAATACCTTAGAAAAATCTTTTAAAAAGAACATGAGTAGAAAGTCACATGTGCATCGGTATTATTGACTTTTTGGCCCTTTAATCTCAAATTAATTAATTTTAGTTAATTAGTTGATTGATGTTTTAATGATAACAAACGTAATTTTGTTTATTAACAATTTTGATATTTTGAAGTATCCATAGCGTATAGCTCAATAAAACAATTCCAACAACTTTTGAATCACCAAAATTGGAGCTAAAATGGAGAAGTGTGCTCAGCACAAATTCAAAGAAAATATACCCGAGAAGATGCAATGGCGGCTGAGTACTCCCAGCGAGGCCAATAAGAAAGCTACATGAGCAATTTGTATTATTAAAAAAAAGAAATAGAAATAGAAAGTAAAAAAATAAAGGAAAGAGAAAAGTGAATTTACCTAATGGTGACTTGAAGAAAAAAAAAACCATTGCCATTGGAGAAAAAATTATTTATATATTATATTATATTTATTCAATTTAACTCTCAATAATTTGATTTCTATTCTTCTTCAATCCAATGACCAAAATTGATATTGATTTTAAATAAATTTTAAATCTTTTTCCCTCTATTTAAACAACACTTTCTATTCCAAATTTATAATAATTATCTCTATATTTATCTCCCAATTCCTTCATTGTTCTTCATCTTCCAAAGCTTAATGTTATCATAAATTTATTGTGAGAGAAATTTTATTTGGAGAGATTTTAAGCTTCAAATTTTATTTTCACTTAGCCATTCGAGGGCTTTACTTTGTAAGAATTTTTTCTTACAAAAATTGTGAGCCCATAAGCATTGTAGCGGTTTGATCCTGAACCGATCAAGTTTTTTCGTTTTGCTCCCAGAAAAAAAACGTCGTACTGGTTGGATTCTAAGCCGTGGAAAGCGTCAGTTCGTCAATCGAATACCCAAGAGGAGCTTGGGGAATAGAGTAGGCGGTTTTGCCTAACCACTATAAAATTTTCGGTGTCATTTTCTCTAACCCTCTCCTATTTAATGTTTGTAATTATTTTTTTTATGATATTTGCATGAAATTAATTGCTATAATTTGTTGTTCATGTTTATGTTCAATATTTACATTTGAATTAATTAGGGTGCTTGAAATGTATTTCTAATTTATTGATTAATTGTGTGTTAAAAATTATTTATTTGTAAAAAGTTTACATAATTGTTTAAATTGGACTTACTGTGTTAAAAAGTTTAATTAAATCCTATTCACTCCCTCTAGGATAGTCATTACAATCTAACATGTACTTATTAACTCCTTTGAATAAGTTGTTCTAAATGATTCTTACCCATAGAATAAGAGTTGGTTAGTAATATTTAGGTTGTAAGTACCCATAGATATATGTGTAGTGGTTGCCTTTATAAGCTCTGAGGCACGTAATATTAGTTTGTGACAAGTGTATAACTTGTTTTCATTAGAAGTGTGATTAAGGCTCAGTGCTATCTTGAAAATTGTATTTTTATTTCAAAAACTAAGGTATAAAACAGATAAATTGTCCTTATCAAATAGCCTACACTCTTTAAAGCCAAAATACCACTGCATCCCACTTTTGTGACAAGAAAACCGATCTTTTGAAAACTTTCACAACTAAGTTTTATAAATCCCTATGGGCACAAACTTGGAAAATTCACTTTATCTCTGTATTACTTCAGGCCATGTGCACTTGCATGTATTTTTCTTCTATCAAGGTAAAGACTCAACAATGGCATGAAATGATGCAATGATTCAATTCCAAGCCGCTACCATCTAGAGCTAAGTAGCCTCTTTGAGGAACTTGGAAGTGCAAATGGATTAGCTTGCACATGATATCAATCTAGGCCACAAGGTGAATTGCCAAGACATACTAAGATTTCAAAAAGAGATGGTAAGGAGCAACGTAAGACGGTCACTTTAAGGTGCATATTGGCTAATGATAAACCAAATATGTTTGTAGACATAAAAGGACAATCCGCATCAACTCAAGTAAGTCCACCGGAGGCAGAGTTGTCAGTAAGAGAGGAAATTCAGGTAATGGCATAGCACTAAACGCTCTGCTTAAGTTTAAGTGAAACTTTTAAGCATGCTCTCCCTTCCTGCAAATATTCGTAAAGAAAAATCAGGAGTCTAAATTTCATAAATGGTAGGATACTTTGAAACAGTTGCATATAAATATACCTTAGTTGATGTCCTAGAACAAATGTCGAATTAGGCTAAATTTTTTAAAGACATTGTTTCTATAAGAAAAAATTAGGTGAGCATAAAATGTTACACCGACTAAGTATAGTAGTGATGCAATAGGAAGCTCTTTGCTCGTTAAATGCAAAGATCCCTAAAGTTTTACTATCCCATGTTCAATAGCAGGTAAAAATCTAGGGAGAAAGTTATGTGACTTAGGAGCTAGCATAAATTTAATGCCCTTATCTGCATTTAAGGAGTTATAAATACGCAAAGCTAAGTCTACTACTGTCGCCCACCAAATAGCGAATAGATCTATTAAAAAGCCAGAAGGAAAGATAGAGGATATGAAGGTGTCTAATATACTGGGATAACCATTTTTAGCAACGGGAGACTAAACTCAAACGTGAGAAAAATGAGAGATTACAATGAAAGTGAATAATGACAAAGTGAAGTGTAACGTATTAGCTACAATGGAACTCCTTGAAGATATAAAAAAATGCTTGGCTGTTACCCTATATGGTTTGAGAAATTTTATAATATGTTGACTGTCGGTTTAGAGGAAGAAGTAGAAGCAACAGAAAAATTTTATAATATGAGAAATTTTATGCAGTTGACAATGGAAAAGTTCGAGTCCCTAGACTTGCAAAACCATGTGGCAATATTTCTTAGCAGTGTAACTTATGCTAATAAGAAAATGTTGTATATAAGAGCTAAGACCAAATAAGTTGAAATTAAGTAGTTATAGAATGAGATATATGTTGGAAAAATTAAATAAACCCTAATTCATGAGTATTCTAAAACAAAAGCCATAAAATTCTAGAACAATCAAGGCCAAGGATCTAAGCATGGAAGAAAACCAAAATCTATAAAGAGATTAGAATTACCTGAAACCATTAGATAGATTGACCACGATCTGCAAGAAGTTGTGGTTTGTGGTCTTCCTCAACTATGCAACCCAAACCAAATATGGGCAATACTCTCTGTTTGATGGGGAACAGGAGGCTCAAGAAATATAGTGTATTGGGGACCATAACCATATATTTATAGGTTAATCCTAGGGTTTCCCATAATCCCCTAGGATTAATGGACTGGTTTCTACTCAGCAAGTCACACCACTAAATGGGAAATCATATGCCCATAATTAAGATCACTTGTATGCCCATTAAATCGCCCAAATATAATTGCTCTTTAATTTGTTACCCACATATGAATTAATTATTAAATTAATTCCAACAATCTCCCACTTGGGTAACAATTTTCTTTATTAGCAATTATATTAATTTAGTTCTTTACTTCACATCTCAATGCTATTAAAACAAACTTCCCTTTAATAACAATTTGGTCCATCTCGTATATCGATGAAGAACCAAAGCGGCTATTGTCACATGAATAATCACGACTCAACCTTCAATGATCACCACACCAAATATACTCAATGACATGGATCAAGTGTGGAAGAGCGGCATGAGAATTACATGTAATGTGATCTAAACATGTCTATTCTCAATTGGTCCAACTTTATTCTTTAAAGAGATCCAAATTTATGCTTTCTAGCTTTATGTTAGACTACATTTAGAAAGAAAATCATTCAGAGTAACAAAATAAATCATCTTCTTTATTCTGCAGAAAAGAAAAACAACATGTCTAATTTAAGAAAATACAAACTCCCACTCAACTGACATACCATAATTTTCACATCTATATGAGCATTATGCTCGTAAACTTTTGTGAAAATTCTTAATGAGCGGATTCGCAATGATGGAGTTACATTTCTTTAAACAAAAATACTCTGAATTTTCTTTATCAACTAAAGCTTAAATATTCATACAAAAGATTTTGTTGTTATAATATGAAAAAATACAAATCTTTGTCAAAATAACCTAATGACAAAATTTTTGATAACCATATTCTTAAGTTCGTTGCCACATACAAAATGTTATAAACACAAACTTTAGTGGTGAAAGGGACTAAAGTGACTCTCTACCATGAGATAGTAGTATCCTTTAACATATTAGTGAATATAGCCTCAAAGGTGGATCTAGATGACAACTCAAATTATCAAAATCAAATAGCCTTATGATCTCTAATTAATATGATTATGATGAGTGAGCATGCAACTTTTTTTTTTTTTAACACCTTATAACTCTTTAGATCCAATTAAGAGTTATCAAAAATTGCCTTTCATTCTTGATATGAATATTGCAACGAAAGCATATAGACTTTAAGCATGAATTTTTTTAATTTTACTTTATTATTCAAGAGACCTCTATTGACAGTGAGTTTATCTTCACTAGTGATTCAATATCTCCTAGTGCATAAATCTTTATACTAGAGAACTTGCAATACCTTTCAACATAATACTTTTGTGAATTCTCAATGTTCCTTGAGATTGACTTTACAATATCATTTCACAATATAAAAGAGATATGTTCATGCAAGTTTTCATCCTCTAACAATACCTTTATTATGTCGCAAACATATTACACTAGGTAAATAAATTTACTCTCACTAAACCTGTAATTCATAATTATTACTCCTATTACCTTCCGATATTTCATATGATAATATCAACATGTAATGAAAATTATGAAATTGCAGATAAAAAATTCTTCATTGAGATCACAGATGAATATAAACCTTTTGAAACTTTGTGTTACTAGATCAAAAGTTTCCAAAATATACAAATTTATTGATTTCATAAATTATACAATTAAGAAACCAATCTTTATATTCATCTGACAAAACTCAAAAAGTTATAAGTATTGTCATTTACTTGAAATAACTTTTCGAGAAGCCATAGAAAAGATCTCTAAAAAATTAATGTCAGCCTTAAGATTTGAAACCATAACAACTAGATGAGCCTTATATTTGTTAACATTGCCTTTTAAAAGCAATATAACAAAATGTAAAATATCATCGTTGTTTGTTGTTTCAACACATTCTTTATGACATTCATTTTTCCTGTTAAGAGATAAGACTTTGTTTAACTGAAGAGAATATACTCTTTTTATCAAACTTTAATCTTTATAATCATATTTCTCCTATCTCTTTTACTTACTTTAATCACATTTTTAACAATATTGAACTTGTTTTACTAAAATGAGGAGAATCTTAATTCTTTGCTAATATTGTTATAAAGAGAAAATAACTAAATTTCTCTTAAATACAACATTCTTTACTTTATCTTCCCCCCAAACTTAACATCCTTAAGAAACTTTAAGATCTTATCCATATTAACTTTAAGTGGGAACTAACTTTAGAAATTATATATATTGAAAGACTAGTGTATCTAGAGTGACAACTAAAAACCTTAAGTCCAAGTCTCGTAAAACCTTGAATTGTAAGTGATTTTAGTTGTTTCTTTATTTGGTACATCACTTAAACTTTTTTATAACAAACTTGAGTGCTTTCTCCAAATAGACTGAGGGTAAGGAAAAATGATTTGTCATATTTCCTACCACACCTTTTTGAGCTTTGAATCATTTTATAAGCAACATACATCTCAGGTGTGCCTGAAAATATATGTTACTTATTAGCTCTATAAATCCTTAAAAGAGTTAGCAAATGGCTTAGACCTTATCTTTTCCATCCATCATATTTCCTAACGATTTCATTCACTATGAATTAATATATGATGACTTTTAAGATATCCAGGAATAAAGACCTCTCCTATATCAAATATCGGTGCCCTTAAATAGAGTAAATTTAATTTCTTATAACTTTATGCAATGTTGTTAAACATTTAAAGAAGTCATATTGAATAGGCTATAAATTGATGTTCTACAATACTAAAACTCTCAATAGCACCTAATTTGACAATTCCAGTTATGTCTCCTTGATCATTCCTAATACAGACTTAAATGTCTATTTAACCTTGAGAACCAACAAGCAACGAATAGAAATACCAAAGTCTATTCAACACATAATATAAGTTTTCATATGCAAGTCTAGCTTGTTAAATACCCTAAGTGAGAAGCCAAATTTTCTTTATACCTCATGTGACAATGTATTTGGACCATTTTTTTGTTTTTCTTATATATGTTCAAATTTCCTAAAAATATCAAGAGAAGTCCTAAGCTTGATTCTTTTGTGGTTTAGGCGAACATATGTTCCAAATAAACCTTAGTACCAACTTTAATTTCTTTCTTTAAGGAAATAAACAATTAATGAGTAAAACTTTATCTTTTCTTACTTAACCCATTTTCCTTGAAACATCAGTTATAAGTATCATAACCCACTACATACCTACTGTATAATGTCTCAAATGGTATCAAATGCACAAGTAAATCCTTGAATATTTTAAATTTTGTGCATTAGATCCTTTAATGTACTCACTAGTGTTCCTTTATTCTTTATTAAGAAATAGTCAACAAAGATTTAAATTCTATTCCTTTTGTACTTTTCAAAACAATCCTTAAGGAACTTTCCTAATTATTTCCTCATTAAACATAATCCCCTTGAATGTTGCAAAACACCGTCATAATACTTATGTAATTAAGGTTACTCCGACTTTTCAAGATCCCAATTAAACCTTAGAGGGATATTGATTTGCAAAAGTTGAAGTGTTTCCTTTCTTTATCAAAAATTCATGCAAACTTGAATAGAAATTATTCTTAAATACACAGTAAGACAATTAAATAATATTTAACAATAACTAATTCAATAATAAAACATGCTCAAATTAACCTTAAGTATTTATAAAAATACTTTATAATTAAACTCAATGAAGACAACAAGATACCTAACACAAGATTGATAGCCTTCCTTTGGGCCGACAATATCAACTTGCAAGTGGTACTCTCCATGTGGTGATCAAACATTGATAATCAATCATGTCAAGTGAAAGTCTTCCTTTGGGCCGGCAATCACTCACATGACATAACTTTATATTATCCATGTTTATCACCATCTTAACTATATGTGGACCTGTTATTTGGCCAAACTGAAGTCTTCCTTTGGGCCGACTACAGAGTGCATAAATACACAGATCCACAAACATCTGATAATTTTGAAAGATATCAATATCAGAAATCAGAGGCTACTTTGGTAGCATGATTCATCAAATTAACACCAACCAAAAGAATCAAACAATTATGCAACATATATAACTTTAATTATTATTAATTTTATCTTATTGAAAATAAAACTACCAAAATTATTTTCAAAATTAATAATAATATCTTTATATGCATAATTTAATAATGACAAAAGTCCTCTAAACAATTTATTAAATCCAGAAATAAAAAATAAAAACTGGATTTTCTCAAAAGGAATATTATTGATATTATAACTCATCAACAAAGCACTAATTGTAGCACAATAATCTAATATCAATAATTAATTCCATAATTGTAAGTGTATTTGTTATTTGGCCAAATTGTGACCTTCCTTTGGGCCGATCACAATTCGCATAAACAACAATACTCAAATCTCGCAAAATTATTACTTAATTATTATTAATTGTTTTCATATGAAAATAAAATACCTAAGTTATTTTCAACAATTAACAATAATATTTTTAAATCAAAACATTCATAGAAATTTAAAAATTGTGCAAAGTATTGATTAAATTGTTAATTTATTCACCATAATCAACAATCTTTAATTAGCACAACATAAAAGGAAAATTAAATCGATCTCCATATTTAAATTTGCCTAGAATATTCAAAACAAAATATAAATTGATAACTAAATAAATAATTATTAAAAATTAAATAAATAGCCACAAAAAAAACATCTGTAAATTTACATTGCAACATTTAAAATTAGTTGGTGCTAGGGCATTATCTCCATGCACTAGCCGTTATCTTCAAACGACACCTTATTGGAGTGCCGCAATTTCTTTAATTTTTCTTTTAATGAAAACTAAAGATTCACCGTCATAACTAATTTGTTAATAAAAAAAATAAACTTTATCAAATTAGTCAGGGATAAATTCGAACAATTTTCAATCAATTAAGAATTTTAATCATGCGAAAATTGTTCAAACATCTTATCAATCCAAATAATTTTAATAACTTTTTGTTTAAATAAATAAGTTATTAAAAGAACAATGAGCTTAACTCTTAGAGATCCAGTAATCATTCATGCAAAACTTGCTCTGATACCACTTGTTGAAAAAATTAAATAAACCCTAATTCATGAGTATTCTAAAACAAAAGCCATAAAATTCTAGAACAATCAAGGTCAATGATCTAAGCATGGAAGAAAACCAAAATCTATAAAGATATTAGAATTACCTGAAACCATTAGATAGATTGACCACGATCTGCAAGAAGTTGTGGTTTGTGGTCTTCCTCAACTATGCAACCCAGACCAAATATGGGCAATACTCTCTGTTTGATGGGGAACAGGAGGCTCAAGAAGTATAGTGTATTGGGGACCATAACCATATATTTATAGGTTAATCCTAGGGTTTCCCATAATCCCCTAGGATTAATGGACTGGTTTCTACTCAGCAAGACACACCACTAAATGGGAAATCATAGGCCCATAATTAAGATCACTTGTATGCCCATTAAATAGCCCAAATATAATTGCTCTTTAATTTGTTACCCACATATGAATTAATTATTAAATTAATTCCAACAATATATCGAAAGGTCAACCTTAAAAATGTTGCTAAAATGCAAAGGTTTAAAGATGAAGTAAAAATTCGAAACAAAAAAAAATGTTCCTAGAAAAGTTTCGTTACCGCATTCAACTCTAATATCTGATCTCATTCTTTTGGAAGTACGAGTAGCTATTCATTTTCAACCATGGAACACATTACAAGGAAGAAAAATGCAATGCTAGTACACTTGTTTAATTGTACCAACACAGCACTTGATAATTGAATCAGTTCAATGCTTTCAGCTAATTGACTATTTTGTTTAACATCTATATTGAAGGAGTTTTCTAGTCCACCGTGGTTGCTGACTCAGCTATTCCACAATACATAGCTGAAGGATGTGTTGGCAGGAATATTTAGCATTGAGTGTTATGACAACAAGGAGAATTCAAAGCAAAGGTAATACTTGAAAACAACTTTACTTGCTCCATTCAGAGTGTTGAATATGTGAAACTTCAGACATATGATGGTTTGGAAAGGGTGTTGTTAAACGTCAAATATGTACCAAAGCTAAAGCACAATTTGATCTCTTTGGGTGAACTTTATAAAGTCGGTTATTCTATAAGTCTGAAAATTGAGTTTTCAAGGTGTTAGAAGGTTCATTATTAAAACTGAAGGAGAAATTAACGAATGAACTTTACATTTTGGAAGTAAAGATAGTAACTGGAGAACTAGAAGTAGTTACTAATAAAATGAAACCTTTTTATGACATAAAAGGTTTGGACATATAAGTAAAAAGGGTCGGGATATGCGACAATGTGGGCGTATGGATAATCAAGTCTCTAGCTGCATGAATCTAATCGTTAAACTCAAAAGAGAAAAGTTAGATTGATTATCTTTATGGTCAAATACTAAAGTAGACGGATTAGTCACTATACTCAGGATCGAAACAATCCACAAGCTTGGTAACAAAGCTTGAATATTCTTTGTCAATGCATCTTAAGTTCCACAACACAAAGGAATATACCAAAGAGTTTTGCATTTGGAAGAGGAGAAAAAACTCTCACTCTATTCTCAACTCTTCAAAAGACTACAAGAGGGCCTATTTATAGGATGAGACCATCGCCCATTGGATTGGACAAAGATTTGAAAAACAAAAATAAAACGCTAAAATCTAATGGAAATAGAATAAAATAAATGCTCCAAGATTCTTCCATAATCTAAAAAATACTTGCCTAAAACCAATAGAGAAAATAATTCTTAAAATAAAATTAAAGGCAAAAATCTAAGACAAAATAAAATATCTTTTGATAAAATAAAGAAACAACTTTTCTTAAATGAAAATGACGACAGTTGGGCAGGCATGGACAGGCAGGTGCGTGCATTGGCACAGGTGGTGTGGTTGTTTGCAAGGAACATGTGCATGCATGAGGGCTCACGGGGGCGCTGGACATTAAGGTTCTGCGCAGGCAAAGACGTGCGACTGGCGTGTAGTTTAGGGGCTGGGTGCTGGGCTTGCCTTTTTATTATTCTCTCTTACTTCATTTCATAAAATATATTAATTTAATAGTTGCAAAATATATTTATTTAATAATTTTTCTTTGATGATTAGACTTCTTCTCTTTTACGAGCAAACGATCATTTTCCTCCTCTGCACACCATTTCACATTTTTTCAAATTAACAAAATATAGTTAATAACTTAACTATTACATCATCGTACCATAAGTAAAATAATCGTAAAAAGGTAAAAGGACCTTTAGAACCATTTCTAACCCATCTATCAACTCAATTCTTACCATTTTTTTACCCCTTATTTTTAATTACATTGTGATCTATTGGGTAAAAGATCCCATTATTTATTTGTGTTGGAGCCACGTGTCCTCCCGGTGAAAAGAAAGACGACCTCCCCCTCAATTGGGTGCTTCGTTTTCATCTCTTACATTTGTTTCTTGCTCCTCAGGCGCTGTTCATATTCTTCAATTCCAAATTCCAAAATCCCAATTTCCAAATTCCAATTTGATTTGAGGCGTTTACTGCAGTTTCCTCAGATCTACTCTCAATTCCAAATCTTCCGTCGACACAGAATCGGAATCGGGAGGAAATGTCGAGCGACAGCGACGACGAGGACGAGCTGCTGCAGATGGCTCTCAAGGAACAAGAACAGCGAGATGTCAATTATCTCACTAAGTCTCGCAAGCCCGTTGCTAATTACGTCCAACATCCGTCTCAGACTCGGAAATCTGCTTCTGCCGCCGCCGCTTCTTCCAAAACCAGTGGCAGTAATGCGCAGCCTAAGGGTGGTCGGAGGGTTGTGGACGACGACGATGATTCGGAGGTGGAGATGCTGAGCATTTCCAGTGGCGACGAGGATTCCACCAAAGATCATCGACCCTCTGCCTCTGGAGGTCGCGCCGGTAGGGCTAGGTCCGCTGGGAGGGACGATGATCCGGTCTGGGACGGCGAGGAGCCTCACTGCTGGAAGCACGTTGATGAAGACGAGGTTCTTATACATCGTTATCTCTGAATTCGCTTTCTCTTCTAGTTTGAGTTGTTTTAAGGAGAGTGATTAAATTTCATCTTCCCAAGTTTCGTGGAAATCGTTTGAGAAGTATATTTAGATGGGTAGCAATCTTTAATTTGTCAGATTTTTTGGAAATGGGATTCAGTAACTAGCAGTTCTACGCATTTAGATGGCTGCAATCAAGTTTTATCTATCTTTTTGGGTTAATTCCTTCGGTCGCCCACTTGGGTGGGGAGAATGCTGACTCAATATCTATCTATAAATCAATCATCAATTGAGGATGAATACTATTTTCTTTCACAGCTTGCTAGAAGAGTACGTGAAATGCGAGAGACAAGAACGGCACCCGCTCCTCAGAAGTTTGATCGTAAGGTATCTGCAGTCGTTAGACCAGGACTCAACCATTTGCAGTCATTCCCTCGTGGCATGGAATGTATTGATCCACTTGGGTTGGGGTAAGTTTCTTTCTGTCTTGGATTTTGGAATTGCTTCAGGATCTTACGACTACTACTGTTGCAAACTTCTGTAACAACTTTTAAAACAATGCAAGTGTAGGTGTTTTTTTGGTGATGTTGGTAATAATTCTACTTCTAGGAGGCTTAAGTTATCATATCCTTTCAATTTATGCCATGCTTTAGAACTCAAGGAAATAGTTGTACAACCTATAGAACAGATCCCGTTCAAGTAAGGTCGTACAATTTATGCCGTGCTAGACTCCCTTTATCTCGAAACGAAGACTTTTTTTTATTTGAGAAGAAATAATTTCATTGATAAGATGAAATAAGAGAACAAAAAAGTGGGGAAAGCCCATTCCAAGGGAGTAACAAAAAACCTCTCCAAGTATAATGGTGAAAAATAGGAGAACAATATGACAATATAAACTGTAGATTCAGAAAAATGGTCGTTAGGCTGCTCCATTTCTTGAAATATCTGGTGATTGCTTTCCATCCAGATTGCTCGAGTGAAATGCATCCATAAGACCTTCTTCTCCTTTTTGAAGGGGTGACCCACCAGAAAATAAGCCAAGAGTTGTTTTGCATCAGAAGGGATAGGGGTGTACCAACCAAATATGTAGAGCATTTTGTTCCAAAGCCTAAATGAGAATGTGCAAGTGGTGAAAATGTGGCCTTGGGATTTGGTGCTGCCTTTATAGAGAACACACTAGTGAGGAGAGATTGCCATGTAAGGCATTCTCTGTTGGAGCTTATTGTGAGTGTTTAGCGCTTGTAAACTAACCTCCCACAATATCAATATGAATTTCACCTTTTTGGGATAATGTTCTTTCCATATTGCTTTGTAAAGAGTGGAGGTCTCTTTGGTCTGTGGGCTTTGCAACGTATCATGAATCAATGACTGATTTGAAAAAAGACCGGATGGGGGGTGTGCTACAAGAGATGGGTCTCTCTCTTTGTCTTCCGTTTAGAGTGGAGAACTGGTAGAGGGAAGCGCTTAACGGGTGGTCCCTAAGAGCAAACTGAGAATTTTGTGGGGGTGTGCTGCAAGTGTCTTTGGAAGGAAAGGAATCAGAGGATTTTCAACAACAAAACTTCTCCTCTTTTAGTTTTTTGTAACACTGTACAGCTCAATACCTCTTTATGTGCTTTTAAACATAGCAATTTTTCCTATAATTACAGCTTAGTGGTCAGGATCAAGCAGATTGGTTACTTCGGGTGGAATATCCAGAAGAAGTGTGGTTCCAGTAGGGTTAAAATCCTTTATAACCAAACCAAGGATGGAAGTATATTTTGGAAAGAGAAGCTGTTTCCCACTGGAAAGATGAAATTGTTGTCCTTTCTCCTTATGTTTAGTGACCGAAGGCCCTGTCAAGGGTAGTAACACCACCGTTTTGCCCATCCAGGAGAATTCATAGGTGTTGTCACACCCTTTATGAATTGCTTGAGTGTCATACTGCCATGGCTGTCCAAGAAGGATACGACAGACATCCATGTCAAGCACGTCACAAATGATTTGGTCCTTTAGTTATTCCCAATAGTCAAAGGGACAGTGCAAATCATAGTGACATGAGCTTCATCCCCTTTCTTTATCCAATTAATATTGTAAGGTGTTGGGTGAGGAGACACCTTGAGATCGAGGGCAGACACTAATTTGTTGGAGACAATATTCTCTGTGCTCCTCTGTCAATGATAACGTTACAAACTTTCACATTGATGGTGCAACCGAGTTCGAAACAAAGAATGCCGTTGTGGGAAGGAATCCGTTTTGGGAGTAAGAAAAATCCTCTCAAGGATACAAGAAATTGGGTCTCCCTCATCCAGTTCAATAAACAAGCGATCATGCTCATTGTCTAGATCAACCTCTTGGTCAAAATCCTCGCCATCATCCACAATATGGATTGCCTTTCGTTGGGGACATTCATTCGGCAAATGGCCAACCTGCCCACAACAAAAACATTTGCCTAGAGTTGGGCGGGTGTAGGCGTTTGCTATCTTCTTGGTAGTGTGTTGATCCCCAATTTTCAGCTCTTCCCCATCTTTGCCTTTGGAACTAGAAGCCGCACCTTGAGTTGGTAATTTATCAACAACAGATGTTCCTTTTTTATTAGAAGCAGAAGTCGTGTTATCGCCAATATTACGGCGCTGGTATTGGAGCTTAAATTTATTTGCTTGCTATTCTTCGATGGTGACAGCAGTGGTGATGGCTTCATTTAAATATCCGATCAGCTGTATTTGTAGGCGTTCTTTGATGTCTGCACGTAAACCACCTACGTATCGTGCCACCTGGTATTGCTCATTCTAACCAAGATTCGTTCTTGCCCCTAATTAATGGAAGTCTTCGGTGTACTCTGCTATTGATCTTGACCCCTGCCGACAGCTTTGGTACTGATTACAAAGAACTTGTTCATAATTAATAGGCAAAAACCGCTCCTGCATTAGTTTCTTCATTTTCTCCCATGTCCGACTGGTAGCTCACCAAAATGTTGTCAGTTTGTCTCTAATTGTTCACACCATGCGGATGCGCTGGCTTTGAGCTTTAGAGCTACAAGCTTCACCTTTTTATTATTCGGGGTACTCATATAATTGAAAAAACTTTCTACATTCTTGATCCATTCAAGAAAATGCTCAATGTCTAGCTTACCATCAAAACTAGGTAAATCTATTTTCATTTTACACTCATTGTTGTCGCGGTAGTGTTGGTCGTGAAACCGATTGTCCCTCCTATCAGCTTCCCAATCCTGAATATCTTCTTCATCGCTAGATGAATCAACTAGAATCTCTCGTCGGCGGTGGGCAAGGAGGTTTCTGTGATGGTTGGCATGAATACCTCGAGGTTCTTGAAATCTTCTTGGCGCTAGAACGGGATCTTGCAACAATCTTGGAGCTGGTTGCAGGTGATCTTGATTGCTTGCACCCTCTGTTGCAGTTCTTGATCCGTTCTACCATGAATTGGATGCAAATTCATGTCATCCAACCGTGCCACTATATCGTGTAGAAGCTGACAAATCTTCACCACATTTCTTTGGACGTTTTCAAACGCCCATTCAACCATCATTACACGAGTGGTTGTGGATTGTGGAGAGAGGACGAGTTTGCTCCGTCTATTTTTGGGCAAAAGAAGAATCACCAATGCTGGTCGTATTTTTTTCCCCGCCATTAGAGCCTAAGAACAAGGTGCTCTGATACCAATTGGTCTAACCAATGAGAGAGTTGTGATAAGAATGTTCAAACTTACAAGTCGGAAATGACTCCTATTTATAATAGAGGAGTCTCGGGTAAGGGAACAAGCCAGCTAACCGAATGACTTTTAAAACAAATAAGCAACTAACAGACTAATCAACTAATAAAACAGCTAACTAACAAGAATACAACTAAAGACTACATCACTTAGCCATGATTCTCCAAGTTTGGAGGGCTACTTTTATTAGTCTCTTGGGAGGGGCCCCCTCGTCCCCCTGCCCTTAAGCTGTTGCTTTTGTGAATGAAGTTTTTGTTTCCTATCTAAAAAAGGGAAAAAAGACCAGATGGTTCTAGTCTCCAGACCCACCTGTCATTTTCCAAAGAGAGATTTTTTGTTGCCAAGAGCTGAAGAAGAGAGGTACATACCACTATTCCAGCATCGTTTAGGTTTCTTCTGAATCTAATCTCCTAAGTAGCCAATTCTTTGGACCAAAAATCCTCCATGGAAGCAGATCTATAAAGGTATAAGGTGTAAAGAAGGGGAAATTCATACAAAGCGGTTCATTAGTCAGCCATGTGTACTTCGAGGAGGCTATTTCTCCATTTCCCACTTTGATGGAAATCCTATTGAAAGCCAGGGATTGCAGCTTAAGGATATCCTTCCATGGGCCATGAGCGGCTGCTGCAGATGTGGGATTTGAGTATAGAATGTAAATAAATTGTGCCTTTGAGTGAATGACACCCCAAATTCATGTAAAAAATTCCAAATAGATCTTAGTTAATGGTCAAGAATTCGATTTATCAAAAAAAGAAAAAAAAAGCTCAAGAATTTGATTGGTATTTATAGATACATGTTTGCTTCCCAGAAGTTTCACTCCTCTATTTGCTGCCTTAGGCCCCTCCTTTCACCTCCCTCTGCCACCCATGGCATCCTGATAGATCACCTATTATTCACATATATCCAATCAAGGAAAGCATGTGAGGGGATGGGGGCCCAGAGAATGAGTTAGTTAGGGGGCCCAACTTCGTAACTAAATTTAATGCTGTAGAGTTGTGTGCAACAGGGTATTTAGTGTTAGATAGCTGATGAGAAGGGTGCGCTTTTGGTATGTTAAGACAGTAGAGGTGGGGAAAGACAGAAAGCTGTATAATTCTGTCCTTGGCTTGTACCCCATTGTTAATAAATAATATTGATGTTTATCACTTTGGTATTAGAGTGGTTGTATTATGTGAGGTATCTCACCTTACGTTTTGTTATTCAAAGAACAAAATAGCCCATAGGCAATAACAAAGGGAAATAATCAGCCAATTCGAGAGGGCTGGGAACTCTACTACTGTCCTAGCACCGACTTCCACAATAACAAAAAGCATAACCAATCCCAAGGTCTTTCCCTACAATATATTCCCCCCACCTCAAGTCATCCCTGCAGCTAACTAAGGATGGGAAATCCTCTTTTTACCACTCCTAGAATAATTATTAACAATAGGAGGCCTAACATATTATAGGAGACGACAACGAATAAGCAAATGGATACTAGACTGGATGTAGTGGGGAGCACATGGCAAGAATTCAAAGTACCATGGAGAAGGAAATCAGAATTTTGAGGGAAGTTAATGTACATAACTTTGGGAAAGGAGTAGAATAGCTGGTGAACAAGCGTGTGGATGAGATGGTAAAAAGAAACCCAAAAGAATGTGGAAGGCTAGTGATGTGAGAGTGACTACGATGAATGGGAAAGAGAAGGAGCATCAAGGTAAGGTGCTTTGCTAACTCCCACTTAGCTTTGTAGTTTTATTTTATTTCTATTCACTTCTTTCGGAGTTTGTATTTTTGAACAATTTTGTTCATTTTCATTTCTCAATGAAAAGTTCGTATCTTGTTAAAAAAAAAAAAGGTAAGGTGGTGAGGAAGAAGTTACTAGAAAGCTTTACTATGAATATGGGAGTTAGCAGTGGTGATATGAGCAACAGTAATGTGCTCGCAACTATGTTTGACACGTGATTACAAAAGGTAGAGGTTACAATTTTTTTACAGGACAAACCCTCATGGCTGGTTACATCAAGTGGAACATTACTTTACGGTTAATTGGTTAACTAAAAAGGAAAAGCTTGAGTCATTGAGCAATTGAGTTTGTGTGAGAAATTGCTATTATAAATTAATATTCCAACGTTTCAATTTACTATGTGTCTCTATTTATGCCAAGAAAGGTTTGTCGAGACTCGAGAGAGAGAAAAAAGATGAGAAAATTTTAAGACCATGGAGTTGGAAAGCTAAAACACCTTGGTGGGTGGAAATTTGTTCTAGAACAACAGATTTATTTGTTCCAAGGAATATACCTGAAGCCTTAGAAGATCAAAATTGGAAAGTAGTAGTTATGGAAGAGATGAATGCTTTAAAATCAAAATAGGACTTGGGAAATAGTAGAGTTGCCAAGACATAAGAAATCAGTGGGATATGAACGAGTGTTCATCGTAAAATGTAAAGCAAGTGGTAATATTGAGAGATACACGGACAAACTGGTTAGCTCAAGGCTTCACTCAGACCTATGAATTGATTATCAGGAAACATTTGTTCTTGTTGCTAAAATGAACTCTATTAGAGTCATTTTTGTCTCGTGTAGCTAATTCAGAGTGACCTCTCCACCAATTTGATGTGAAAAATACTTTTCTCAATGACGGTTCTAATGAGCTTACCACTAGGTTTTGAAATGGAACTTGGATGTAATAAAATCTGCCGATTAAAGAAATTTCTCTATAACTTCAAATTTTCTTTGAGAGCTTGGTTTGTAAAAGTTGTGTCTAGCCATGGATTTCTTAGAGTCAAGCTGATCATACTATATTTAATAAATACTAAAAGAATAATAAAATATCAATTTTGATATAAAATGTTCTTTTGAGTCATGTGGCGAGAAAGAAATCAATGAATCTTCCAAGGAAAAGAGCTCCCTTTTGACCGTCTTTTGAGGCTATAGTTAATTTGGTTATCTCATGGTGTAAAGGCTCTCATTTGTTTCATCACTATTGCTATATATCCTCTTTTATCCAAATGGAGATGTTTTATGTAACTCCCTTAGATTGGATTCCCCATTTTTTGTAATTTTATCCATTATTCTCATTGGTGATAATGAAGTAGGTTTAGTCGATCTCAAGAAAAATCTTGCAAGTGAGTTTCAATCAAGGACTTGAGAATGTTACAATATTTTATAGGGATGAAATTCGCAAGATCAAAGGCAATATCAAAGAAAATATCTCCTTGACTTGCATGGAGAAATAGGATTACTTGGTTGCAGAGTTGCAAAAACTCCTAGTGAACCTAATCTAAAATTACAAGCAACAAACATATAAGAAATAAGGATAAGAAATAAGGATCAAGAACGATGCTAGAGACTTGTGGGAAGGTAATTTATGTCTCATACACGACCAAATATTACATATGCTGTAAGTATGGTAAGTCCATTTATGCATGTGCTTGGATCGACTCATTTTGAAGCTGCCTACAGGGTCTTGAGATATTTGAAAGGAACTTTGGGGAAAAAATATTTTATTTAAAAAGAATAACCACTCTCAAGTAGAAGTTAATATTGATGTAGACTAGGCTGGAAGTGCTATTACTAGAAGATATATTTATGGTTAGTGTTCCTTTGTTAGAGGAAATCTGGTTACATGGCAAAACAAAAAAAAATGTGGTGGTTAGGAGCAGTGCTAAAGCAGAGTATAGCGCTCAGCCCATGAAATTTGTGAAGCTATATGGATCAAAAGGATACTTGAAGAATTGAAGTTTCAAATGACACCTATATGGAATTATTGTGACAATAAGGCTGCCATATCTATAACACATAATCCAGTTCTATACGACAGGACAAACATATTGAGCTTGGCAAACATTTTATTAAAAAGAGGATTGATGCAGGTGCAATATGTATTCTTTATCTTCCGATGAGGGACTTCCAAAGAAGCAATTTGACAAACTAATCGACAAGCTGGCTATAGAAGATATCTTTAAACCAACTTGAGGCGGAGTATTGGAATCGTCTGTATTATTTTCTTCTTGTTGTAGTAGTTTTTTATCCTATATAAGAAGACTTGGGTTGCACATATTTGAAAGTATCATAATATTACTATTCTTTCAAAATTAAAAGGGTCAATGCAGTCAAAGCCACTATTTCAGAAATTTTCTTTGAACAAAATGAAACAATTTTTCAAGACAAACACTTAGGCATGGAGTGGGTGGATTGATTTCGCTAAATTTAAGTAAAAAAAGTACACTAGGGCCTGTACACCAGGGATCCATCTTCTTGCCATATTCAACTAAATTCACTAATAAAACCTCGGTATGCATGTCCTTTTTATCTATAATATGTAGAGGTGGTGAATTTCCGGGATCATTAAAAATAGGTAATGATCCCAAAAATTCACTTGGTGTGTGAATTCGTATTTTTCATTTATTTTCTAAAAACACAGATATCACATTCCACCTCTATATATTAAAGAAATTATGTATGTAAAAAACTACATATTATAGCCATGTATCGGGTTTTATTAGTGAGATATGGTAAGAAGATGGGCCTGGTACAGAAACCCCTTTTGTACTTTTTTATCTCAATGGTGTTCTTTTTCTTCGTTGTTCGTTAGTTACACTTCATCGCTTGCTTATTTGATAAACACTTGGTATTTTGGGCTTAGAATCTGTTCTGAGAGGGAGAGTTACCTTTGGAAGCGCTAGGGTGGTTCCCTGTATTTTTTTTTGGCTATTTTTCCTCGAGTTATTGTGACTGAAAGGTCTTCCGAGACTTATCAGTATCCTGCCTGTATTTTTCCTCAAGGTATTTCATCATACTTCAGACATTCTTAATGGAATTAGTTTTCATATAAAAGAAATGTTCTATTTGAAATATATAGTTATATAGATTCCTTGTTTTCTATTTCTATTTCTATTTCTTGCAAAGATGAAGACCTTATTGCTATTTATAATTTTCTGGATATATGTTAAGCAATTATTTTTCTAAAAGGAAAAAAAATTTTTAGTCGACAACCTACATAATTTACATAGGAAAGGGATCATCAAACATCAAATACATGAAACACGTACAAAACTGAAACATCAAGAACAAACACAACATTTAAAAGACTTCTCATTTTGAAAATATTAACTTCCACCATCATTTGGTGTAAATTGTCATCTCTTTTTCACTCTAACTTCGTTTCACCTGTATCTCATTGGAGAAGTTTCATGGAACTCTTTTGGTTTGAGGTTTTCTTTCCCTCTTCTTTTGTAAATTTCATACATCAATGAATTTATATCTTTTGTAAATTTTATGCAATTAATAAATGGCTACCAACGGTCAAAAACATCATTGCATACCAGTAGTTTGATGGTTTTGGTTAAGCTAACTTCTTCCTTCAAAATGAGCTTGTTCAACTAAGTTTTTCAAGCGATCTTATAGGTCTCATCCTGGATTACTTGAGATTCAGGCGTTCAATGTTTCTTTGGAGATTGAAATCTCAATACTGGTGCATTGAAATTCACGATTAGGTCTAGATCCTTGGTGTGAAGTTTCTACTTTTGAAACCTCTTGAAAGAAGTCGAGATTAATGGATTGTATTTTATGAAACAGTTTATTTGAGGATTTTTGAAGGTTTTAGAGGTGACAGAATTAATGTTTCTCGGGTTTCCCATTTTTAGGAAGCTTTTTGAAAGTCCAAGCATCCCAAGAAAATTCGTATCATTTCTGGTAGTGGCTGCAAATTTTCAGGTCTATTCTGCTCCCAAGATTGCATCTTGCAGGTTTTTTTTTGGAACAAGAAACAACTTTTCATTGATATATGAAAAGGATAAAAAGTTCAAGGATACAAACTCCCGAAGGAGAGAGAAAAAGAGAAAAGAAATAAAATAAAGAGAGGCCCAACTAGGAGCAATACAGATAATGAAGAGACAATAAAAGCCAAAAAGACCATGCTAACTATTAGCAAAATGATCCATCAAGATGCAAGGACACAATAAGAGAACTTTAAGGATCTTTAACTTCGGGCTCGCTAGCAACTTCATCAATGTCTTTAACTTCTGGAAAAAGGACATTGAGATCTTGAGAAAATTTAGCTTGAATTTCAGCTGATTCTCTTTCCCGATCAGCTTGAATCGTTAACACTTTTCTATAGCATTTTGTAAGGGTTATTGCAGTCAGACGAACAATTTGAGTTATAGTGAGATCAACTCAAAATGTTGGATTGAGCTGTTTTGATTAGGTTAAGTCTAAAGCTTTCCAATGAGGTTCCCACTCTATTTTGTTTGCTATCTAATCATTCATTGATTTTGTATGGATATTTTTATATGTCTAGCGTAGCTTTACTATGCTTTTCTTTCTTATTTTTTCACTCCTCTTGGAGTTTGTATCTTGGAAAATTTTTGCTTTTTTAGATCAATGAAAAGTTTGTATACTGTTGAAAAAAAAAACTAGAATCTTTTCTACAAAATACTCCATCACATTGGACCACCAACACCATCATATTTAGTCAAACACCCACTTTAGTTAAAACAAAAGACAGAACAAAAGCTTTCCTCTGAAACAATGAACCACCAACAGAAGTTGAACGCCTACATCAATCGAACCAGCAGCAATGGAACAAAACAGGATTTAGAAATCAAAACTATAACATCATAAGCTGCAGTAAAACTCAAAAGTGTAACCATGGATTTTCAAACAAGCAGCTGCAAAGCTCAAATGGATACTGTGATTATAGAAAAATCAAAATCTTTCCACATTTTCTACACTTCCTGGGGTTGTTCAAGTAGATCAATTTATTTTTTGATTATTTGTGTTAAGAAATTTGATATTTCTTCTTTAGATATGCTGTACCATTGATGGAATTTTTGTCCGAAAAGATGATGTCATGTCCCCTAGATTCAACGAACTTCTTTTCCTGTTTGTTTTCTTTTTTAATAAAATCTGAAGGTTAATAAAAGAAAACCTAAAGAAATGCTTACAAAAAATCATTCTTGTTTATGTGGGTATGTGTTGCATTTACAGGATAATAGACAATAGATCATTGAGATTGATCACAGAGACATCTGAGAGCTCTCCTTCTAAGTCTGAGAAAGATTTCATTGACGGTAACCTGCGTGGTATGTCTTCTTTTTTGGTTCTGGAGTACAAATGCATGTTGACCTTGTTTTTACTTTTCTATAATAGGAAAGAGATATTTTGTTGAGGAAGAAAATTGCATTTTTCTACAAATATTCTTTGTAATTACTTCAATAATGAAATTGTGTCTTTTAACTCTTTTTTATATTTCAGTTCAAGGTCTAAATCCTCCCAATGACTTGACCTACTTTTAACTCGGTGTGGCTTCAACATGTAAAGTTGGGCTTGATATATATATATATATATTTTAACTACGCACTTTTCATCTATATATGAAAAGGAACAAAAATTGTTAAAAAATACAAACTCCCAAAGGAGGGAAAGGAAAGCTAATACAGAATAATTAGAAAATAAATCAGAAAGTGGTGCCACTGGAAATCCTTGATCTAGCAAGAAACTTTCAAGTGATGGTCTCCTTTTTTCTTCAACCCTTTGGTTTCTTTCAAACCAAAGCTCGGACACAACTTTTATACCATTGACTGAAAGGAGACTTGATTTTGAGGGCAAACACGACCAAAACAGAAATCAGAGATGATCTTTAGGACTTTCGAATCAAAAACCCAAAAGAAATTGAACAGCCGCACCAAATAATTCCAACAACTAGCAGCATAGGGGGAAAAGAAGAATAGATACATCTGGCTTTCACACCAAGCTGCACAAAGAACACATATAGATGGCTGGAGGGCCATGCTAGGGAGCTTTCTTTTCTAGAGAACTTACACTGTATTAACCTTACCATTGAGAAGGATCCAAGAAAGAACATTAACCTTCTTTGGGCTGCCGGAATTCCAAAGATTTTCACAATTGTCTTTTGGCAAAATGGAGGAAAAGCCTCTTGGCTTGCTTAGAACTTACCGAGAAGACTTCTGAAGAGTCCACAGTCCACAGTCCATCTTCTACAATCTTCTTCTTCTTTCAGAACAATCGAATTAAGGCTGGAAAGAAGTTCCAAAAGGTCTTCAATCTCTTCATCCTTCAACGTTCTTCTAGTTTCAACTCTCCAAGAGGAGGTATTCTGATCCCGGCATCATGAACAGAAATAAAAGGGAAAGAAGAGACCCTGAACAAAGTAGAAAATCTGACCTTTAACAAGGGATCACCCAATCACAAATGGTGCCAAAAAAGTATGCGCTTGCCATTCCCTAATTTGAATATGGAGAATTTTTCCACCAACTACCACTGCTAGTTAATGAAATTCCGAGGACTGTGGTCAGAACCATACTTCTTTTCTCATGCGTTCCAATCAAACCGATCAGTACCATTAATACTAGCCATTACCTGTTGCCATAATGTAGAAGATTCGGAGCTAAAACGCCACCCGTTTTTAGCTAAAAGCGCTCGATTCCTCTTTAAAAGTTTCCAACTCCCAAGCCACCTTCTTCATGAGATTGAAAGGTGATGTTCCACCTGACTAAGTGCTTTAACCATTTGCCTTATCTCCCCACAAGAAGATTCTTATAGATTTTTCTATTTGCTGGCTAACTTTCACGGGCAAATGAAATAAAGACAAATAATATAATGGAATACTATCCAAAACAGAATGGTATTAGGTCAATCTGCCCTCTTGAAATATGAAATCTCCTCCACTTATCAAGCTTCATTGAGATTTTTCTTGAATAGAATTCCAAAAATCAGGGTGTTTAGGATTCCCTCCCAAGGGAAATCCCAAATACGTAATTGGCATAGAATCAGCCTTACAATTTAGGCTAGTTGCAATCTGTAAAATTCTTTGCTTCTCGATATTAATCCACTCAATGCAGATTTGTCCCAATTCACCTTCATACCAGAGAGCCATTCAAAGACCTTTATAGTATCAAAAAGAATTTTCAAGATTGCATTGCATCATCATCCTTGCAAAACAGCAAAGTATAATCCGCGGACTGTAAGTGAGAAATATTTACAAAATCTCTCCCAACTAATAAGCTCTAAAAAATTCCCAGTGAATATTTTCAAGCAAACTCCTTAAAACATTACTAATTAAAAGGAAAAGAAAAGGTGAGAGGAGATTCTTAAACCTCTTGAAGGTGCACAAGTAGGTGTACTTGCATGGGTGTTAGCATGGACATGTGCGGTGCACACTTGCTGGCGTGAGGCCCTCTGGTTGTTGGTGTGTAGGCAGAGACATGCAAACAAGTAGATGCGTGCGTGGGTGTAGTTGGTATGTGTGAATGAAGCAAACATGTGGGGTGTGCTCTTGGGTAGCTAGTGCACCACGGGAGTTCCATTGGGGGTTGGTTCTTTGCTTGCCAAATGTTGAAGTATTGCTGTCCTTCCTTATCCAACACTTTAGTTGATGTCACCATGTCTTTGATAAGCTTGAGAAGCACTTCTTGAAGCTTTTTTGCTTTGGATCTCGTGATTGGTCTTTGGGGTACGGTTGGTACCCCAATGGCCATATCACATTCCTTCAAGTTTCATGTTTTCTTTGTACAGATACTGGCCTCTTCTTATCGAAAAGAACAAATAAGTTTTAGCAAACTTCCTTGCTTTCTCTTTCATTCCTCTTAATGAAAAGTATTGTTTCTTGTTAGAGTATTTATATTAGTATAGTTTATATTATTGTAATAATCTGTACTAGTTTGTCCTTTATTGTCCTTTTACATTCTTAGGCCTTTCTTGTATATTTGTCTATATATATTCTTCAGTAATGATAATAGAATTGTCTGATTATCTCAAACCTTAATCTCTACATGGTATTAGAGCATTAGGTCTTTTCCTAAACCATTAGGGTTTTGTGAACTTGGAGTTTGTGAAGTTTGAACCCTTAGGGATTTGTACAAAGATTTTGTCCCTGTCGTTGTCGTCATCACGTCGTCGGCCGCGACCACTGCCACGTTGGGCATCCTTCCTCCAGCCGTCGTTCGTGATTAACGTGGGTGGAGTCGCCATGCTTTGCTGCTTAGCGTGGCCTCTATCCGTCGGTCGTCAATCTCTTCATTGCCGCCCATCCGTGAGGTCCAGTTCCTCCTCGTCGTGAGATCTGGCTGCGCCCCACACTGCCACTGTTGCGCCAGTCCGCCCACTGCCCTTCTCTGCTCGATCGTCGCCTACTCATAGGGCGTCTGTCGTGGGGTCTTTGTCGTCTGTGAAAGCTGCTAGGGCTTCCACTTTCAAGTTTCAATTAGAAGCTTGAGTTGGTATTGTTTGGGTTTGGTTCGCTTTGGTTCGATTTGGTTTGAGTTCGGTTCGGTTCATCCGGTTCACCTGGTTCGATTCATCTAGTTGGTTCACTCGGTTCTCCCGGTTCGGTTCATCCAAGAGTCATTGACGGTATCGTCCTCTAATCCAATTACTGCCATCGTTGAGTCAGGTAATACTAATAAATATCTTCTTTCCTCTGCGTTAAAATGGGTCATTGACTCTGGTGCTACAAATCGTATGTCAGGTAATCCACATTTATTTACTACCTTTTCACCATCTACGTCTTTGCCTGATGTTACTCTAGCAGATGACACCACTTATTCTGTTCTTGGATCTAGCATAGTCCATCTTTCTAAATCTCTCTCGTTAATCTATGTTTTAAATTTACCACAATTCTCTTTTAATTTAATTTTTGTTAGTAGACTTACTCGTGATCTCAATTGCTATGTCTTATTCTTCCCTGGTTATTACTTATTTCAAGATCTTACGACGAATAGAACTATTGGTGGAGGGCGTGACTCTGGAGGCCTTTTACATATTTGATACCCAAATTCCTACGGCCACCATATGCACTATAATGCCATCTCCTTTAGAAGAACATCGTCATTTGAGTCATCCATCTCTCTCAGTGTTGAAGAGTCTCCGTCCTCAATTTCGCAATTTTTCCTCTTTAGACTGTGAGTCTTGTCAATTTGCTAAGTTTCACCGTCTAAGTTCATATTCTAGAGTCAATAAACGAGCTAGTACTCTATTTGAGTTAGTTCATTCTAATGTTTGGGGTCATTGTCCTATTGAATCTAAAAGTGGATTTTGGTATTTTGGTACATTTGTCGATGATTTTTGTTGCGTAACTTGGTTATATTTAATGATAAATCATTCTAAGCTACTTTCTCATTTTCGTAACTTTCATGTTGAAATTCGAACTCAGTTTGGTGGTTCTTTTAAAGTATTCCAGACTGATGATGCTAAAGAATACTTCTCCAATGTCCTTGGCTCCTATTTAGAAGATGATGGTATTCTTCATCAATCCTCATGTGACAATACTGCATCTCAAAATGAAGTTGCAGAATGGAAAAATAGACATCTTCTTGAAACAACAAGAGCCTTAATGTTTCAAATGCATGTTCCAAAATATTTTTAGGCTGATGCTGTTTTGACGGCTTGTTTCTTAATCAATCGTATGCCTTCATCAGTCTTTAAGGGTGAGATTCCTTATCGTTCTTTATGCCTTGCACAACCTTTGTTTCCTATTAAACTTAAAATATTTGGTTGTACATGTTTCGTTCGAGATGTTCGCCCCCACCTCACAGAATTGGACCCTAAGTCATTGAAATGCATTTTGCTTGGTTATTCTCGTGTTCAAAAAGTGTATCAGTGTTATTGTCCTGATCTTAATAGATATCTTGTATCGCCCGACGTCACGTTCTTTGAAGATACTTCTTTTTCATTATCCTTGGTAATAGTCAAGAGGAGCATTCAAAAGAAGATGATGAATTTCTTGTCTATTCCATTGTCTCTTCTCAGAAGTGCCCTCTAGCAATACATCTCCGTCTGTGCCTGATCCTCCTCCCACCTATTACTCAGGTTTATTCTCGTCGGCAACCTCCTCCGGTCTCATGCCCCTATACCAGCAGCTTCTTCGTCAGTGGATCAAGGAATGAGTGATGATCTTCCTGTCGCTATTCGAAAAGGTAAATGTTAGTGTTCTTATCCTGTCTCTTCTTTTGTGTCGTATAACCACCTGTCCCCCCTACTTGTTCGTTTATTGCATCCCTTGAGTCTTTATCTGTTCCTAAAACTGTTCGTGAAACTTTGTCTCATTCTGGTTGGCGTGCTGTTATGTTGGAGGGGATGATTGCCTTAGATGACAATGATACTTGGGACTTAGTTTCTCTTCTTGCAGGAAAAAAACCTATCAGTTGTAAATGGGTATTTGCTGTTAAAATTAATCCGAATGGATCAGTCGCCCAAATGAAAGCTGTCTTGTTGCTAAAGGCTATGTGCAGACTTATGGAATTGATTATTTAGTTACTTTTTCTCCGGTTGCTAAATTGGCTTTTGTCAGGTTATTTATTTCGTTGGCATCCATCTACACCATTGGCCCTTGCATCAGCTTGATATTAAAAATGCCTTCCTACATGGCGATCTTTAAGAAGTATTGGAGCAACCTCTTCGTTTTGTTGCTTAGAGGGAAAATGGAAAGGTATGTCGCATTCGTAAATCCTTGTATGGGTTGAAACAAAGTCTGCGAGCATGGTTTGAAAAATTCAGTCAGGTGATTGAGGACTTTGGAATGAAGAAGAGTAAGTCAGATCATTTTGTCTTTCATAAATGATCTAAGTTTGGTGTTATCTTACTAGTTGAACATGTTGATGATATTGTGATTACTGGTAAGTGGTAATGATACATCAGGCATCCTATCACTCAAGACTTTTCTCCATGATCAATTCCACACTAAAGATTTGGTAACGTTGAAATACTTCTTAGGAATTGAGGTAATAAGAAGCAAGAAGGGAATTCTTTTATTACAGAGAAAATATGTACTTGACTTGCTAACTGAGACAGGAAAGTTAGCTGCTAAGCCACGTAGTACCCCAATGATACCTAATTTACAACTTACAAAGGAAGGGGAGTTGTTGAAAGATCCTGAGAAGTATAGGAGGTTAGTAGGGAAGCTAAATTACCTTAGAGTTACTATGCCAGACATAGCTTATCTAGTAAGTATTATGAGTCAGTATATGAGCTCCTACGACTGACCATTGGGCTGCACTGAAACATATTCTAAGTTATTTGAAAGGTGCTTTTGGACGTGGTTTATTATATAAAGATCATGGTCATCTTAATATTGAATGTTTTTCAGATGTTGATTAGGCAGGTTCTAAGGAAAATAGAAGATCAATCTCAAGATAAAAATAGAAGATCAATCTCAAGATATTGTGTATTTGTCGAAGGTATTTTAGTTTATTGGAAAAGTAAGAAACAAAGTGGCAGTTCAAGTGCTGAATCAGAATATAGAGCTACGACATAGTTTGTCTGTGAATTAGTATGGATATATCAGCTCATGAAAGAATTGAGATTTGACATCACCACTCCAATGAAACTTTTGATGTGACAATCAAGTAGCTCTCCATATTGTATCTAATCCAGTGTTTCATAAACGAACAAAAT
This sequence comes from Momordica charantia, assembly GCF_013281855.1. Lineage (NCBI taxonomy): Eukaryota > Viridiplantae > Streptophyta > Magnoliopsida > Cucurbitales > Cucurbitaceae > Momordica > Momordica charantia. The sequence goes on along the minus strand of NW_028275159.1, from coordinate 11,400,579 downwards.
ACATTGAAGTCGATTGTCATTTTGTACGTGAGAAAATACAGCAAGGATTAGTGTCTACAAGATATGTGAAGATTGGAGAGCAGTTGGGAGATATTTTGAATAGAGCACGAATAGATCATCTCTCTAACAAGTTGGGTATGATTAACATATATGCTCCAACTAGAGGGGGAATGTTAGAGTATTTATATTAGTATAGTTTATATTATTGTAATAATCTGCACTAGTTTGTCCTTTATTGTCCTTTTATATTTTTAGGCCTTTCTTGGATATTTGTCAATATATATTCTTCAGTAATGATAATAGACTTATATGATTCTCTCAAACCTTAATCTCTCTCTACATTTCTCATGAGAAGTAAACAAGTTTATCATGAATAGAAATATGGGGTTTGCTCCAATGCTTGGTATTTCCACTAGGCTTCTTTGGCCTTGAACTGTAGCCCTCGGGAGGCCATCGTTCGGAGTCATCTTGAGTTCTTACAATTTTGTTCCTTCTGTTCTTTTAATGGGGACTGTATTTGATTTTGGAGGAGAGTATGTTATCCATATTGCTCCTTCTCTGGTTTAGAAAAAAAAAATACTGCTCCTTCTCTGATTGCCCTAGACTTTATATCTGTCTTTGCTCCAACTGGCTATGGGATATTATTATGAGATCGTAGTTACATTAAGGTGTGGTTGTGAATTCGTACTTGATATTGTTGGTGGTTGCATAAGTTAGGTACTTCAGGCTTTGGTGACATTGTTGCTTTGGTGTCATTGTTGCTGACGCATACATTTTATGTGCATATTTGCAGAGAAGTTGCTGTATTTATCTGAAAAATTTGATGCAAAGATTTTTCTTTCTCGGATACACCATGACACAAGTGCAGCAGACTTGGAGAAAGGTGCTATTGCTTTGAAAACTGACCTTAAAGGACGGACGCAGCAAAGAAAACAGTTAGTCAAAGACAATTTTGACTGTTTTGTATCATGCAAAACCACAATTGATGGTATGCAACAATCACTTGTTAGGTTTATCTTTGGCTGAATATGGCTATTGGCTACTGAGTTAATATTTACTCGAAACATGTTATATTCAGCTTTTATAATTTTATCTTCTGATATACAAGTATTTTCTATTGATCATTATGGTAATATGTTTTGTTCTTAGATATTGAGTCCAAGTTGAGACGAATTGAAGACGACCCTGAAGGTTCTGGAACTTCACATTTGTTTAACTGTATTCAAGGAGTAAGCAAGCAGGCAAATCGGGCTTTTCAGTCTCTCTTTGAGAGACAGGTCAGTGTAGTTTCAAAACTGAAAGGGATTTTGAAGTTTTTTTGATTGGAAATGGATTATATAAAGTTGCATTTTTTAGGCACAAGCTGAAAAGATCAGATCAGTCCAAGGAATGCTACAAAGGTTCAGAACACTTTTTAACTTGCCAAGTACTATTCGCAGCAGCATCAGTAAGGGTGAATATGATCTGGCAGTTCGAGAATACAAAAAAGCAAAGTCAATTGCTTTGCCATCTCATGTAAACCTCAGTTTTATACCCTCTCGTATTTTGTTTACATAATGTCTTACCACTATGCATGAGGGAGAAATCATTGATTTTTGGCTGAACCACTCTTAACTTTGTGTCATCTGTCAGCAGAGGTGTTTTCAATATAATTTGCAAAGTTGTGAGCCTTAGTGCTCCACCCTCCTTCAAAGCTCTGTTTATAAGTTCCTCTCTTCTTTATGCTCTTGTGCAAGTCATATCCAGTTTGGCAAACATATGCTACCTATCTATAATGACTTTCATTCTTAATGTAGAGTGAATAGTGTTGATAAGTACTTTGTTTAAGCTCTCTCGGATCCCTGATTTTTTCTCTTGTTTAGTAAATTGTGCTGTATTGTATATCTTATTTATTGTCTTGTGGAAATTTTCTACATCTATGGAAGTTCTTGCTTGAATGATAAAGATATTGCAAATTTATATCACTCAATTAATTTGATATCTATGTTGCACAGTCCGACAGTGGCAAAGCTACTGGACTCGCTTTATCCTGAGATTATTCCGTACCTTAATATTCTTCGTGTGGTACATATTTATCCTATATTTTCTAGTAAAATGTATCACCTTAAGTCAATGATAACGTATTGGAAGAGTTCTAGTGAATTGTAATTACAGTTTTAGGACATTGGAAACGTTATCTATCATCCAAGCACCTAAAAGTTTGAACTTCTGAACAAACAGAATGATATAACCCATGATATTGAGATATTTTTGCATTGGACCATGCTTTCCTGGAAAAATAAGATAGAACTGGCAAACAAAATTTTCAGCATAGACTCGTTACATTGTTTGGCTTGTAAATTTTAGTCGAAGAGTATTAATTTTCTTCCACTTTCCTGATGTCACTTCTGTTATTTCCTTTGCGAAGAGCCTCTTCCCAGTTAGTTTGACCGTCTCGCTTTCTTCCTTCGCTTTCTTTTTCTTTGTCTTCTCCCCTTATTTTAATGCTTTCCAGTTTTCCACTAATCCACTTCTCCCTTACTTAATATTTTCTGGTTTTCTTTGGTGGTTTTGGGGGAAAAAGAAAACTGCTAGCTATACTGCCTACTGCAACTTTATTTATTTATTTCTTTTTTCTTTTTTAAAAATAATTTCATTTTAATTGCACTTTTTTAATTTTCTCCCTAGAAGAAAATCAATCTTAAGTTTCCATTTAATTTTAATGACTATATTTTATTTTTTGCTTCATTTTTAATGACAATGTTTTTTAGAACCAATAGAACTTGGTTGTTTTATTCTTGACATTTTGATGTATATAACATTTATCTTTAATTTTAGACATTTTAGAGTATATTTACTATAATGCATTTATATTCTCTCTCAGTATTTATTTATTATAGTGGGCCTTGGTTCACTCAGGCGATGCCATTTTGTCACCTCTCACCTTGAGGTGGTCAAGTTACTTGTCTAACTTGACCGCCTTGGAGTGTGCCTCGCTTTGAAAATACTGCTCCTTGATAATGTCCTCTTCAATTACAGTGCAATGCAATATTGGAATTCCTAAGCCTTTAGTCCTATGTGGCATAATAATTTTGCAGAATCACATTTAAATTCATTGTTTCTATGTATCACTTCCTAAGATTTGTTGTATAACATCTTATATCATTCCAAAGATCTATTGTAAAACAATTGTAAGTTAAAAGGCAATGTATTTGGTATACGTAGTTGGATTTCGTTACTTGCTGAATGAAAATTAAGTGTTCTCATTGCTATGCGTTACTTTCAGGTGGGAATTTTAAAAAAAGTTCTTGAAGAGGTTGAAAAAGTGATGCATGAGTTCAAAGGCACACTCTATAAGTCAATGGAGGACCCACAAATAGATTTGACAAACGTGAGCTTTCTTTTTAACCATTTTTATAATTTTCCCTTGATCCAATAAAGGTAGAAAGGTTTGGAGATCATCCTGATGCCTTATGGCTGGCTAGCATGAGCTTCTTTATAGTCTGTGCTGGGAGCAACAATTATTGCTCACAAATTGAAGAGAGAACTCTGTTTTTTACGCATTTAGTCTTCCTGTTGCTGGAAGGTCCGCATTATGGAAATATATTTCAGATAATTATCTTTCATAGACAAGAAAAAAAATGGTATTTGCATCTTAGTGAGTTCTTGGTTTTCCTTCATATCTTTAATTCAGTTTGATTGATTGTATCATATGCATGATTACTGATGATGGTTTTCTTTTGAGAATGGAAGTTTTATACATCAGAGAACCTAGTAAAATGGTCGTTCATATACATGGTTACTATTTTTCCTCCTAGAAAAATGGTTGTTCAATTTGCCTATTGAGCATTTTAAGTTGTAATTGTGGATTAATGCCTATAAAAATTGAAACTGTAAACAACATAATTTTAAATCTTGAAGCTGTGTGATTGTTATTCAGATGGTTGTATATGGAGGATATGCATGACAAACCTTAGAATGTACAAGAATGTGTCTTACATAGGGATGTTAAAGGTGCGCTGCTGGGGCTAGTTCTAAAAGTAGCACTTATGTTTTCTAGTCATTATTCTTTATTGTTTACTTCGGTTTTATCTCTTTTTTTTGTTCCTTATCTCCCATTTCTTTATTTTATTTCTTTCTCTCTCCCTTTGGGAGATTGCATCATTTGAACAATTTCGTTTTTTTTCAAATCAACGAGAAGTTCGTATCTTGTTAAAAGAAAAAAAAAGGATGCATTGATGGGTCAAAGCAACCTGCGACAATAAAAACCCAATATATAATCCATAGGTCAACTTAGTAGTACAATCCATCAGTAATTTTTTTAAAGAGACGGAAATTTTCACCCATCGGGTAATTTTGTAAAATATTTTGTAATTTTCACTAGATGGAAATTTTCATCCATAGGTCAATTTTGTAATTTTTTTAATATGTTGTTTACATTCTTAGGAGTGCCTTTAAGATTCCCATTCTTCCATCCTTTTTATTTCGTACAAGGGGGTGGAGATTCGAAGTCACGACCTTTTGGTAGAAAATATGTGTCTTAACCAGTCCTATTTTCCCATCTTAATTCCTTCCAAAATCACAGAATAAGTTAGGTTTGTTCATTTTGTATATTATAATGTAATAGTATACCAATTGATATTTTGGGATGTTCTTATTTTTATGCAAGCTTTTTTTTTTTTTGGGTAGCTAATTTTTCTTTCGATATTTCATACAGCTTGAAAACACATTGAGACTATTAATGGAGCTGGAGCCTGAATCAGATCCTGTATGGCATTATTTGAACATACAGGTAACCAGTGCTTTCTCATGACATTTGGGTTTTCTGATCATATCATCCAATATGTGTGGCGTGCTGGTGCTATTAATATTGGATTGGCACATTCTATACTTTTTTTATTTTTTGACAATCTATAGTAGTATAGGTTTTTTTTTTTTTTTTTTTTAAACGAGAAACCAAGCTTTCGTCGAGAGAAAATGAAAGAATATCCAAGGGGCATACAAAAAACAAGGCCGACAAAGGGGATCCACCTATAAGAACGGACCCTAATCCACAAGAATGACACCTAATTGGTAAATGATAATTACAAAAAGCCTTAGACACCGAAACTCAAAGAGAGGTATTAAATCTAGCTAGCTCCCATACCTCCTCCCAAGACCTCCCAACTCCACTGAAAATTTTGTTATTCCTTCCAACCCATGTACCCCATGGCAAAACAACAAGCCTGCCATAACAAAAGTCCTCTATCTTGAAAAGGCAGGAACAACAACACCTCCTTCAACGAAGCCATGCAATCCCTATTTCCAGCTCATGAAACCCCTAAAACGTTTAGAAATCGATTCCAAATATGTTCAGGAAATTGACAACTCCATAAAATATGATTAAGATCATCAATATCATTTTTGCAGATGACACACCATTGAGGCCCCAAAAACACAAGGAAGAATGTCAAGGAAGAATGTCTTTGGATATGATCTGTGCTATTAACTTTCCCTTGCAAAACTTGCCGGGCAAAGAACTTAACCTTCTTCGGAATCTTTACCTTCCAAAGGGAGGAAAATAACGAGGTGATAAAAGGGGAGGGATGGAGCACTCCGAAGCTGAAAAAAAGAACTACGAGTGAAACCCAAAGACGGGTTCGGGACCCAAGACACGAATGTCTTTCCTCCTTTACACGTATTAGATGTCCCCCTATCAAAGCAAGCAAAGCAGTAACCTCCCACGCCTCCTTATTCGTCAAAGACCGATAGAGATCCAAAAAAACAGAAGGGGTATTCCTCCAAGACCCCTACACTTAGGCCACTAAATGCAACCTCATCTCGAAATGGTGGTATAATCAAGGGAATAAGAGACAAAAGGGCTTGTCATCCACCTAACAATCTTTCTAGAAATAGGTTTCAGTACTATCCTCGATAGAGCAAACCCTAACCCTAATCCTACCCGCCGCCCTCTCCTTTGCCGTCCGCCATCGTCGCTGCCTGCCCTTACCTTCGCCATTGCCGCTGTCCACATCCGTGCTGCTAGGGTTTTTCTTCGTGGCCGTTTTCTCCAATCTTCCTCCTTCCTTTTTTCTTCGGCGTAGTCGCCCAGTTCTGGGTCTTTCGCTGATGCAGTTGTACCTTTCATCTTCCTCCGACGCCCCAAGCCGTTTTTCGACGTTTTTGCAACCACCAGAATACCCATTTTTCGACGTCTCTGCAACCACCAGATTACTTTCAGGAGTGGGTTATGGATTTGAGAAGTTGCAACATTGAAAACAACTATTATTGGATTTGGAATGACAGTGACCGTTTTTTCATAAAAGACTATAGGAAGAATGGTCAGATTTCTCTTCAAATTTCCCAACTTCAGTGGTTAGAAAACAGTTTGGTGGAACTACTGCATTTTCCATTACATTCGAGGTTTCTTATGCAAGTTAGGGACGGGAATGGAACTTGTCGACTCTAGAAAAAGAGATTCTTGCACGACTGATTTTTGGAATGTGTTGTTTGGCCCACATCGGGTGGAAGAAAATTCATAACTGTACCTGCAGGGTGTAGAAAGAATAGCTGTGTAACCTTTTGGGACATGATAAAACACTCCTGGGTGAACTCCAATGGAAAGCTTTTGAAGGGGGCCTCCAACTCTCCAATGGAAAGCTTTTGAAGGGGGCCTCCAACTCTTCATTTGCAGAGAGGGTTAAGAAAAGAGATAGTATGATGGCATCCCCTACCGTAGAGGATGAGGCTTTTAAGAGAAGCAAAGGGAGCAACTCATATTGGGTTCCAAAGGAATCCGAAGTTGTGGAAATAGATTGAGATAGTGCCATGGTTATTTCACGGTTTAGTGCTCAAGATAGTTGGAAGACAATTGCTATCTCCCTCAAAAAAATCTTCTCAGAAAATTGCCAAGTCAACCTCTTCTTGGTAGATAAAGCTTTATTTAGATTCGAAGTGGAAGGTCTTTGAACTATAATTGGCTCAATGACAAATGGTGCAAGTTGGATGGATTTCACGTGAAGATGGAGAAGTGGGATCTTGAAAAACACGGCAGGAACAAAGTGTGTTTTGGTGGCTTGGTGAAAATTTGCGACTTAACTTTAGAGCTTTGGAACACAAATTGCTTCAAGGCCATTGGAACCCATCTCGGAGGTTTGAAGAAAATCTCTTCAACAACACTAACCTGGTAGAGAAGAATTTTTGTGGCTTTATTCCGGCTTCTATTGAGATAACTACAAAATATGGAGTGTTTGTGGTACAAGTGGCTGCCATAAATGAAGCTACCAAGTCATCATTTCCCTCCGTTTAGCTTTCAAAGACTTCGCCTATTGCTGATTCTTCAAATCCGTTGGATATCCAAAGATTGCAAGAAGTCTTGGTAGATGAAGAGTTTAAACTTGACAAAGCGTTTTTTAATAAGGTTAGCTTGGAAAAGCAGCCTGCATCTGACACCTTTTCTCCTCAAAACGCTCTAGTTGGCCCAACAATTGTGACGGGCTAGTTGAGCACCCTTTCGTCATTAAAGTCGTCGGCTTTTTGATAAGGAAATGGACAATATTGGCCCTACTGTTTGTCAAGAATTAAATGCGGAAGCTATTTTAAAACAAAAGCCGAAGGGCAACCCTTTTCCACCTGGTATGAAGAATACCGAAACATTAATTCAGCCTCTTCCTCTTTACTACTCTCGTAGAAAGTCTACCACTATTTTTGGAAAGGAACTCGAAAAGCCTTTGTTAGCTGGAGGGGTTCAAGTTAACTTGAATAAGGCTTTCAATAAGGAAAGGGAAGGAGTTAGCAAAGTTAGTATGGACAAGGTAAATGCTCTGTGCATTGGTTCTATGCACTCCACTAATGAGGGTTGGCCTCCTAGATCATCCTCCTTAGAATGCTCGGACAATGAATTTTGAAGATAACGATGATGCAATCAGTATTAGTAGCTTGGACTCTTCCTCAAAGTCAGACGTCCCTATTGAGGATGTTTCCGAGCATTCCTTCGAGGGAGATCTTCAAATTTTATTTAATGAGCAAAAAGAAGATGTGAGTTTAGTTTCCCCATAGCAAACAACCATTCCTTCCTTTCTGAAGAAGTGAGGATTACTCTTGTCCCATTTGAGTCTGTCCTCTGAGTTTTCAGTTATTCGGAAAGTTGGAATGTTCTCTCCTACGCCTTCTACAGTTTCAAAGCTTTGCAGTTTTAGTTCGGTTGGTTGGTTGGTGAGGCTTTCAAAGTTTTTCTCCAGTGTGTGGATTGGCATATGATGGTTTATATTTGGAGGTTTTTTGAAGACAACATTGAGGTTTAGTATTTGGTGATTACTCATTATTTGAATTCCGGCTGCAGTCTAGTTCTTGTGTCCCTAGATTCTACTTGGTTCTTTTTGGAGTTTGGTCTTTGCTCTTGGTGCCAAGGAAGGTTTTTCCCTCGTGCGGATGTTGGCTATGGATTTAGTTTGGTTTCCAAGCTCTCAGTAGCAAGCAATTTTTCTGAGTTCTGTTTTAGAATGTTTTTATTTTTTTCGAGCTTGTATTGCTCTTGTTGTACTATTTCTTCGTTATTTTCTCTTTTCTCTCTTCTTTTTTCACCCCTTCGGGGTTTGTATCTTGAACATTTTTCCTTTTCATATATCAATGAAAAGTTGTTTCTTGTTAAAAAAAAAAAAACTAACCCCGATAGAGCAGGAAACAAACCGAGAGAAGCTGAGAAAAATAGAGAAAATGGTATTCTAGGGGCACTTACTTAGAGGAATGACTTGAGAGGAATGGTAGAATTTTTAGAGGTAGAGAAAGGTTGGATAGAGGTTAGGAAGTTGTTAGGTTTAATACTTCCTTATGCGCATCTACATCTTGACCATTTTGTAATTATCAATTAGGGCTTATTCTTTTTTATTCTAGTTCGCTTTTGCTTAGTTAGGGCTTCAAATCCTTTTGTGGGGTTTGGTTTTTTGTTTGTCTCTTGTATACTCAGGAATGGTAGAATTTTTGGTTTTTTGTTTCTCATTTAAAGCTTGGTTTTTCATTAAAAAAAAGCCCTTGGATTAGAATTCTAAACATTGGGACTAAGAATTTTAAGTTAAAAAAACTAGGATATCCTAGATTAAGATGCCAAAACATTATTTTCTCATTAACAGAAGGAGAATTAACAATCATTACTGAAGTTTTGAGATTTTTTATTATTAGTCGGGAGCTCATCGAAGAAGTAGGTACCTTCGAGCATCCTAGCACGTCCAATCATTCTCTTCGAGTCCCAATCCTAAAAGATGCAATATGACAGTTAGGATCTCTAGAGATTTTACTAATAGAGAAAATATTGCATGCTAATATAGGAACAGGAAGGACATATATTAAAGCCATAGTATCTGTTAATTGAATAGTTCATTTTCTGCGATAGAAGAGAGTGGCATTTGCTATTTGATTTCTTTAATTACAGTAATATGGAGAGTAGGAATGAAAAAGTTCGTGAGAAACTACTCATATGAACAAAAGCTCTGAAATCTATAGTCCACGGAGATGACTTGATGCAGTGTGAGGTTACTGATTGTGTCAAGGAAATACTAGGATTTGTAGATGATGAATTAAGTAGTGTAACTACATAGAATTTTTATTAGCTTCAAGATTAGCCTTTGAAAGAGTACAATAACTCTTATTTATATGGAAGAGGCCACAACTTTTAGATGATTTAAGTAAACTAGTCCTTAGCCACACATCTAACTAACAATGCCCTTAACTAACTAACTAATCTTTAAAAATAGTTAGTTACACATCAATTTCTCTCCGTCCTAAGAAAGAACTCTCCTCGAGTTGAATGGCTAAGGTAAAACCATCTAGAGCTTGAAAAGCGAATATATCAGCAACATTAAAATAGGGCTGATGTTGAAATCTGATGGTTGGTTGATTTGTAGGCATTGGGTCCATATTGCTTCAAAATTTCTAAAGGTTCCACCTTCTTTTTCTTCAATTTGTTATATGTACCCAAGGGGAATCTTCCTTTCTCAAGTGAATCATGACTAAGTCTCCTTCCTTGAATTTTTTCGGCCTCTTTGTATTTGGAGTTTGCTTCTTCGATATGGTCACGAATCTCTTTATGTAGCTCACTTATTCTAGTGGCCTTAATACTAAAATCAAGCGAAGAGGGTCAATCATTACACGAGGTAGTTTAGTGTAAACAATTTCAAATGGGGACTTCTGATCGATTTTGCTTATGATTGAAGGTAAATTCGGCTTGAGTGAGTGCTACGTCCCATTGTTTTGGTCGATCACCGCTTAGGCAACAGATTTAATTGCCCAAAGTTCTATTAGTCACTTTAGTTTGTCCATCGGCTTGAGGATGATTCGTGGTATTGAATTTAAGGGTAGTGTCACATTTTTGCCATAAGGTTCTCCAAAAGTGACTAAGGAGTTTGATATCACGATCCGAAATGATGATCTTACGAATCCTGTGCAAACGGACTATTTCCCTGAAAAGTAGATTAGCTACATATATGTCGTTAGAGGTTTTCTTACAAGCCAAAAAAGGGACATCTTACTAAAACGGTCAACCACAACAAGAACTGAATCAAATCCTCTTTGGGTTTTGGGGGTCCTAAAATGGAGTTCGTAGAGAGGTCCTCTGTATATTAGTTGGTGTCGAAAGAGGTGTGTAAAGACCGGTATTAGCTTTCGGAGTTTGTTTGGCTCGTCCTAGAGAGTGTAACGCTATGTTAGAAAAGACCCTCCTCCACTCCCTGCTTTGGGATGAGGGCCATTTTCTTGGTTTGCAGGTTTCGTTGCTGTTTTTGGGGCTTTGGATTAAGAGGAATAACAAGATTTTTAGAAGGGTTGAAAGTTCATGGGAGGAGGTTTGGGACCTTGTTAGGTATCATGTTTCTTTTTGGGCTCCTATGTCTTCGGGCTTCTATGTCTAAAGCCATTTATAATTACTTCGTCAGATTTGGTTAGATCGAGCCATTTCTTTTAGTTTGGCTGGTTTTCTTGGGCTGCCTTTTTGTATGCTCTTTTGAATTCTTTTATTTGTGTTAATGGAAGCTCAAACTCTTTATTAGGAAAAAAAAGCTCAATGAGTTACTTTTGTTTCTTTGTTTTTTTAATAGAATCACAAGATTCGAGGATTCCTTGAGAAGTGCACCTTAGATCATGAATCAAGAATGGAATCATTGCATAATAAGATGCGTGAAAGAGCTCTTGCTGATGCAAGATGGAGGCAGATTCAGCAAGATGTGAATCAATCTGTAAGTCAAATCATTAAAGATGATTATCTTATGATGGTGTGAACAAATTAATTAATTTGAGCATGGCCTTAATTTTAATTTTTTATTGTTGTCAGTCAGATGTTGATTATTCAGCAGATATGGAACCAGTGGAAGTAAATAGTGAAGAAGTTGATGCTCTTAGAGCTAGATATATTCGGAGATTGACTGCTGTACTTATACATCACATACCAGTGTTTTGGAAAACTGCTCTTTCTGTTTTCAGTGGGAAATTTGCGAAGGTATTTTAACAATTAAATTCTTCTACATGCGAGATCAATTAGTGATCTAGTGCAAGTTGTCTTTTTATGTCCATATTTTGGTTACTATCTATGTTTTAATGTTGATTGGGAGTGCTTTCTTTGACCCCTTTATTTTTAGCTGGTCCCCCCTCCCCCCCCCACCAAAAAAAAAGGACAAAGGAATGGAACTTATCGGCAGTATTGTTCTCCAACTTGTAATTTTCTTAATGGGTTGATGCATGAGTGACCTTTTAGTTAAATTTTAACATTTTTGTTTGGTAAAAGTTACTTTTCTCTGATATTTAATGCTTGCGAGGATAAGATTATTTATTTGCTTAGCTTTTATTATAGCCGGCCCTTATCTTGATGCTTGATTTTCATCATTTCAGTCTTCTCAAGTTTCCACTGAATCAAATGCTAACACCTCAGCAAGCAAAAATGAGGACAAGGTTGGTGAGGGGAAATACTCAAATCATTCTCTAGAGGAAGTTGTTGGGATGATACGCAATACCCTGTCTGCATATGAAGTTAAGGTGCGAATGCAATTGGACAATCATATGTGTATATCTTGGATAGTCTCTAGATTAATGGTATTGGATTGGATGATTTCTGCTCAGGGCATAAATTTACTGATGCGCTATATGCACACATTACAAGTTTTTTTATAATCACTCTTGACTCTGTTTTTGAAGGATACTCTGTTCTCATCCGTGAAAAGCAGACTCTTTAGAATGGGGAGAGTATTTCCCCATGACATTTTGGAGGGGATTGTCATTCATGTAGTTGGCTTGGAAAATTTGTAGTTACCCTTTATTTTCTTTTTACCTAACCAGGAGAATTTAAAAAAAAAACCTCCTTGGCCTTAGGAGGACGACTAAATATCCTCTTTGTATCTTCTTATTGATACAATTTTTATCATGCTTCCTCATTATATAAGTCTATGCTCCCATGTGAGCAGGGCGTTAAGAAAATACTCCTTTTGTTTTTCTTCACTCAGAAATATGAACTAAATAAGTCATATTAGTTAATTCAATCTACAATTCTACATTCATCACAATTGGTCCCTTCATGGCGTACAGGCCCTTAACTTAGGCAATTGTGTTAAATGCTTAACTCGTGTGCAGGTTCTAAGCACCTTTCGTGATCTTGAAGAATCAAATATCCTTCTGTCATATATGAGTGATTCCATAAAAGAAATATGTAGCGCATGTCAAGCTTTTGAAGTGAAGGAATCAGCTCCTATAAGTGCTGGTATCTAGCTAGACATCATTTATACCTAAATCTTGTTTACCATTCAAAGCATTCTCATTTTTTTTTTTGCTTTCTGTGAGCACAGTGATTTCAATGCGAACACTTCAATCAGAGGTGACAAAGGTTTACATTTTAAGGCTTTGTGCATGGATGCGAGCTACCATTGCAAATATTTCAAAAGAAGAAACATGGGTCCGAGCATCAATTATTGAGAGGAATAAATCTCCATACACAATCTCTTTCATGCCTCTAGCATTTCGGTCTGTCATGTCTTCAGCAATGGATCAAATAAATTGGTAAGTCTCTAAAGCTCGGTGTTATACAAGTTTTCTGTTGTATTCTGTTTCTGATACCACAGAGGAGAAAATTATAAAAGCAGAGGTCTTGCCTGTCTACTAAGCTATTTTCACAGGAATTTGCTATCGAAAGACAACTGGTTGATCCACCTATTAGAAAGGAGATCTCTTAGGCAGGCAGGACCTCTTGTCAGCCTTTAGACGTATACTGTTTAATGGAAGATTATTTGTTTGAAAAATGTGTACATGCATGACTATTTTTTTGCCCCTTTTGAATAACTTTCAGCAAAATGTTATTGCAAGATCTACTACTTTCTGGAAATACAATCAGGAACTTCCTTTTTAAAAGAATAATTAATTATTTTATTAAACTGATTCTCAATTCTTGCATTAATTTTTCAGTATGGTTCAGTCTTTAACAAGTGAGGCTTCAAAGTCGGAGGATATATTTTTGCTACTTCAAGAAATTGAGGAATCTGTTAGACTTGCATTTTTGAACAGTTTCCTTGATTTTGCAGGTATTACGTGCTACTAACTGTCTTCGTTATCCTTGCATGGATATACTTCTTAGATGTAACTAGTGATATAAATCTATTTTATGCATACCTTATCTAGGTCATTTGGAGAATATTGGAAGTGAGCTTGCCCAGAACAAACAAAACAAAGAAAGTCCACAGTTGCAGAATGGATTTTCTCATGTCTTGCAAGAAAAACTGCTTTCAGATGTGCCTGGGAGTATTGTGAATCCACACCAACAATTGTTAATAGTCTTGAGTAATATTGGATATTGCAAAGATGAACTTTCATGTGAATTATACAGCAAGTACAAGCATATTTGGTTGCATTCTAGGTGAGCAGTTGAGGCTCACTTTGCCCTAGTAGATATAATGTTATATCATTCAGGCTTATGAAATTGGTTATAATATTTTTTCCTAGATACAATATAAGATCTAATGGTTGACATGAGATGTATAATATTAAAGTGCAGTGCTTTATATATTTTTAATTTTGATCACTTTAAGCTCCTTGGATTGAGACTATGAATGCCTAAAGAGTTCTATAATTTTGCGAGTTCTCCACTAACACTCTCTCATCATTCCAGGATAAAAACTGAAGACGATAGTAGTGATCTACAAGATCTTGTTATGTCCTTTTCTGCGCTTGAAGAAAAGGTTCTTGAACAGTACACATATGCAAAGGTATTGTAGAAATATATTCTAAATTTATATGGAATTCATTGTTTTAGAGCAGCAACTCTCGTTACATGATTCCAGCTTTCTCATTAGAAGTATATTCTTACCATCCCGAGTTCAGACTTTCTTGCAAATATTTTGAAATGCGGAGTGAGTAATCTGCAGCTCGACCTAAGTGCGGCCTCCACATTTTTTCTTGAGCCTAAGTGGAGTAGGACCCATTTAAAGGCAGAATAATCAGGAACCTTTAAAAATATAAAGAACTATAGGATATCGATCAGAATGAATCCTAACTTGGAGTTTCTTTAGGTCAACCTTAAAAATGTGTAAGGTATCACCTTACTTGATTTTCAAAAACAAGGTTAAGTTGCTCTTGGGCATTACAAAACACTCCAGCCTATTAGAGAGGGCTGAGAAACTCTCCCACACCGTGCCTACAGTCCTTACACAAAAAAAAATCTACCCGCAACCTTTTCTTGCCAGACAATATTTCCCCCCCTTACATACCATACCACAAGGATTCTAACTAACAGTGGGTGGGAAATTTCCATCTTTGCCCTTCCTAGCATGGGTATTCGTAATTTTTCTTCTTTTGTTAGTTCATAAGAAGAAGGTTGTCGAGGGTGCCTGATAATCTTTATGTTCTGTTGTACTTTATTTTTTCATCATGAAGTTTTGTTTCAGATATAGATATATACATACATGGGAAATTTTCTGCTTCAAAAGAAATAGTTCTTAGTCGTGTAATTAATCCTGAATTGCGATGTGATATCAAGGATTCACTATGTATCTCTTAAGAATTTAAATGAACCCGATGCAATGGGATGAGTCTCCTTTACAATTTTTCTTTTTGAAGTTTCTTTAGAGGGAAATTTCTGTGCCTAGCTGGCCTTAATATTGTCCTCTGGAGTTTAGTCCTTGAGAGGATGGGAGGATAGGAAGGTTTTCAGGTTATGCAGACTCTTGGAAGGAGGTTCGGAGTACTGTACATTCCAGTACCTTCCTTTTAGTTTCTCCTAACAGGAATTTTGTGATTATTATTATTATTATTATTATTATTATTATTATTATTATAGTTCATCAAAAATGGGTGGAGTGTAGTTTGAACCTTTGACCTCGTAGAATATTAATTTATGCTTTAACCAGTGAGTTTTGCCTAAGGTGGTGATTATTACTCATTTTAGTTGCTTACAATCAGAGATTTTTCTTATTGTTTCTTTTCAGTCCAGCTACTTTAATAAAAATTGTTTTCTTACCAAATGAGAAAGTAAAAAATGTGTTCTCATGATTTACAGTGCATTATAATTGTAAAGTGTATAATATTCTTTTGTATTCTTTCATTATTCTCAATGAAAGCTTGGTTTTCTATAAAAAGAATGAAAATTCGCTTCTATTTAATATCTTGATGAGTTCCCTCTTCTAGCATAATCAGTCGCATTGTTGAGGCTTAAAGATAATTTGAGACTCATATTGCACATAAATAAATGGTAAAATTAGTTAATCTGTGATGGAATATCGAATTTTATTTGAATTTTAAACATTCAATAAAAATATCGGTGATTTTTTCTTGTAGTGTATATCTATCAAATAATTTATTGTTTCTTATATAATGATTTTGAATGAAAAGTTGTACCCTTATAGAGCAAATGAGAGAATATACAACTGGGCATTAGAAAAAACAGGCAAACGAAAGTGAATGCAAAAGCAAGACAAAACTAAATCATTTTCCTTTTATCATCGCTTAGTTACAAAATTTTTTCCAAATTTCTAATTAGATGGTCTAGTATTCCTAAAATTTAGCAGATAGTTTTGTTTTCATCATTACTTTGTACAAACTTTTACTGCAAGCATTCATGCCCTAATAGGTGATTGTCTTCACATCAGGCAAATTTGATGAGAACAGCTGCTATGAATTATTTATTGGATTCCGGAGTCCACTGGGGAGCTGCTCCTGCAGTTAAGGTAGGTACTGTCCACTGTACTATACGCATGAGTGCCCCTACTAATAGCACTGCCACTGCCCTTTATTTTCCTTATTTATGCTTCCTATATTCATCTAAAACTAGTACTCTTTGTTATTTTATTCTTTTATTTTTTTGCAGGGTGTGCGTGATGCAGGTGTAGAGTTACTCCACACTCTTGTGTCTGTTCATGCTGAGGTAATCTTACCATGAAATTTAGGATAATACCATGTTTAAGAGGAATTGCATTCTCGTTGTTCTGAATTTCCTTCTGGATATTAAAACATTTTTAATTATTAAACGTTTTTAATTCTTGTATGCCCTGAAGGTGTTATATCCTCTGTCGAAAAGTTGCTTCTGTAACACATTTCTTGTTCTCATTCCATTTGCCTCTCTCCTTACGTCTAATTACTGGTTCCAGCTAACTGGCTCCCATATTCATCTATTGTTTCAGGTTTTTGCTGGTGTTAAGCCCCTTTTGGACAAGACACTAGGCATTCTTGTTGAAGGTCTAATTGATACTTTTCTCAGCCTATTTGATGAGAACGGAACACAAGAGCTTAGGTCCCTTGACACAAATGGCTTCTGTCAACTCATGCTTGAGGTAAAATTAGTGTTCCACATTGGGGAAGCGCTGTATATTTCAAATAACCAAGGGGTGCTCGGAGATCTGCTTTAGTATGATACAATTCTGGTCGAATACTCTATGTTTTTCATAGATTTTAACAGAGGAAAGGGTTAGAAAATGAAGTGTTGGTCTATGTCCTTTAAAGTCAAATGAAGAAATAAATTGCCCACTCTCCAATTCCAACAAAATAATAATAATAACAATGTGATGAAGGGGAGGATAACCTGCATCTTTCTCATGTCTCCTTTTTGTCGGAATCAGGATTTTCTGTGCATTGGAGCAGCTTCATTTAGATGATTATAGTGCCTGACTTGTGCTCTGTTTGCAGCTTGAGTACTTTGAGACCATATTAAATCCTTATTTCACACCTGCCGCAAGAGAGTCTTTGAAGTCTTTGCAAGGAGTGCTTTTGGAGAAGGCTACTGAAAGTATGACAGATGCAGCTGATAATCCAGGTCATAGTCGTCGGGCAACTCGCGGGAGCGAGGATGCTGTAGATGAACGACAGCAAGGGGCAACTGCCCCAGATGAACTTATTGTAAGGAGCATCTTTTGACATCTCATTCTCTTTTAACATGTCAAAGTTCAAAATAATGTTTTCCTAGACTTCCTCTTTATCATTTTAGATTTGTCATTATTATATTGTTATTCAATTTACGCTAAATATACATTTCAGTTCCTATGTTTGGGTGTTTTTTAAATTTAGTCCCTTATGTTTAAGGTTTTCAATTATACCATTTTTGCTTGTGAATATTAGAATTGATTGTTGATAATTTATAGGACACGACGCTTAATGAGCTGAAAGAAATTTAAAGGAGGAATTATGCTCTGCTTAAGAGAGAAAAAGTCAAAATTCCAACCAACTTCTTAGAGCTTTTTAGAAGGAATTAGAAACTTCCTATCTTGCAGAGCATAGTTCCTTATCTAAATTTCTTTTTAACTCACCCTAGTATCACGTCTGGTAAACTTATCATCAATCAATTTTAACATTCACTTATGAATATTAAAACACAAGGAATTAAATTAAAACTTTTTAAACAATATGAACTAAATTGAAAAATTACGTAAATATTAAGGACTAAAACATATCATTAGTTCTAGTTCAATTTAGGGACTGAAAGTGAAACATATACTTAGTTAATTTAATAGCCTGATAATGGAATTATCTAAAAACTAGGACAACTACGACGTCAGAAATCATATTTTCATGTGTTACCAATTGCAACATAATAATTGCTACCAACTACGATTTATATGACCAGAAATGTCTTCTCTTCTAGACGGTACTGTCCATTGGGCTATCGTTGAGTATTTTTCTGTGTTACAGGCAATGGCGCAGCAATATAGCACAGAGTTACTTCAACAGGAGCTTGAGAGAACACGAATAAATACTGCTTGCTTTGTGGAGGCGATTCCATTAGATTCAGTACCTGAACCCGCCAAGGCAGCATATGCTTCATTTAGAGGATCAGTAGATACCACTTCTAAAGGCGTAACTGCCACGGGATCTCCATCTTTCTCCTCCCGAACCAAGCGTCGATAGTAGGCTTGTTCTTCTCTGTTTGATAAATTTCCCATGTCAATGCACGAGTACTTTTTGGTTTCGTTCATCCTTGTAATTAAAACGTCATTGGTAATCCTAGTTTTATTCTTTCAGTGGTCGGTTTTTACTGTATTTGATTAATGTCTCTATATTATTTATTATATTTTGCTCCGAGTATATGTACATTTCCAACGAAACTTTGTGTTAGTATTATGCTCGATTGATTGGGTTTATACACAGCCAGTTTTTCATCTTAGAACTATGAAGCACTCATTGTTATGCTCTCCCTGGTTGTCTAAATGTGCAACTGTCTTGTTTGATTGATGTTGGCAATTTTTCAGTTTTTCCATTGTTTGCTAGATGGGGTAGCAACCAGAAGCTTCTAGATGAACTCGGCTCATTAAGGTAGCCTAATTCTCAACTCTAATAGGTCTACGTTTAGAGCTCGTTGCACTGAAAAATAAGTCGTCATTTTTAAGTATTCAAAAACTATTGATTCAAAAGACTTATTCACTGCTTGTTGCAGGATCGAAGGTGGCAGTGCTCGAGAATGGAAGATCGGGGAATAGCAGTAAATATGTCATCAAAGAGAACTCTCATGATATTCCCTACTGCAAAAATGGAGTATAAAATGCTTTATATTGACAAGAGTCAAGATTTCATTGATATAAAAGAAAACAGAACATTAATTGCATCCAAAGATGCACCTCAAAGTTTTGAGCTTGAGAAGTGGAAATATTTAGTTGGATCTTATATTGAATTTTCATGAGTTCATACTGCAAGAATGGGAGTACTTGGGGGAGGAGAAGATTAGTAATTGGAATGAGAGCTCTTTTTATATCCATGAGGTTGACATCAATATAAAACGTGAATCAACAGTTCTACAATATCACAAGAAAACAAATTGATAAAATATAATGTATCACAAGGAAAAAAAATTGATAACATATTTAAAATATCATTAATGTGGACGTTAAATTAATAATAAGAGTTTATAATTTATTTAAAAAGGGTTAAATGTTTACTCGTTGATTAAAATATTTTTTTATGATTTTTAAAACAATTATCAATATTTTTGTCGATATTGATATCAAATTTTGATTTTTACAAGGCACGCTTCGCTGCTTTCTTGCGGACCTATCACTTTGGAGTCAAGTGCATGTGGAGATCAATTATACCATAATGTTTAAACTAACATGCTAATAAAGCTATAGATACAAGACATTTTTTGCCTCATTGGGAGAAATATGAATTTTTGCACAAAATTATGATCCATTTATTCGTAGTCAGCATTTTAGATTAGGAATGTCCATGTTTCAAAGGATACTTGATGGGAATTTGAATAAGATGTTAAATTTATGTGACAAAGAATAATAACAAGGTTAAATATATGTTTGTATCTCTAATGTTTGAGTATTTTTTTTTTTTAATTTAGTCCTATGACTTAAAAAGTTTTAATTTCGTCCCTCATGTTTTAGTATTTTAATGGTTACCATAAGTGGATGTCAAAGTTGGTTGATGATAAACATTTATGACATATTGTTTAGTGGATTGGCATAAGTTTAGAAGAGAAAATGTAATCAAAGGAAGAATACTCGAAATTTCTACCAATTTCTAAGAAATTTGGACATTTTTTCTCGTTTCATAAAAGTAAGTTAAAATTTGTTAATAAGAAGTTCATGTGCCATAAAATTATTGTTTTGTTAACATATTTGGATACGTAGACAAGTCACTCTAAAAAATGCATTTTGTTGATGAACCGTCCACATTTTGTTAATGGGCTAATTGATAATGGGCTAATTGGGTTTCATGAGTCCAAAAGTATCCAAGTTGTATATTAAATATATTAATAAGACAATAGTTGAAGGGTTAATACACAACTAGACTATTTTTAATATCATAATTATAAAAGTGTCAATAACCTTAAATATTTACCCTAGAGATATCGGTTTGCCCATATGTAAATTACCAATTCGACTATAGTGATATTTTTAATAATAGAAAAAGGAATATAAGGAAAAGGAAAGTTTTTAATTTGACTCTTGTCTCTCTCAAACCTTAATCTCTTTCTCTCTCTCCCTTAGAAATCCAATTGAATGTTTCCTCTCTCCTTTCTCCAATTGGAATGTCACCGAAAACACGACAAAGAGCACCAAGAGTCGAGCCAAGCATCTAAAAAGTGATACCGAATTCTTTCTAACTAACTATTGGAAACGTTGATAAGCCCCCACTAAAATTCACTCTAAAACTCACCAATTTTAAAGAGAAGAAATTTGTTATCTTATGAAATTTTTTCTTCAATTTCTATCTTCTTGGTTACGAAGGAGGGAAGTGATTCCTTTGTATAATATCTAAGAGACACCTCTAAAATATACAAAATAAATATGGATACATTTATACACATCATTCATGTATCTCAATACATTAACTTACATATATCTAACCATTAATGTACCTAGGCATTCATGAATGCGTCTAGGGAGAATTAATCTAGCTTAATTCTAACATCCCATAAGCTAGACTTCCATGATTCCAAGCTTCTACTTCATTTTCAAGAACAAATCTATCTTTAGTGCTTTTGTATATATATCTACAATTTGATCTAGGGTCTTGCAATGCTCGATTTCTCCATCTTTTATCAATTATCTGATAAATGATATTTGATCTTTATATGTTTACTCATTCCATGAAAAATTGGATTTTTCAAAAGAGCAATGGATGAGGTATGTCACAAAACATGATAGTCCCTCTTTCTTGAGAACACTTCAATTTATGTAGCACATTTCTCTGCAAAAGTACTTGACAATTAGTCGTAGATAAAGAGATGTATTCAACTTCAATTGTTGAGAATGCTACAACATCCTACTTCTTTGATGCCCACGAAATTGCACTAGAACCAATACTAAAAACATATCCAGAAGTGCTTTTATAATCACCAATATTTTCTCCCTAATCACTATCACTATATCCAACAGAACATTATCCATATTCTTCTTATTGTGAATTCCATGATTAATAGTTCCAAGAACATATCAAAGAACTCTTTTTCCAGTTTCCCAATGACTTATCTTTTGTGATGCCATAAATCCACTCAATAAACTCACTGATAACATAAGATTAGGTCTATCGTAGATAAATACATTAAACTTCCAACGAGACGATGGTGGCATAAAAATCTCCACTTTCATCATGCTTGCTCAATCTCAAACCTACTTCCATAGGAGTATTGACAGGATAAGCATTCTCCATTTTGAACTTGAACAGCAAATCCTTTGCATACATCTGTTGGGAAATATTAATCCCAATATCACTTTGCTTAACTTCAATACCAAGAAAGTTATGAAGTAAGCTCATATCAATCATCTCAAATTCTTTCTTCATGCTCTCTTTGAACTCATCAAGCATCATAGTTGAAGCTCCTGAAAATATTAAATCATCAACATATAAACAAATGATCAAGAAATTATCATTTTTTTTTTGTCTTATTTGGTGTAGAGAGCATGTTGATATAGACATCTTTTGAAATCATTCTTTAGGAAGAAACTATCAATACAACTGTATTAGACTCTCGGTGCTTGCTTTAGCCTGTACAATGCTTTCTTCAATCGACACACCTTATTCTCGTCTCCAATCTTCACAAAACCAGGGGTTGCTCAACATATATTTCTTCCTACAAGCACCCATGTAGAAAAGATAACTTGACATCATTTGATGTACTTTCCCGTCATTTGTACTGCAGGAGCTAAAATCAATTTTACAATCTCTAAGCGGGTCACAGGTGCAAAAATTTCTTTATAATCCACACCATACTTTTGCTTGTACCCTTTAACGACAAGTCTTGCCTTGTGTTTTTCAACTTCACCATTTTGCTTTAAATTCATTCGATAGACCCATTTTGACTCCAAGAGCTTTTCTATTATCTAGTAAGTTGACTAACTCTCATGTCTCATTTCTTCAGATTGCATCGATCTCTTGATCCATTGCAACTTTCCAGTTTTCATCTTGAATTGTCTCGTCAAAGTATGTAGGATCAACATCTACAAATAAAGCAAAATCAACATGATCATCTTAAAGTATTCTTTTTGAAGCATTATAGATCTCTTGAATATTCCATATCTTCCTTTGTGGAGTTGATTCATCACTTGTGGAAAGTGGATATACTGGTTGAGTTTCTTCAAGCTCCAAGTCTTGAGCATCTCCTTTGTCATTTATGTCAACAAGTAATGGATTATGGTTTTCATTTGTTGCATCCCACCTCCAAAATTCTGCTTCATTGAATTTGACATCTCGGTTGATAATGATTTTCTTGCTTATAGGATTGAATAATCTACAAGCCTTGGACTTTCTCACTATACCCGACAAAATGCCATTTTCTGATTTATCATCTAGCTGACCTCTTTTCTCATTAGATACATGAGAATAAGCACAACTAAATACTCTTAGGTGACTAACAGTTGGCTTTAATCCATTCCATGCTTCTTGAGGAATAAGACCTTGAACACTTTTGATTGAAGCCCGATAAGATAAATAGCACATGTCACCGTATCTCCTCAAAATTCATTTGGGAGATTATTGGCCTTCAACATAGTCCTTGCAAGCTCCATTATTGTTTTGTTCTTTCTCTCTGCAACTCCATTTTGTTTAGGAGTTCTTAAAACAGTCTTTTGATGCTTAATTCTATTTTCCTCCAAAAAATCTTCAAAGGCAATATAATCTCCATCACGATAAGAATGCAACATTTTCAATTTCAAGTTGCTTTCATTTTCAACCATTGCCTTGAATATTTTGAAATACTCGAAAGTATAACTTTTTTCTTTTAATAGGTAAATTCATGTCTTTAGACCACAAGCATCAATAAATGTGAGAAAATAATGATGTGATTGGTCACCTAAAACAAAAAAAAAAGGTATGCGAAAAGATATTTTTCTTGATTAGTGGATTGAGTGTAGGAAAGATGTTAGCACCTAAAGCATCTATTCAAAAAGATTACTATATTTTATCTTAAATTGTCCTATTATTTTTTTTGTCCAAAAAGAAAACTATATTTGTGTTTTATTTTAAATGTCCCATGATATTAATTCACATTTTAATAATAAAATATGATTTAACAAAAATGCCAGGGAGGCCTATAAAAAAATAGTCACCTCAATGAGATTGGAGAATTATCCTTTCAAATTTATGTCATTAGAGTTTTTAAAAGAACTCGTTTTAAAAGATTTATTTTAAAACAATGATAGAGTTAAGAAATTTGGTCTTATTAAAAATGTGAGAAATTTTAAAAACTTTTTTTTTCACTCTTATCTGTAACTGATTTTATTTTCTTTATTTACAAAAATGTTCTTTTTATTAAAAGGGAAAAAAAGAAAACAGAATCCACTTACTTACACTTAAGGTCCGGATTGCCGGATTAGTGGTGGTCGTTGGAGGTTTGGCGCTGTGGGACGGTGTGAATGAGCTGTTGTGGTTGGATTTGGGAGAGATTTGAAGAGTGAGAAGAACAAGGGAGAGAAAGAGGTAATAGAAAAATTAGAGAGAGAGAGTAGTAGTGGATTTTCATTCATACCGCTCCACTTTACCATTTTCTTTTGAGCTCCTCGTCCCTCATTGAAGAGAAATTAAATCTCTTTCTCAGGATAAGTAAGGTGGGTTGCTCAAATAAAGTTAGAGATTAAAGAGAAAAAGTTAAGGATCGAAAGAAAAAGCTCAACAAATGTTTAATTGTTTCTTTATGTTACCACCTGACTATGCTTGGTGTACTCTCTCTATTGTCTTTTCTGCTATAGTTGGGAGTTAGTAAGGAAGTAGTTCATCTACTCCCTTGTGTTTTCTTGAAAGCTTTTACTTCCTCTTCTCCTCTTTGTCTATTTATTCGTTATGTATTCTTTCTCTAAAACATTTGAATACAATCACAAAGTGTTAAAAGAAAAACTCTCTGGCTTTCCATCTTCTTGAATATTCAAACTCAAACTTAGTATCAGAGCATCAATATGGCTTACCCAAATCCTAAACCCAATCCCACAGATGTTCCTGTCCATGTTACCAAGCCCCAGGGAGTCATAGAAGTGCGATCTGGTACTATCCCAGTTGGAAACCCACTCTTTGCAACCTTATTGAATCAAGCCTCATAAGCTTGAGGGACACCACACTGGAAAAAGCCCAGCACCAGAAATATCCATTGTTATTTCTCCAACTGAAGAGGAACCTGAAGGCCTTCTGCTACCAAATCCGGAATATGATGTATGGGATGCTGCAAATCAACTACTTGTTGGATGGCTCTACAACTCAATGACCCCAGAGGTTGCATCCCAAGTCACAAATTGTAACATTGCTCAAGAACTTTGGACCGCCCTTCAGGACTTCTATCGTGTTCAAGCCACCTCTCAAAAAGATTTTATCAAGAGCACGATGCAAAAAACTCGAAAAGGGGGTATGAAAATGGCCTATTATCTAAGTTTAATGAAAGGTTATGCTGATAGTTTGCATTTGGCAGGTTATCCAACGGAAATGAAAGACCTCATCTCTTGTGTCATAGCTGGACTTAGAAGTACACGCCCATTGTGGTTGTTATAAAAAACATGAAGCTGAATTGGAATGAAGTCCAATCTCAACTGCTCACTTTCGAGATGCATCAGGCACAATTTCAAGCCTTAAAAAATGTGGTTCCATCACTCAACCCTCTGCTAATATTGCTACTAATAGCACACCAATAAACAGCCTCACTCACAGACCAAGAACCACAATAGCAACTTCAACAAGGGCTATAGAGGATTTGGCAAGGGGAGAAACTTTGGAAACTCTAAACCAATCTTTCAGGTACGGTGTCTGGTAAGGTTGGTCATACTGCAGCAGTTTGCTACTTCCGTTTTAAGAGAAATTTTCATCCTAATCAGAATTTCAGCAAGGGGGAAGTTCTTCCTATTCAAAACAACATTCTGGCAATTCTTCAGCTATGCTTGCTACTCCAGAAACTCTTCATGACAATGCTTGGTATTTAGACAATGGTGCTAGCAGTCATTTGACATCAGATATTGGCAATCTATCCATCAAGACTGATATACAGGTATGGCACGAATTACTGTTGGAAATGGTTCTCAAATTCCTATACAATCCATTGGTAGTTCTGTTATTCCATCAAATATGAGAAACTTAGTCTTGAAGGATTTATTGCATGTTCCTCGTATTAGCAAAAATAACATTTCCCATTTGACTATGGATAACTCTGCAATAGTTGAATTTCATGAGCCTTTTGTGCCGTTAAGGACAAGGTCACGGGGAAGGTTCTTCTGGAAGGAATGCTTAAGGATGGACTGTACCAGATTCCTCAATTCAAAGCCTCATCTCATGCTTTTGGTCAAGAATATCCATGGAAACGGTTTGTTTTTGTTGCTTTTGTTTCTACGATGACAAAGAAAAATCAGGATGATGTGTTGTTAGTTACATCTCCTGTTAGTCATCACATTTTGTATCGCTTTAAGAATGTATGACTTAGTAGGCTTGGACATCTGTCTCCTAGAATTTTGAATCATATCTTGACCTCTTGTAATCTGAAAAACAGAATAAATGAGAAATTATCCTTTTGTGAAGCTAGAATGGAAAATCTCATAGATTGTCATTCTTTACTTCTCAATCTCATGCTGTGAAACCAGTAGAATTGATAAACACGGACTTGTGGGGGCCCGCTCCCATTGCCTCCTCACAAGGATATCTTACTATATCAGTTTCCTTGATGATTTTTCTCGCTTCACTTGAATTTTTCCTCTCAAAAGTAAAGTTGATGCTGTTGTTATTATCACAAAGTTCAGATCCCAAGTGGAAAATGTGTTGGAACACAAAGTTAAAACTGTACGCTATGATGAAGGTAGGGAGTTTAAGCCTCCTTATTCAGTTTACCTCAGAAAATGGGATACAAATTCAGCTAGCCTGCCCCTATACTTCAGCCCAAAATGGGAGAGTCGAAAGGAAGCACCGACATATTGTGGAAACGGGTCTAGCTATGTTTGCTCAAGCCAAAATGCCTCTCACTTATTGATGGGATGCGTTCCACACTACAACATTCTTAATTAATCAAATGCGAACTTCTGTTATTGAAGGAAAAGATCCCTTTTGTGCGGCTTTATGACCGACAACCTGATTATAACTTTCTTCGGGTCTTTGGTTCTGCTTGCTACCCGTGTCTTCGGCCTTACCAACAACATAATTTTGATTTTCATACCACCAAGTGTGTTTTCTTGGGCTACAGTAACAATCATCGAGGCTATCACTGTCTTAGCCCATCTGGAAGAATATATGTTTCTTGTCATGTGTGTTTCAATAAGGAACAATTCCCATTTGCTGATTGCAACACCAGTCTTCCACCACCACCCTGAGCACAGACACCATACTTTCTTGGCTCCTCATTCCTTGTGTAGTGCCCTCTATTCCTATCACATCTGATTCCCCTATGTCCCCCTTCTACCTCAACTCCAACTTCAACAGAGGTTAAACCTTCCTCACCCTCCCCATCCCCTATGTCCTTTTCTAGTTCTCAATTGGAATCCCCTATCCATCAACGTAGTCCCTCCCCATCCCTTACCTCTGTCTCCCCCATTAGTAGCCACGGAACTTTCTCAGACCCCTGGCATTGATTTCCAGGAAGCTTATAGTCCTGTCATTAAGTCTGTATCCATCCGCTTGGTCTTAACTCTTGCTGCCACTTGGAATTGGTTGGTCAGACAACTTGATTTAAGTAATGCTTCTCTCAATGGCAGGCTTAGTGAAGCCTTGTTCATGCCTCAACCTGAGGGATATGTCGATCCCTTGCGCCCTTGTCGTGTCTGCCGTCTAAAGAAGGCTCTTTACGGCCTCAAACAGGCTCTTCGAGCCTGGTACGATAAGCTTCGCCTAAGTCTCACTAATTGGGGCTTTCGTCAGGCAACCAATGATCCCTCGCTTTTTTATTGTCGTACTGTTAATGGAGTGGTCATTCTGCTCATCTATG
Organism: Momordica charantia; assembly: GCF_013281855.1. Lineage (NCBI taxonomy): Eukaryota > Viridiplantae > Streptophyta > Magnoliopsida > Cucurbitales > Cucurbitaceae > Momordica > Momordica charantia. The sequence goes on along the minus strand of NW_028275159.1, from coordinate 11,373,287 downwards.
TTGATGATATTCTAGTTACTGGCTCCAATGCTCATCTCATTAGTTGCCTAATCCAACATCTTCATCAATAGTTCACACTTCGGGATCTTGGTCCAATTCATGACTTTTTGGGGATTCAAGCGACACGTACCTCTACTGGTTTTCTGTTATCTCAGGCCAATTACATTCAAAATCTCCTAAAGCACTTGAATATATCAAATATCAAGGCTGCCCCCACCCCGTTCACAACCACCTCTAGTCTTACTTCTTCGGCTAGTGAACCTTTTTCGGATTCCTCTCTGTACCGCAGTGTGATTGGCTCTCTTCACTATATGCTTCTAACTCGTCCAGACATTGCCTTTGTGGTCAATAAGCTAAGTCAATTCGCTCAGACCCCGTCTACCTCTCATTGGCAGTCCCTCAAATAGATTCTTCGCTACCTCAGTGGCTCTCTTCACATTGGGCTTCATATTCAACCTGCCCCATCTCTCACTCTAACCGGTTTTTTCTATGCTAATTGGGCCGCCTATTCCGTGGATCGTAAGTCTGTTGGTGGATACTGTATTTTTCTTGGTTCTACTCTCATCTCTTGGTCTTCCAAGAAGAACACGTCGTAGCTCGTTCTAGCACCGAATCCGAATATCGAGCTCTCGCACACGTATGCTGTGAGCTCAAATGGATCCCTTCTCTCCTTTCTGAGCTTGACCTACCTCTTGCATCTACACCTGTCACCTGGTATGACAACCTGTCCGCTGTTGAAGGACATCCGTCATCAGGTTCATCAGCGACAGTTAGATATTCGGTATGTTCCCTCCATTGATCAACTGGCTGACTGTTTCACCAAGCCTCTTCACATCTTCAGATTCTGTTATCTTCGGGACAAACTTGGCCTCGTTCCGCTCCCATCGCGTTTGAGGGGGGATGTTACGACATGACTATGCTTGGTGTACTCTCTGTATTGTCTTTTCTGCTATAGTTGAGAGTTAGTAAGGAAGTAGTTCATCTACGCCCTTGTGTTGTCTTGTAAAGCTTTTAGTTCATATTCTCCTCTTTGTCTATTTATTCATTATGTATTTTTTTCTCTAAAAAATTTGAATACAATTACAAAGTGATAAAGAAGAACTCTCTGGCTTTCCATCTTCTTGAATATTCAAACTCAAATTCTTTAATATTTTTTTCTCTTCATAAAAATAATAAGAATTAATAAAATACGATGTCTAAATGTATGATTAAATTTATTCTAATAGTGAAAAATTATTACTTTAAATTTTATAAACCTCTAATAATAATTAATAATGATAAAAACACACCAACTTTGGAAGATTTTAACACTGTTATTGCATAGGATTAATTTACACATTTTAAAATAACATAAAGTTGGAAGATAAAAAGCTTTTTACATGGAAGAAGTTGCTCATCTATTATTTTGGTGTAAGGAATAAAATACAGAAGAATAAATATAGGTTAGATCAAGAAATTAAAATTAATTTATACTAGAAGGGAGAAGCAATGATGAACATCACAAGCAGGCGCCAACATGAGCATAGTTCAACGGTATACTCCTTCTATTGAATCGGATGTTCGAACCCTCTTACTTCCAACTTATTGTACTAAAATAAAGAGAAAAAAATATCACAAAGCAGGCACTGTCCATATTTAATCTCGAGTGGATGAGTGTTATACGATTTGAAACATTTTTAATATTTTTTTTTTTGGCTTAGACGATAATTTATAGTTAAAGAGTGTAGCTTTAAAATGTTAGAAATCTATTAAAGGGTGATCATTTTTTTACTCAATAAACATTTGTGAGCTTTAAAAGATAAATGCTGGTGGATGACTTCCCCATGTCTCATCTCCAGTGGTTAAGTTTTATTTGGTTTAAAAGTTTTTGTGATGTTTTTGCAAGTGGATGATACCCTAATTTATAGTTAAAATTGTAGCTTAAAATGGTAGAAAATATTTATTAGTCGCATATTTTAATAGTAAATTGCATGTATATATTATTAAGGATACATATACTTTATAAGTCTGCAGTAAAATGTATGTTTTAATCATATAATTTCATATGATAGTTCTCCTTTATTATTTTTTTTAGGAAATATTTCTCATTTATTGAGTTCTCAGTGTTTTTGGAAAATATATATATAAATGGAGAATTACTTTAGGTTGGGTTGTTCTATATATAAAATTAGATATATGCACCTTTTAAATTAGCATTTAGTGGCTTTCCATATTAGCCGATGAATATTTGATATTTTAAAATACTTTATTGATTCTTTCCATTAATCGTGCTAATTAATAATAACATTCCTATTTGTTTTATGATACATTAGAGGTTAAAATTAATAATTTTAAAAGATAGGACCAAATTGAAACATTAAAACCGTTGTTATTGCTTTTTTGTTTCTTTGTTATTGAGAAAGATAAAAAAAAAGGTTTTATGATATTATATTCTCTAAAAGTTTAAATTAAGTAAAGGAAGGTTTTATTATAAAATTGCCGTTTTTAAAAAATAAACTATTTGTTGTAAAATTGAGGAACGAAACGAGGCAACATCGGGGAAATAAAATAAACAAAACAATTCAAAAATAAAGCAAATTCAAAATTCAAAATAGCATTTTCCACCAATTTTCAAATTTGATTTCCCACCAAATTTCTAGATCAAATTTCTCACTAATTTCTCACAAATTCTCACCACTAATTTCTCACACATTCTAACTACTAAATGAGCACCACATTGACCGGCCATGGATAAGCATGTGGTGTGATTTACATAACACTAATAATGTCTAAAATTGAGACACATGGGACATTTAGGGTTTCAACACATGGTGCATGGATAATGGAAAATATGGGGTTTTGAATAAAAGACACATAGAGGACATATGGAGCATGGATTTTGAAACACCTCAAAATTGGACACTAAGCAAGGGTTAGTGGGCATCTATTTAATTAAAAATTCATAATACTCCCCCTTAGATGCCTACTGTATATATGAAATATGCCTCGTTAAAACCTTACTAGGGAAAAACCCAGTGGGAAAAAATCCTAGTGAAGGAAAAAGACTACATATTTCATATAATCTAATAAACCCAAAATAATACAATATATTTAACTCCCCCTCATGGAAACATCACTTGAGATCTCTGAGTCGTCGTATTCCAATGTCGCGCACCAATGTTTCAAAGGGTTTTGTAGGTAATGCCTTTGTGAATATATCTGCCGAGTTATCTTTCGAACAAATTTGTTGAACAGTGATAGTACCATTCTTTTCAAGATCATGAGTATAGAAAAGTTTTGGCGAAATATGTTTTGTTCTATCTCCTTTAATATATCCTCCTTTGATTTGAGCTATACATGCTGTGTTATCTTCGTAAAGTATCGTTGGAAGATTTTTACTAGATGATAGACCACATGTTTCACGAATGTGTTGAGTCATTGATCTTAACTATACACATTCTCGACTAGCTTCATGAATTGCAAGAATTTCAGCATGATTTGAGGAGGTGACTGTTATGGTTTGTTTTACTGATCGCCATGATATAGCAGTTCCTCCACATGTGAATAAATAACCGGTTTGAGATCTAGCTTTGTGTGGATCAGATAAATATCCAGAATCTGCGTATCCAACTAGATCAAAATTTGATTTGTTTGAATAAAACAAACCCATATCAGTCGTTCCTCGAAGATAGCGAAATATATGCTTAATCCCATTCCAATGTCTTTTTGTAGGATAAGCACTATATGTAGCTCATAAATTAACTGAAAATGCTATATCTGGTCTTGTGTTATTAGCCATATACATAAGTGCACCAATTGCACTAAGATATGGTACTTCAGGACCAAGAAGCTCTTCATTATCTTCTCGAGGTCTAAATATATCTTTTTTCACATCAAGTGAGCGAACTTCCATTGGAATATTTAATGGGTACGCTTTATCCATATAAAATCTTTTCAAAATTTTCTCTGTATAAGTTGACTGATGTACAAATATCCCATCTGCTAAATGCTCAATTTGTAGGCCAAGACAAAATTTTGTTTTCCCGAGATCTTTCATCTCAAATTCTTTCTTAAGATACTCTATTGCATTTGAAAGTTCTTCAGGAGTTCCGATTAGATTCAAATCATCAACATATACAGTTATAATGGCAAATCCCGACTGTGATTTCTTTACAAAAACACAAGGACATATTGGATTATTCTTATATCCTTCTTCCAACAAATATCCACTTAGACGATTGTACCACATCCGTCCTGATTGTTTTAATCCATATAATGATCTCTGTAACTTTATGGAATACAAATCCCGAGCATTAGAATTGGGTACTTTAAATCCTTCAGGAATTTTCATATAAATATCATTATCAAGAGATCCATATAAATATGCAGTGACTATATCCATAAGATGCATGTCAAGACTTTCAAACACAGTCATGCCAATTAAATATCTCAGTGTAATCGCATCCACCACAGGAGAATATGTCTCCTCATAATCAATACCGGGTCTTTGTGAAAAATCCTGTGCAACCAATCTTGCCTTATATCTTGTGATTTCATTGTTTTCATTTCTTTTCCTTACGAATACCCATTTGTATCCCACAGGCTTAACATTTTCCGGTGTTCGGACTACTGGTCCAAAAACTTGACGTTTTGAAAGTGAGTTAAGTTCTGCCTGGATTGCTTCTTTCCATTTAAGCCAATCTTTTCTCTGTTGACATTCTTTCATAGATTTTGGTTCACAATCGTCACTTTCAGATAAAATGTCAATACCAACATTATAAGCAAAAATATCATCAATAACTACATTAGTTCGGTTCCATCTTTTTCCAATCATAACGTAATTCATTGAAATCTCATTATTATCTTCAGGTACTTGACTTTCCTCAATATCTTTATGAGTAGTCATGTTTAGGATTTCTTCTGGAATATCCTCATTCTCAATTGTGTCATTTTGATTATTGACTATTTTTCTTTTCCGAGAATTTTTATCTTTGGAACCCATTGGTCTACCACGCTTATGGCATGTTGCAGATTCATTAATGACAACTTTCTGCATCGGGATGCCAATTTTTGATGGAACATTCACAGCTGGTATATGTGACTTGGTAACTTTCTTGACATCAATAAATGCATCTGGTAATTGATTTGCTATATTTTGCAAATGAATTATTTTCTGAATTTCAAGTTCACATTGATCTGTACGGGGATCGAAATGAGACAATAACGATGCATTCCATGTAATTTCTTTTTCCAACTTCATTATTTCTCCCCCTAATGTTAGAAAATTTGTCTCATTAAAATGACAATCAGCAAATCGTGCAGTAGGTACATCACCCTTCAAGGGTTCAAGATATTTAATAATTGATGGGGAATCAAATCCAACATATATTCCTAGCCTCCTTTGAGGACCCATCTTAGTACGTTGTGGTGGAGCAATTGAAACATATACTGCACATCCAAAAATTCTCAGATGGGAAATATTTGGCTCTTGGCCATAAGCTAATTGTAACGGGGAATATTTATGATAAGATGTTGGTCTAATGCGTACGAGCGACGCTGCATGTAAAATAGCATGTCCCCATACAGATGTAGGGAGCTTGGCTCTTATAAGTAATGGTCTAGCAATTAACTGCAATCGTTTTATGAATGATTCTGCTAAACCATTTTGTGTATGAACATGAGCTACAGGATGTTCAACATTTATCCCAATTGCCGTACAGTAATTATTAAATGATTGGGATGTAAATTCACCAGCATTATCAAGACGAATACTTTTAATTGTATAATCAAGAAATTGTGCTCGTAACTTTATTATTTGAGCAAGTAGTCTTGCAAATGTAAGGTTTCGACTTGATAATAAGCATACATGTGACCATCTACTTGATGCGTCTATTAACACCATAAAATATCTGAAAGGACCGCTTGGTGGATTAATAGGTCCACATATATCACCATGAATTCGTTCTAAAAATGTAGGTGATTCAGTCCCTACTTTAAATGGTGATGGTCTAATGATCAATTTGCCTTGAGAGCAAGCATCACATGATAATTCATTAGATTGAAGAATCTTCTGGTTCTTTAATGGATGTCCATGTGAATTTTCAATGATTCTTCTCATCATTATGGACCCAGGATGACCTAATCGGTCATGCCAAATGGTAAATATATCTGGATTTATGAACTTCAAGTTCGTAGTTGCATATGTTTCCATTACTCGTATATGAGTATAATATAATCCAGAAGATAAAGCAGGCAACTTTTCAAGTATACGTTTGTTATGTGAGACAATAGATATAATATAGAGATATTCTATATTATTCTTGTTATCAGTCTCAATATGATAACCATTGCAACGTATATCTTTAAAGCTCGGTAGATTTCTCTTTGATTGACTAGAGAACAATGCATTGTCAATTGTAAATTTTGTTCCTCTAGGCAAAATTATGTCTGCTTTTCCAAAACCTTCAATCAAGTTTGCAGAACCTGATATAGTACTTTTGCTTTCAGCATTGTCAATTTAGAAAAATATTGTCTACTTTTCAGTATTGTGTGCGTAGTCGCACTGTCTGCCAGACATAGATCACCATTGCTCATTTTCGAGTCATCCAATATATGAAAATTGTTCATGCTTCTTCATTGAACAAAATAATTACAATAAGAAGAAGGAAGAAGAAGAAGAAGAAAAACTTGAAATACAAAACATACATAAAAGATATAAAAAACATTAGTTATGAACATTCTCAAAATCAATAGAAGCACTTGCGGTTCCATCCATTGTGCTCAATGTGCCAATTTGTTCTCCAGGAGATTCAAGAAAGTTAGCCACATCCAAACTTGTAATGTTGGCAGCGTCAAAGATATCACCATCCTGGTAGGCAAGATTTGCTTCCATATTTTTTCCTTTTTCTTTCAAGGAAGCTTGATAAAGATCCACTAAGTGTTTCGACGTACGACAAATATGTGCCCAATGCCCAGTCATACTGCATCGGAAACACTTATTTTCAACACTTCTGGAATTCTGATCTTGTGGAGCTTTTTCTTTATGATCAACATTTCGTGTGGTTCTTTTAAAATTTGGACGATTATAACGCCCACCACGAAATGAAAAATTATTTCTTCCTCTGCCACGGTCACGCCCTCGACCACGACCTCGACCTCGACCACGATTATTAAAATTTACAGCATTCGCCTCTGGGAATGGCGTTGCTCCCGTTGGTCGAGATTCATGATTTTTCATCAATAGCTCATTATTTTGCTCAGCAACCAGAAGACATGATATGAGCTCAGAATATTTCTTAAAACTTTTCTCTCGATATTGTTGTTGCAAGAGTATATTCGAGACATGAAAGGTTGAGTATGTCTTTTCTAGCATATCACTATCAGTAATTTTTTCTCCACATAACTTCAATTTCGAACTGATTTTGAATAGTGCAGAATTATAATCACTTACTGATTTGAAGTCTTGGAGCCTCAAATGCATCCATTCATAACGAGCTTTAGGAAGAATAACTGTTTTTTGATGATCATATCTTTCTTTCAAATTTTGCCACAAGGCAAGGGGGTCTTTTATTATCAGATACTCCATTTTCAACCCCTCGTGAAGATGGTGACGAAGGAAAATCATGGCTTTTGCCTTTTCCTGACTTGTGGTTGTATTTCCTTCTTTGATGGTTTCTCCCAGGTTCATGGCATCAAGATGGATTTCAGCATCTAGTACCCATGACAAATAATTATTGCCATTGATATCAAGAGCGGCAAATTCTAATTTGGTCAAATTTGTCATGGTGACACTTCGGAACCTACCTTCAACAGGGGAAATGACAGAGGCTCGTGCTGATAACGTGTTGAAAAATTGAGGAACAAAACGAGGAAACGTCGGGGAAATAAAATAAACAAAACAATTCAAAAATAAAGAAAATTCAAAATTCAAAATTCAAAATAGCATTTCCCACCAATTTTCAAATTTGATTTCCCACCAAATTTCTAAATCAAATTTCTCACTAATTTCTCACAAATTCTCACCACTAATTTCTCACACATTCTAACTACTAAATGAGCACCACATTGACCTTATTTATAGGCCATGGATAAGCATGTGGTATGATTTACATAACACTAATAATGTCTAAAATTGAGACACATGAGACATTTAGGGTTTCAACACATGGTGCATGGATAATGGAACATATGGGGTTTTGAATAAAAGACACATAGAGGACATATGGAGCATGGATTTTGAGACACCTCAAAATTGGACACTAAGCAAGGGTTAGTGGACATCTATTTAATTAAAAATTCATAATACTATTCACTATAATTAGGATTTATTTTTTGATAATGTAGTTTAAAGAATTACAAAATGTGATTAGTTTTTAAAATAATGACAAAAATAGGGTAGTTAATTAAATTGGGGTATAAGCATCAATTTACATAAATGACAATCAAATCTTATGATGTAAAGGTAAAATACACTCAAATCCTACCATTTAAAGGAAAATTGCTGAGTGTAATCTATATTTGTGAGATGATTACATTTCTACCGTAGAGGTTAATCATTACCTTGGTTGTGGGATCACTACGAAAAAATCATGGTTAAAAACATTTTCTAGGGACGAAAATCAAAATCGAAGATATATGCCAATTACTGCTGAACTATGCTCACCTTAGCGATTAAAATGATTTTCGTTGCTCTCTAAACAACGAAATACTTTTATGTCGCTGTTCCAAGTGACAAAATACTTTTAAATTCATTCACCGTTTTTGGAGGTTTTCTTTCGCCTGCGTTATTTCATTCAATTGTTATTATGCATCGAAGGATTTAATACTATTTGGTAAAATTTTTGTTTCTTTATTAAAATTAAACTATTATAAGATTTTGTTTCAGATAATGTAGTTTAAAGAATAAAAAAAATGTGATTAGTTGGAAATAATGACAAAAATAAAGTAGTTAAATTGCTTGTACAAGCAACAACGTACATAAATCATTGTCAAATCTTATTATGTAAAGGTAAAATGCCCTGAACTCTACAATTTAAAGGAGAATCGCAAGTGTGGTCTATATTTGTTAGATAATTACACTTCTACCGTTGAGGTAATCATCACCTTTGTTCTTGGAGCACTACAAGAAAATGGCTGTTCAGCGACATTTTATGTTTCTAAAGACGAAAATCAAATTCGTCGCTAAAAAAACAACGAAAACAAAACTTGGTCGCAAAGGGAGAGCGACAAATTTTAAGTGATGAAATAATCTCCAGTTACTTTTCTTCGCGACGAAATTCGACGATTAGCGCAGGCTCAAACAAGGGCGCAATTTCACCCTTTTCTGGAAATGAAATGGTGCTATTTTGGTGCTAGGCGCGCCCATCTCCTTCTAACAAAATCCACTCATTCTCCTCCATTTTGATTCTGCCTTCCCCTTGCTTCCTCTTCATTCTCCAAGATAATTTCAGATCGACAATGATTTCCATAGTCTTGTACACTATATATTTCTTCCTCATATGAATGTAAGCTCGTGACTCCAGTGGTTTGATACTTGAATTATCTTCCTTCAAAACTTTAGCTATCCGCATTCAGTAGATCTTGCACACAATGCTTAAGTGTCACACAATCTTCGGTTGAATGCCCCTACAACCCCTCCATGACAGGCACAAAAAGCATTGGGATCATACCACTTCGGGTATGAAGATTGTACTGGCTTTGTTGGTATAGGCATCAAAATGTTGTCATTGAATAGGTGAGGTGACAACTCGATATATGTTATTGGTATTGGATCAAAGTTCACTCACTTTGGTTGCCTCTTGCCATTACGACCGTAAGAGAAATTTGGCCCCATTGGCTGTGGAAAAATTGCAAAGCAAGTGGATTTACGAGGGTAGATGCACATATGTAATAATTGGAGAAGAAGTTCATGGCATAGAAGTTTGTTGACGTTTTCTGTACTAACTATTTAACCCAAAGCATAAGATATTATTTGGACTTCACTGTCGGCCTTCATAGTGGAATATTCTTTATCTTCCGTTGGTGATTCATCTATGCTGCCAATTATTTTGTCATGTTTTACTCCATATTCAATTTTTTCCCCAATAATCATGATGTCTGAAAAATTGATTGATGCATTTTCTATCCTTCAATCATAGTAAGGAGATTTCAATGTAGGAAGAAACATAGTCATCAACTCAGTGTAAATTAAAGGCATTGAACTTGCACAATAGTGCCTATCCACTTTTGGGCATACTCTTTAAAGCTCTCAGTATTCTTTTTCTCCATTCTCTGCAAATTTAGTCGATCAGGAGCCATGTTTATATTATATTTGTATTGCTTTCTCCATTCTCTGCAAATTTAGTCGATCAGGAGCCATGTTTATATTATATTTGTATTGCTTTATAAATGAGTTAGTTAAGATTTTCAAAGAATAAATGTTTGTATTATTTAACTGCATATATCCAACAAGTAACTAGTCCAATTAAACTATCTTGGAAATAATGTACAAGCAACTTACCATTTTGAGAATGTGTTGGCATTTTCCTACAATATATAATGAGATAGCTTTTATGACAAGGTGTCTCATCATACTTCTCAAATTCAGTTCAGGTACATTGAAGTTGGGTGGAATAACTACACCTGTCACGAGGCATAGTTGTGTTGGATCGACGTTGCCGAAGATGTTAGTTCCTTCCATTGCCTTTACTCTTTCTTCGACCATTTCAACTTTTCCACTCATGATAACTTCTTTGTCATTTGTTTTTTACTTACGTATAAAGTAACTGAGATTAGAGACTGCAATATTGGCATTTTGTGATCCATCCCTTGGAAACGTAAATCTAACTTGACTGCTTGTATGAATTTGTTTTCAATTATTTAAGAAGCCAACTAATCCCTCGTATAAAGGATCAACCATGAATATTGTCGGGGTTCCCTTGTTGGCTTATGAAGAGTGAAGCTAAATCTTGATAGATCTCGAGAGTCATTAATTGAGATTCCAGATTGAGATTCCAAATTGAGATACCATGATTATCTCGCCTTTTTCTAGATTAGAAAGAATCATCGCGACTAATGCTTGAGATTCATCTCTTATTTTCTTTAGCCTGACATTAAGTTCTTCCATGGTTTTTGTTATATGTACCTTAGGGTAGAAAATATGAGGTTGTCTAACTATATATTCTAAAAAAAGAAGAGTTATTATTGATGATGCACTAGAGAATGCACAAAAATTTTATTTTTTTATATATTTTTTGTAAAAATAAAATAAAAATTGATGCATGAGATGATGTTATGCACCTAGTGAGCCACAAATTGGGGGAATTTTGTTGAAATTTTATGAACATTTGAAATAATGCTTGCGAAAGGAGAACATTTTTTTATGGACATATAAAATTATGCATGCAACAGATAGTGTTTTTTTATTTTATGATATGGGCATGTGAATATGACATGTGAAATGATAGTTTTTTTTAATCAAATTTTCTTTAAGAAAAAAAATACTTGCCTAAATATGTTACCAATTGTCCCAAGGTGACATATACCGACTTTATGCAATGCTAGATTCTAAATCATCCTAAGAGATAGAAACATGAATATGCCTATGAAATTAAACTCTAGGGATGACGTTGAACTCCTAAAATTTGGATAGAAGTGAATGAACTCGAAACTCTTTTTGTGCCCACACGGAAATATTTATAATCTCTTTGAAAAGACAACACTTCTAAACTCATTTAGAGGTAGGTCAAATACATGACTCAATGAAATATGATGTAGATGCATGATATAAAAGAAATAAAAAATAATATATTACAAAAAAAAATGTACATGATTTTTCTTTTCAAGTGGTTAATTTTTGAAACCTTACAATTAGAAACTCCAAATTGATCATCATTTTAAAAGAATAATAAACAAGATAACCATGGATGACATAACAACACAACAAAATAATAAAATGCAATATGAATATGAGTGTAAAGTTATGTTCCAATGCATCCTAGAGGGAAACGATCTCCAAGTGTCCCATCCACTCTCACTATGTGGTTAACTTGAGTGGAAAATTCATGCACTTGGACGAAAATCCAAATTCCACGAAGGTCACATACTATTCAATCTTCAATCTAATCCTAAAAGGTAAAGTCCCGGGCAGGAGGCTTGTGATTGTGTGTGAAATGCATGATGATGGAAAATAAAATCATAATAAAATAAAATATTTACAACAATACAAAAGAAATATCAAACCAAGAAAATGGACAAAAACATATCATAATAGGATAATAAATGACAAAATGAAATGTCTTCACTCCCTTATGTGATCCAAAGTGGGTCACCAATCTCTAGCAACGTCCTCGCAACATGGAGCGACCGACATCATCCCATAAAAGGTATCTTCCAAGACAAAAGGTTTGGACTCGCCACAAACCATCCACGATGTGTGATTGGTTACCTAAAAAAGAAAATGGTATGCGAAAGGAGGGTTCGGGAGCCAGTTCAGTATAGGAAGGTATTAGTACCCTACAACACCCGTTCGAAAACGGTTGCTATATTTTATCTTAAACTATCTTATTATTTTTTACTAGTCCAAAAGGAAAAGTATTTTAAGATTGCTCCAAGCCAAGCACGCTTAACTTTGGAGTTCTTATTATTAAGTGACCGAAAAGGAAGGTGCACCATGTTAGTATAGGTACTAACTATGAATGCTTTTAAGCCTTTTCTTAACCATGTATCTATGGTCTCAGGATCCCTTTCATTCAGATGTGGTATCGGTTCATTCATGTATCCCTCCTCTCTATTCGAGCTTCACAATATGAGTTAACAATAATGAGTAGTACGAATGTCATTAGAAAATTTGTTATCTCAAGAAGATTGGAGAATTATCATTTTCAATTTCTGTTATTGGAATTTTTAAAAGAACTCGTTTTAAAAGGTTCATTTTAAAATATCGATAGATTTAAAAAACTTGATTTTATTGAAACTGTGATGAATTTTCAAATCTTTTATTTTACTTGTATCTTATCTTATTTCATTTTCTTTATTTAAAAAATGGTTTTTCTTTTGATTAAAATGAAACAAAACACACCTTACTCTTTTGTTTACTTTTTCAATAATAAAAATCAATTTGTTCATTGTTATTATGCTAAATATATCAAATGATTCATGATATTTAATTTTTTTCTAAATTCTCTCCTGAACCTTTCAAGCTTCTCAACTTTAGTACTAAAATTTCTCAATTAAACAATTCTTCCATAAAAAAAATTGTTAAAACTTGTTAATAGGAATTCCATGTGTTACTGAATTAATATTTCGGTAACATATTTGGATACATGGTCATGTCATTTGGACGTGCCACTTGGAAGAAATACACTTTGTTGATGAGTGGGTTGGATTTTGTTAATGGACAAATAGAATTTTACGTATGAAATAGTCCTTTGGAGGATGCACATGGTTAGCGTATGTCGTACTCTCGCGACTAGGAGCTATGATTTGACAAAAAAATTATTTTTATTTGGTAAGGATAGAATGATTTTAAATTTTATAAACCTCTAATAATTCTTAAAATTCACAACAACCCACCAACTTTCGAATATTAATGGCAGTGATCGAATAAGAATAATTAAGACTTTTGCCAGAAACCTAGAGTTGGATAATAAAGAGCTTTTACATAAGGAATAAGCTCATACATAACTTTTGTGTAAAGCATGAAAATACATTTCTAACAATCTTATGATATATATGGTCGATCGAAATGATGGGTGCGGGTAGGGGGAGGGCTTGTTTGCAATCCAATCTTCATGGAATTGTCTTTAGTTTTCCCAAATGTTCAGGGAAGATTTTGTCAAAAAAATTCACTTCAGATGCTGGGTGACAAAAGCATAGGCTCAGATTGCAATCACATTTGGTTGGATCAAAACAATCATTCGGAGTATTGCATCGAACGTTTACGACATTTCTTGCATATGATACGAACACACATCCTGTAATATATTCATCAATAATTTCCATTCAAGTAAACATGTATAAATGGTGAAAGAAACAAAATATATAGGTTAGATGAAATTAAAGTTAATTTATACCCGAAGCAATGAAGAGCATCACGAGCAGACAAGCAAACTTAGTAGACGAGTTCTCCATGTCTAATCTCTAGTGGATAAATATGATTTGATTTAAAAGTTTGTGATGTTTTTGTATGTGGCTGATGTGCCTAATTTATAGTAAAAAATGTAGCTTAAAATGGTAGAAAATATTTGTTAGTTGCATATTTTAATAGTAAATTGCATGTATATATTAATAAGGACATATACTATATATGCGTGCAGTAAAAGCTTTTAATAATATAGTTTTCTCCATTTATTCTTTTTATTCTTATTATTAGCTTTATTATTATTTTTTTAAGAAATATTTCTCCTTGATTAAGTTCTTAGTTTCTGGAATATATATATATGTGGAAGTTGGGAGAATTACTTTGGGTAGCTTTTTTTTTCTTTTTTGAGAAAACTTTACTAGGTTGTCCTATAACATTAGATATATGCAAATTTTAAATCATTTATTCATTATGCAGTTGTGTATATTACTTTTTTTTTTTTTTGTTGTCTATATTGATTTCTCCATCAATAATCATGCTAATTAATATTTATTGATTCTCCATTTTAGTGGATGAATATTTGTAATTTTTAAATCATTTATTGATTCTTTCCATTAATGGTGCTAATTAATAATAACATTCCAATTTGTGGTTTTATGATAAATTAGTTAAAATTAATAATTATAAAACATAGGACCAAATTGAGAAAAACTTGAAAGATTAGAACGGTTATTATTCCTTTTTGTTTCTTTGTTATTGAGAACAAACAAAAATGGTTCTGTGACTTTTTATTCTCTAAAAGTTTAAATTAAAAAAAAGGAAGGTTTTATTATAAAATTGCTTTTTTTTAAAAAAAAAAAAGTATTCACTAAGATTTCTTTCTAAATAATGTAGTTTAAAGAATAGCAAAATTGGGCCATATCTCAACCGATGGAACGGGTGTGGCTCCAGGAGGGTCCTTCAATTATCTCCCGACTTGTTTGTAGTGATAAATCTTGCTGTCTTTCTTAATTTCCTGTTGCTTTCGGCTGATAGTAAAAAAAAATAAAAAATAAATAAATAAACTGGCACAATTTACATAAATCAGAGTCAAATCTTATGATGTAAATGTAAAATGCACTCAACTCTTACCATTTAAAGGAAAATCAGGAGTGTAGTCTATATTTGTTAGATAATTACTCTTCTACGGTCTAGGTAATCATTACCTTTGTTGGGTCTTTTGTGATGTGACACGCAGTCAACGAATATTAGTTATTTTGGTTAATGAATTTAATCATTTAATCTTGTATTGTTGGAGCTTTTGATCTGTAGATCCATTATATTCCCGCTAACTCACAACAGGTAAAATAAAGATCAAGACTTATGAAAGAATTTGAGGGATTCAACTTATTTAACCGAATTTAGGTTAATTGTATAAGATATAATTAATATATAATATATATAGATACATTACAATATAAAGTTAATTATGAATGACATTCATAATTAAACTATATATATTACGAGAGTTATATTTGAATAAGATTTAAATAATGATTAATATGAATTCGATTCATATTAAAATTATATGTTAAAATTAGTGTGAATGAGATTCAGATTAAAACTATAGGTTATGAGAGAGATATTCATATTCAAATAAAGCTCTAATTAAATATATGATATATAATTACTATTATTAATTAATTAGTTTTATTATTGATTAATTTATTTATTTATTTAATTTAATTAAATAACTCACCCCTTACATTTTTCAAGAAACTGGGAATTTGGTCGGTGGGGAGGTTGCTTACTCCCTACTCCTCTCCTTCTCTATAAAATGAGAGTGGTGATTTTGTTCTCAGTGAACGGTGGATCTTATCATTCTCTTGAATCGTCCCAATCAGTGTCATCTATATTGCAACTCTGTATTAAGCTCTCGAAATCATCTTGGAGCTTGTTGTGACCTCCTTTACAGAGTCAAGAACCATAGTTATTTTGACCATCACCTTAATAGTTTTGATGATACTCGGTTCTGGCATGGGCACAGTTGATCAGCATTCACTATTCGAGGAATTGATGGATGTGTTTGCTGCATAGAGGTCTGTAGGTTAGTCTGTTTTTTCTCTACCTCTGTCGTTTAAAGTCTATCGCAGATCCCCTGCCATAGCATTAAGGTAGTCGTGCAGGTTCCCTTGTGGATCAGTCGTCGCCTTGCGTGACCTGCCTCCTTGTTGTTTTCTAGGTGGACCCAAGTTAATGCGGTTCTTCGAGGGGAGTAGTTTGCCCTTCTATCGCTGGACTCTTTCCTTTTAATGGGTCCCATGAGAGGGGTGAGGAGGTATCCTCCTCGATCACCACATGACGTCGTGTTGATGGTCCAACCATGTTCTCTACTTGAAGCAGAGACGTCTAATTTTGACATAGAGCCATAGTTAGCTCCACTATTTTTGCGTGCAGATGGGTGACACCACCTAACTTTGGTTTCACATCATTTAACTATGCCCTCAGCCGGTTAACTCCTGCTCCATCCTCCTAGATTGAGATGAATTTGATTGGGTCGCATTTCTCCGAGCGGCTCCGCTTCTGCCACTCCCATCCCTTGATATTCAACTTTGGTGCACGAGGTGGAGTGAACCAGTCTACTAGAATCCAAGCATCACCAATTGGCACCGTCTGTGGGGACTGTCGCGATGCGGAGTGGCCGACGTCATCCCTTGAAGGGTCTCTTTCGAGATAAGGGTTTGGAGTCGCCACCAATCATCTACGAGGTGTGATTGGTCACCTAAAAATAAAAACAAGGTCTGCAAAAACAGATCATTGGTTCGGGAGTCGACTGAGCGTAGGGAAGGTGTTAGCACCCTACGACACCCGTTTGAAAACGGTACCACATTTTGTCAAAAATTATCCCATTATGTTATTTGGTCCAAAAAAAAATAGTTTTCTTATTTTAAATGTCTCATATTATATTAATTCACATTTTATTATAAAATATGAATTAATAGATATGAGTGGCACGAAAGCCATTAGAAAAATTTTGATACCTCGAGAATATTGGAAAAATCCAATTTCTGTCATTGGGATTTTCGAAATAATTATTTAGTAAGAAAACAATGATAAATAAAAAAAAGAAATAAAACGAAATCAAGGTACACATAAAGACTTAAACTTTTAATATGGTTGTTAATACTCAAAGCTCTTGCCAGTGTGCAAAGACCTTAGTATGCAATTTAAAATCGTTTTTTATAATATAAAATTTTTATTTTTTAATTTTGTTTAAAAAAGTAAACGAAAAAATTTATTAAAAAGAAAAAAAAACTTTTATTTAATAAAAACAATGATAAAAAATGAGGCAATCAAAGACTTGAATTTGTGTCATGTATGTCAATACCCTAGTGCATTGCCAATGTGATATTGCCTTAGGATATACATTATGCTCTTTTTTAAAATACAAACCTTTGTATTTTTTAATTTTATTTAAAAAAAAAAGGAAAACAAAAGTAAAAACGAAAATTTAAATAAAAAGAAAACTCTTTATTTTGTATTCCTATAAAACTGTTTTATACAAAAAAAAAATGAAAATAAAAAATCTTATTTAAACAAACTTATTTAAAATACCTTATTCAAAATTTTCAAATCTTAAATAACAAATCTTCTAAAAACAAACTTTACATACGTATGATTTTAGATTTATTAACTTTAAAACAAAATTTATTTAAAAAAAAGAATCAATATTCTTTTATTTATAAATAAAGGGAGAAACCGATTAAAAAAAAAATGCAAGAGGAAATGGAAAGAGACAGAGAGGACGTGAATTGAGACTGCCATTAGACCATCACGGAGAATCTCTATTTCTCTGTTAAACGGGTGAAAACTCAATAATTCGTCCCACTATAAAACTTGTCTATTGTATTGCCAAAATCAGGGATTCATGCTCTCCCCCATCCCCGTTTATCATCCACTTGGGACAAGAGAAAAGAAAGGAAAAAAAAAACTTTCATAGTTGACTGATGTAATCGAAATAGGGTGAGATGATTGAACTTACCATGTATGAATTGGAATTTGAGGAGATTTCGACAATGAGAGTGAAGTAAAGTCAGATTTGACGCCCAGGCAAATTCTCAAACTTGTGTGATGCGCAAGGAAATTTGAATTTTTAAAGCCAATTTCTATGAGATTTGTGCTGCCCCTGCTCTCACGTTGTCTTCTCTTTCTGTGTCAGTTCCCTTTCTCCTCCTTAAATAAGCAAAAATGTAACAGTAACAATGGGGAGGGTCAAAATTGAAGAGAGAAAAAAAAGAGGAAGATAACGGAGAAAAGACCACGTTATAGTAGTTTTGAGGAGTAAAACAGAATCAGTTTTATTAAAAAAAAAAACTTTTTTTTAATTTAAACAAATCTTTTTATTTACTTAAAATCAAATCTTATTTATTTATTTATTTTAATAATAAATCGAATTCTTTTAAAACAAAATCTATTTTTTTAAATTTAATTAAAACCTTACCTTAAAAATAATAAGGTAAAATAAGTTATTTTTAATGAAAAGAAATAAAATTTTATAATATAAAATATTAATATTAATGTTAATAATAAATAAATAAAATAATAAAATTTGAGCCGGACCAAATACAGTGTCAACAGGGACGATACAAGATTAAGCCGAGACAGAGCCCAGATCCGAGGAGGGTCGGAATGAAGCGAGTTTGTACGAACCCTGGGGGAGGTCAACAATGTTTTGAAGAAAAAAGCCCCGGTGTGGCAGTCGACAGCTCGGGAGAAATATGTCCGAGCCCTGGTCACCAACCAAATCCGATCACCTTCGACAGAAGAGAACTGGCTGAAGAGGTGGAATCCATCCCCTTGACATCCGAAGATCGACGAGTCAACATTAGAACTAGATTAGGGAATGAGGAGAGAATGAGCCTTATAAGTTTCCTTAGAAGCAACGCTGATGTGTTCGCATGAGGATATGCCCGGAATCGGTCGGGAAATCATGGTACATCAACTTAATGTTGACGAGAGCTATAAACTAATAAAACAGAAGTGTCGTGCTTTTAACTAGGAAATGAACGAGATTGTGGCTGAACAGGTGGAAGAGCTGCTAAAAGCTAGTTCCATTCGAGAGGTCCATTACCCCCAATGGATATCCAACATGGTATTGGTAAGGAAGGCAAACGACAAATGGCGAATGTGCATCGACTTTACAGACCTAAACAAAGCTTGCCCAAAGGATTCTTTTCCCTTACCTTGTATAGATCAACTGGTCGACGCTACTGCTGGACGTGAAAGGTTGAGTTTCATGGACACCTACTCCGGATATAATAAGATTAAAATGCACCTACCGAATCAAGAGAAGACCTCCTTTGTCACAAGTCGAGGCCTATATTGCTACACGGTAATGCCCTTCGGGTTAAAGAACGCAGACGTGACTTATCAACGAATGGTAAACCGAATGTTTGCAACGTTGATTGGTAAAAATATGGAGGTCTACGTAGATGATATGCTGGTAAAAAGCCTGAAAAGCAGTCAACACGAGGCAATTTGGCAGAGGCATTTGGAGTTTTGAGGAAATATAAGATGAAGCTGAATCTCAACAAGTGTACGTTTGGGGTGACCGAAAATTCCTTGGGTTCTTGGTACACCAACGAGGAACCGAGGCTAACCCAGATAAAATCAAAGCTGTGTTGGAGATGAGTCTACCTAGAAATTTAAAGCAACTACAAGGGCTCAACGGGAGAATAGCGGCACTCAACAGGTTTGTCAGTCGTTCAATCGACAAGTGTCTACCATTCGTTAAAGTCCTAAGGAAAAAATGGCAATTTGAATGGAAAGAAGAATGTGAGACCGCTTTCAGGGAGTTAAAGCAATACCTGAGGGTGACTTCACTCCTCTCAAAATCGGTCACGAGAGATGAACTCTACTTGTACCTAGCCGTATCCAACACGGCGGTGAGTTCGACATTGATAAAGGAAAAGAACGGGCGACAATCTCCAATCTACTACACGAGCAAAGCAATGGTGGAGGCAGAAGTTAGATACCCGCAAGTGGAAAAATTGGCATTGGCATTAGTCACCTCGGCTCGGAGGTTACACCCATATTTCCAAGCACAAAAGATAACTGTCCTCACCAACTTCCCCCTATGGCAGATTCTGCAAAGGCCCGAGACTTCTGGGCGACTGGTAAAATGGGCTGTGGAGCCCAGTGAATACGTCATCCACTACAAACCGAGAACTGCGATGAAAGAGCAAGCCATAACGGACTTCATACCAGAATTAATGCTGGTAGAATATCAAATATGTAGCATCGGCCCACAGCTCGCTGAGGGAGAGCAGCCCTAGACCCTTTATGTAGATGGATCCTAGAACTTCAGAGGATGTAGGGTGAGACTTCTGCTGGTCTCCCCAGATTGGGAGAAATTCGAATATGTGCTACGGTTTAGTTTTCACGCGTCGAACAATGAGGCTGAGTACGAAGCTTTATTAGCAGGATTAAAAGTAGCCAGGTATATTGGGGTCACGAACATACTAATACTTAGTGATTCGCAATTGATTGTGAGTCAGGTGAAAGAAGAGTTCCAGACTAGAGAGCCATGGATGATGAAGTATCTTTCCCGGGTAAGAGACCAGCTCGACCAATGCTCGAAATATGAGATCCAACAAATTCCTCGTGCTCAGAATGTCAACGCAGATGCATTAGCCCGACTAGCTGCAGTCTATGAAACCGACCTGGGAAGAACTGTACCAATATAAATTTTGCCCGAGCCGAGCATAGAGGTTCAGGATGTATTGATATAGACGAGCTAGGACAACTAGAGAAGAACTGGATGAGCCCTCTGATCAAATATTTAAGAGATGAGACCCTACCTGATGAAAGGATAGAGGCCCAACAACTCCAACGGCGAGCAGCTAGGTATGTGCTTAGAGATGGAAGCCTGCATAAAATAAGCTACTATTTGTCCTTTTTAAATGTTTAACGCCAGATGAAGGCAACTACGTCATAAGGGAGATACACGAGGGCATTTGTGGTAACCATTCTAAAGCACGATCCCTAAGCCATAAAATCGTCTGACAAGGGTATTACTGGCTGACCATGCTAAGTGATGCAATACAGTTCGCGAGAAAATACGACAAATGTCAGCGATTTGCAACAGTGCCTAGGTAGCCGCTAGAACCATTAACGAACATAATGAGTCTCTGGCCTTTTGCTCAATGGGGAATAGACCTTATAGGGCCCCTCCCACAAGGAAAAGGCCAGACCAAGTTTGTAGTGGTAGCAATTGATTATTTCACCAAATGGGCTAAAGCCAAGGCCGTAGCTACAATTACCGAGAAAAGATCACTGACTTTATTTGGAGAAGCATAATTCTCTGCTTTGGGGTACCATACACCATTATCAACGATAATGGAAAGCAATTCGATAATGCAGCTTTTCGAGACTTTTGCAAGGAATTGGGTATCAAGCGCATCTGCTATTCGCCAGCACATCCACAAGCTAATGGACAAGTCGAAGCAGTCACAAAATCATCAAAAGAACTCTAAAAACTGAATTAGAGAAAATTAAAGGGTTATGGGCAGAAGAACTTCTCAGCGCATTGTGGGCCTATAGAACAACACCTTGCACATCAACTGGCGATATGCCATTCTCATTATCATTTGGTTCTGAGGCAGTAGTACCGGTGGAAATCGACCTCTCTTTCCCAAGGGTAGAACAATTCAGTCTACTTGAAAACGACGAGTCCATACAGCTTAACCTCGATCTACTAGAAGAACATCGAGAAACAGCACGACTACGAACAGCCGAGTACAAAAATCGGATCGCTCGATATTACGATTCAAAGGTTAAGAAGCGTAACTTCAAAGAAGGCGATCTGGTCCTGAGGAAAGTCATGCCTAATACCAAAGATCCAACCAGCGGGGTTCTCGGACTGACATGGGAGGTCCCATACAAAGTCACTAAGTAGTTCGGGCAGGCACCTACACCTTGGAAGATCCGCGTGGGAAAACCTTACCCCATCCGGCATGCTTAGCACCTCAAGAGATACTACCACTAGCTTGGTGATACATTCCATTTATTTTATGAGCATTTTATGTTTTGACACTCGTTTATCTTAAACAACTGGGTTATGTTATTATACCTAGTTCTCTACCTAAACAATTTTCATTTTAATAAAGTTTACGCCATTTGACGGGATACTTGAGCTCTTACGTTTGTGTGAAAACAAATTTCTCAAGTAGGGGTATTATGCGTAAATGTCTACAGCTGATCAATAAACGCAGAAGGGGATAGACCAAGAAGTAGGCAATAAAAGGCTCAGCATGGTCAAAACTAAAGTAGGCAAATAAAGTAAGGATATAAAACCATTAGGCGAATGCCAAACAGGTTGGAAATCCAAAGACTTCGAGACCAGCTCTACTAAAGTTAGATCCCAAGGCCGAAAATGAATGGTAAAAATCAGATGGGTGAGAAACCAGACCCTAGAGACTTGATCATAACCAGTCAATGTGACAAAATATGAAAATCGAAAGGACTTTCAGTTCATGAGCCAACACAATATCGATACACAACCAGTAGCAAAAACCAGACGTTTTAAATCCAAAACTGGATACAAAAGCTTTTGGTAGAAGCTCAGTGAATTAAGAACCTTAGCATTGGCTAAGAATCCAACAACTAATGACATATATGAACTACTTTGTAGAACAGGCCTCACAACAACCACAGATAACGAGTACTCTCAAAATAGAAATCTTAACATGGTCACAAACTTCATCTCCAATTTTGAGAGTGAAGGCTACTGTTATATGGAGAAATACGGTTCAAAAGATGAATAAAGATTGAACTGCATTATAAGAAAGGCAACTGAGACCATCGACAGATAGGTCCAGCCCAAAGCACAGAGGCCAGCCCACGGAGAACTGCATTAGGCGTCGACCCTTATCGGCCTTAGGTCGAAAAGGTCAGCGATGATTTCCTTTCTGTCTCTCGGTCCCCATTCCAAATATGTGATGTTTGGGCCCAAGGCCGAGCCCCGTCCCTATTCCTCTACTAATGCTGGAGGTGTCTTGATCCATAAAGCCCATGAGTATCAAACCTAGGGTTGACATCTTATGAAACCCTAGGAGGCGAATTGACTATAAATAGGGGGGGCCACCCCTTGAAGGTAAGCCAAAACTACATTTTCAAGTGCCTTACTTGTTTAGTGATTTCTCCCATAGCTAACTTAGACATCGGAGCCAATGTGACAAAAGTCACACCAGGTTAGGGTTGTTCGGTTTTGCAGGTATCCGGTCCTTTGATATTCAAGTTTGGTGCACGAGGTGGAGTGAACCGGTCAACCATAATCCAAGCATCAACCGTCGTAAATGTTTGTTTATTAATATTTTTCTACACTTAACTTGAACTAAATTTGCATTCAAGACATTTGAATCAAATTCAAGATATTTTAATCCAACTTGATTTTAATAAATATCTAAATTGGTTGCAATACAATATTTCAAAAGCATTTTGTTTATATTGCTACTAGTTTAAACCCGAAGGTTGGTGAAGAGTACTTTTCTAATTGGATTGATCTTTGGAGATCAATGTTGATGGTCTAATAGTGCACATAATCAAGGAGTTCAATGGATGAACAGTAGCTAGACTCATATATTATATTGACAATGATTTATTTAAATCATTAAGTTAAATAATAACGTTATCATATATCGATTTCAAAACATGAAAATTCGTAGAGTAAAAGGGAAATGTTATTAAATTAGTTAATGTTTGAACCTAGGAATAGTTTGAATTTTTTTTTATCGTATATCTACCACATTTCTATTTGTTATTCCCCATTAATGAAATTTCTAGATCTACCAGTGCACGTCCTAGTAATCATGTATACTCCCAAAACCAAGGTAATGATTACCTCAAAGATAGAAGTGTAATTATCTCACAAATAAAATAGATTACACTCACAATTTTCAATAGTAAGATTTGAGTGCATTTTTACCTTTACGTCATAAGATTCGATTGTGATTTATGTAAATTGCTGCTTATACCTGCAATTTAACTAGACATTATTTTCAAAACTAATACATTTTGTAATCTTTAAACTACATTATTTAAAACGAAATCCTAATTATAGTGAATAATTTAAGCAATTTTTAATAACACCTTCTATTTCTTAATTTATACTTTTTGGGGAACTAGTTCGATTCACGTGCATTGCACGTGGTTTAAAAATTTTGGAACATAATATTTTTTGGTGAAACTTTACATTTTGAATAAATATATATATAAAAAACTAACAATTCTTAAAAAAATTGATTAAAGTAATTACATAATAATTAACTATCATTACATAGTAAATAAATAAAAGTTAGGAAATATTTTTTTAACATGGTTATTTTAGATTAAGTAATTATTGATTTTCTTCCCAATTGGAAGGTATGATTTTTTATCTAATACAAAAATGTATACATGTCAAAATTTGTAATTAATTAAGAGTGAAACATATATAGACAACTAAAAAATATGTTGATATTATACAATAAAGTTTTTTCTTCACACATAAAAAAGTAGTTTTTCACTATTAAATCATGTGAATCATCACATGAAATAGTTATTAAATGGTTGAATGAGATAATTCCATTTTTTTTTATTCTATAGATTTCTTGCATTGTCAAAAAATGTTAATTGTTTTTTTATGAATTTGTTCTTATTTTAATAAAACATATATTAAGTTATATTTTAAAATTTTAATGTATATTTCACTTATAATATTTTATCAATAAAGTATGACACGAAACAAATTTTTTCTCTCCATAGATTCTAAAAACTAAAACTTAAAATTCTGTCAATTTTTTAGTTTATGAAAAAAAATACCTCTTATTTTTATTTTCTATGAATTTGATTCTTATTATTGTTTCGTATAATACTTCAAAAGTTTTAACAATATATTATTCAATATTTGATCCAGGAAAGTAAGACATTAAACAAATTTGAAAAAACAAAAGTTAATAATACCATAAAATTGTATCATTACAAATTTTAGAAAAAAATAAATCATATGCATAATATACAAAGTTTCTAGTATAACGACATATTGGAAAAGAAAAAAATCATCATTTTAAGAAAATATTTGAAGTTAATAACATTGTATAGGAAGTTTTGAACGACAACGTTGTATTGAAAGTTAATCCATTAAAATTTAGAAATATAATATGAATAGTAAAAAGATTTCAATATAAATTAGTTAATAATTAGTATGAAATACTTTGTTTGAATAATGAATGTAAAGGGTTTTAGAAAATAAATTAAAGTATTCAAATAATTTAAGACTTACATTTTATATGATCTGATCAGGTTCTTGTTGAATCTCCTTATTGAAATTAGTAGGATCTTCGATTTTTGCTGATTTTTATTCGAGAAGATACCTAATAAACGAAAAGATCTTTCACGAATGAATATGATCTAAAAACTTACTTGATAACTTTTAAATATGAAAATAAAAAATTTATCTAGACCAATGCGAATCAAAGGAAATTGAACCGAAGCATCTTTAACTATTTAAAATAGGACATTAGAGGCTGAAGTCCATATATAGATGATTGATCAACAATTAAAAAAAAAAACCTCCAATCACAAATATATGATGCCAATGTCGTCTTCATCGTCACTGATGGAGGTCTTCAATTTTCAAACTCTCATTACTTTAATTTTCTTTCATCATTATCAATCACTTGCACCACATTTTTTGCTCAGCTACACAATTCAGAAGGACATTTTACAGTGTCTTGAACATGAGTTTTGGGCAAAATTAAAAAATACATGGGTTTCTTTTCTTTTATAAGTGGTTTGCAATCACACCTATACGTGGATGGATACATCGTTGATTTATTCAACAACCACATCTCTTTTATATTAACTTATCTCAACATATATCTTCGAATAGTCGTGTCCCGTAGGAGTTTCAGGTGTAAAATAGGTACATATTAAAAGGTGGGGGCAAAATGGAAGGTAAAGATTCTCCTTCATAACCTCATTTATTGAAAAAAAACAAACATCCAATCAATTCACCAAAGAAGTTTTACAGTGTCTCTCGAACATGAGTTTTGGGCAAAATAAAAAAATATATTGGTTTCTTTTCTTTTATATGTGGTTTGCAATCGCACCTATACGTGGATGGATGCATCGTAGTTTTATTGAACAGTCGTATCTCTTCTAGATTTATTTATCTCAACAGACATCTTCGAATAGTCGTGTCCTGTAGGAGTTTCAAGGGTAAAATGGGTATATATTAAAAAGTGGGGGGGCAAAGATGGAAGACAAAGATTCTCCTCCATAGCCTTATTTATATATAGTATAGATAAAAAAATCATACAACCAATTTTGTTTCTTTTTGAATAACAAAGAAACAAAAAGCAGTAATAAGGATTATAATCTTTCAATTTATTAAATTAGCAGGATTAATGGAATGTTATTATTAATTTAATAACAGGATTAATGGAAAGAATCAATAAATGATTTAACAATTTCAAATATTCATCGGCTGTTATGGAAAGCCAATTAATATTAATTAGAATGATGGATGGAAAAATCAATATAGACACAAAAAAAAAGGTAATATAAACAACTGCATAATGAATAAATAATTTTAAAATTGCATATGTCTAATTGTATAATTCAACGTCAATCTTGACATATATCTCCAATAAAGAAGTTGTGAGTTCGATCCCCCATCTCATATGTTGTACTAAAAAACGTCAATTACCTGCCTAAATTAATTCTCCCACCTCCGTATATATATATATATATATATGAACTCAATGAAGGAGAAATATTTAAAAAAAAACAATAATAAATGAGAAACATCATACAAAATTATATTATTAAATAATAAAGGATAAATATTTCCCTAAAAACAATAATAAATGGGAAATATCATATGAAATTATATTATTAAAATATATTTTACTGCAGGCATATATAGTATGTGTTCTTATTAATATATACATGCAATTTACTATTAAAATAGGCAACTAACAAATACTTTCTACCATTTTAAGCTACACGTTTAACTATAAATTAGGGCATAAGTCGCCTGCAAAAACATAACAAAATCTTTTAAATCAAATATTACTTATGCACTAGAGATTAGATATGGAGAAATCGTCTACTAAGTTTGCTTGCTTACTCGTGATGCTCTTCATTGCTTCTGATATAAATTAGTTTTAATTTCTTCTAACCTATATATATTTTTTTTTCTTCCACCCATTTATATATGTTTACTTGAATGAAAATGATCAATGAATATATTGCAGGATATGTGTCCGTGTCAAATGCAAGAAATGTCGTAAACGTTCGATGCAATACTCCGAATGATTGTTTTGATCCAACCAAATGTGATTGCAATCTGGGCCTATGCTTTTGCCACCAAGCCTCTTAAACGAAATTTTTTGACAAAATGTTCTCTCAAAATTTGGGAGAACAAAAGACAATTCCATAAAGACTAGATTTCAAACGAGCCCTTCCCTTGCCCCCACCCCATCATGTCGATCTACCATATATATGGTAAGATCGTTAGAAATGTATTTTCATGTTTTACACAGAAATTATGTATGAGCTTATTCCTTATGTAAAAGCTCTTTATTATTCAACTTTCGTGTTGTTTTTTGCCGGTCTTAATTAATCATTGTCCTTAATATCTTTCAAAGTTGGTGTGTTGTTATTAATTTTAAGTATTATTAGGGGTTTATAAAATTTAAATTCATTGTATCCTTACAAAATAAAAATAAAATTTTTGTCAAATATAATTGTTGCTCCTAGTCGTGAGAGTAGGACAAATGCCACGTTTTGTGGTATGATATTGTCCACTTTGGACATAATCCTCACGACTTTGCTTTTGATTTCACCCAAAAGACCTCATACCAATGAAGATAATTGTCCTATTTTATGTATCCATGATCATTCCCTTCTTTAGCCAATATGGGACTTTGGTCATTTTTTTAAACTACATTGTTTAAAATAGAAATTATAATTATAGTCAATAGATAATTTTTTAAAAGGAGTTGTTTTCTAATAAAACCTTTATTGTTTCCTTAATTTAAAGATTATATAACAAGAAATCATAAAAGCATTTTTGTTTCATTCTCAATAGGAAAGAAAAAGAAAAGCAGTAATAACACGGCTTATATATATATATATATTCAATTTCATCATCAATTTTTTAATAATGTTAGTTTTGCTTCTAATTTATAAAAAATTCTTAGTTAGGTCATTACCTAAATAAATTATTTTTTTTTTTTAACAAAAAGTTGATGTATCATCAAATAATTGTCTTATTAACATATTTGGACACATTAATATACTACTTAGATACTATTATATTTGACACCATGAAATCCTATTTGTCCAGTTACAAAATTCGACCCGTTCATCAACAAAGTGCTTTTCTTTCTAGTGGTATGTCCAAATGACACGTTCATGTGTCCAAATATGTTACCGAAATATTAATTTAATGGCACATGAAATTTCTATTAACAAGTTTTAACATTTTTTTAAGGAAGACTTATTTAATTGAGAAATTTTAGTCTATTAAGGGAAAAGTTGAGAATTTTAAAAGATTTTAGGAAGAAATTTATAAAAATCTAAAAGATTATGGACCATTTGATATATTTAACCTCATAAAAATAAGTAAGCTAGTAAGCTTGATTTATATTACGTAAAAAGTAATCAAAAGAATCTAAAAAAAACACTAGGAATTTTATTTTAATTAAATTAATGATTTAAAATGTTAAAAATATTCAAATTTTCTAATAAGAGTGTAAAAAAATAATAATTAAAGTCATTGAACTAGGTAAGATATATATCTCCAACCAAGATGTCGGGTTCAAATCCCCCTACATGTTAAAATTAAAAATAATTAAAATGATAATTAATATGTTTAATGGAAAGAATCAATAAATGATTACAAATTTTCAAATATTCACTCGCTAATATGGAGAGCCGATGAATAAAAATCAGTATAATTAAAGAAAATAATAAGTATGAAAAAAAAATTATACAATTGCATAATCAATAAATGATTCAAAAATCAGGTGATCTAATTTTATTTTTTATTTTTATACAAAATTTATTATACAACCAACAACCTACGCCCAAAAGCAAAGGTAGGGTAGGATTCAAATTTATTTCAAAAGTAGGGTAGATAAATCGCAGTATTTGGCTACGATTTCAGCGAAATCGTGGCCGTCACCTATGATTTAGTGTGAAATCACGGTCCATGACTGTGACTTCACTTTGACGTGGCTCCACGTGTAGCCACGTCTCAGAAAGAAGTCGCTACCACCTTCTAACAACGATTGTGACTTGCTAGGGTTTTGGTGGGGGACAAATTGTCCCCACTAGTGGCCTTCCCCCACTTCACTTTCATCTTTTCTTTCTTCCCGTGGTCCCCTCCTCCTCCATCGTCGCCGACCAGACTCCCGTCATCTAACCTTTCACCCGTCGCCTCCTCCATTGCAGCCGCCTCCTCCTCCATCGGAGCTTTAGTTCTTGCCGCCGCCGTGACCATAAGTTTATTGTCGATATACCTTTTTTTTTTCTTTTTTATTATTAAGTTGATTTTGTTGGTAAATATTTTTTTTATTACGTATGTTTTGTTTGTATATGTATTTTTTTTATTAATTTTGTTTTGTTTGTATAGTTTTGTTTGTTTATTAATTTTTTTTGTTTGTTTGTATGTATATGTCTTTGTTTTTTTATTAATTTTATTTTGTTTGTATGTCGTTCTTTATTTGTATATATATTTTTTGTCATGAATTATTTAATTTAGACATAGATTGATTAACATTGGATTATGGTTAACTGTTTTAGATTTATGTTATATGTTTTCTTTTTTTAAATAATTCGTTAACATAGTTATAAATATTGTATAGTTATGTCATTAGATTGTGATGAAATTGTGATACTTGAATTTGTTTTAGTTCTTATTTCTAAGTAACTTCCCGTTTTACCTTGATGATATATGTTTGACTTTAACCTTCTCAGAATTAAATTCAAACTAATGTGATTTAAACAAGTGACCAACAAGAAAATTAACTGGATAAATTGTATCAATCAAGATAAGCAAAGAGAACGTAATACGTCGTGTTCACTGATAGATATAATTTAAAATAGATGAACTAAACTATTTGTAAGAGAGTCGAAGAAACAATTTAGCTACTCATACAAGTGAAAGAAATGTAAACACAAGAGAAAATAACAAAAGAATGCATTTTAATTGAAGTTGGAAAGGAAGTACAAAATGGAACAAACTGATTTGCAATAAAATAAACAAGAGTAATTGCAGAAAAGTTAATTGAAAGAATAAAACTTAAAAACTAAAGTTGATAACAAATAGAAACGAAGAACAAAAACATGGAAAATGAGATGTTTTGAAGTGATGTTTGGAAGCTCTTTTTATTGGCCATGGAGGTAACAAGATATTGAGAAATGCATGGGAGGTTGGAACCAAGTGAGAGTTGTAGAGATTTTAGGAACTAATAACAAATCTTGGACCAATTACTTGGTTAAAAGTTGTTATTTCTGTTTTGACAGTCTAGGTATCGAATGTGGTTGAAGCATTGTGAAGCTAGAACTTTCAAAAGTAACTTGGCTGGCCCATTCCTCTAGTAAGCTAGACATTCTGGTCCTGCGATGTGTCTGACGCATTATGATCATCAATCCTCACTTTTCCTTAAAAAATAAACATATTTACAAAATTTAGCCTTCATTTACCTAAAACTGAATTCCAAAGTCCCTAATCACAAAATATGCACATTTTCCCTAAATTATATGCATCAACATACTTTTTCATCCCAAAAAACTAACAACAGAGCATGCAAACCTACACTTTTTAGCCTTTAATCAAGGCTTATCAAACATCAAGCCGCCAGCAGGCCGATCAAGATCAATAACAAGCCGTCGATAGGCCGATCAAGATCAACAAACCACCAAGAATTCAAGGGAAAGAATCAGAGGATAAATATTAGAAATTGTACGAATCCCCAAATATCAATACAAAATGTATTTGTCCACGAAATATAATTTCTCCGGAAATCTCGTATGAATAATATAAACTAATGCTAAAATTATATATTTGTGTTTTTCTCTAAATTATAATTTTTTTTATGAGTGGGTCGACCAATTGTGTTAATAGGTAGATTCGATCTCATGCGTCAAATATTATCCGAGTTGTATATTAATGTTTCCAAATATATTAATAAAATAATAATTTGATGATAGATGAACTTTCTGTATACAAAATTTAACCATTTTTTAGGGAAGGACCTAAATGAGATTTTTTGGTACACAATAATGGTGAAATTAAGAATTTTAAAAGATTTTGGAACAAACTAAACAGCCCTAAAAAGTTTGGGACTACAGAGTATTATTAAGATTGGTTTATATTGGTTATCTCTTTTCTTTCTTGTCCATAAAGAAACACGGAAAACTGGGATTGATGACCCGTTCAATAATTGATTTCGGATTTATGAGCCTGTTTTGAAAAACACAATCTGTGACCCCTTCCATTCTAATTTCTAACCATTTTTCACTTTTTGCATTTGTAAAAGTACCAAAGTATCCATATTTTTTTAAATTAAAATTATCTACCAATCTCTCACCTTAATCTAAGAATTTATTTTTAATTTGAATATAATATGGAAAAAGTACCAACATTTTAATTTAAGAATCAATTACCAATTCACAACCAACAACCGAACACACCTAAAATACTCCCCTCTTAAAAAATTCTTAAGGTTTTCATATTTTTTAATTGAAGAAAAATAAAATAAGACTCATAAATTGTCTCTGTTACCCATTAAAAAAATACATGTCGAACATATCCACCAAATTTCCAACCTTTTTTTTTAATCAAAATCCATCTCATCGGCTCGCCAAAATCATCTCTCTAAATTTTTAAGAGGGACGACGACTGATTTTAATTTTATGAGGAATGAGGAAGGAAGAAGAAAAAAAGGGGGCTGGAAAGCGTGTATCTTGGGTCGGGATTGTAGCCGGATAGAACAATCTCGACCCGGGATAATATAATTTAATACCATCCCGGTCTGGATATGCAATCTCAGGCTGGGATCGACACTTTCTAGCCATTTATATAAATTGCACTGAAATCTTAAACGTAAAGCCGTAAAGGTAAATCAGACCAAATCTTACCATTTAAAAGTAAATTAAGAGTGTATTTATGAGATAATCACGTTTCTATCCTTGAAAATTTCACTCCCTCGTTTTAGGAGTATTATATTTTCAACAATCACAAATTGTCACATTTGTATTTTTTAATTAATGACGAAATTACATGTTATTAGAAAATGAAAAGTTGAATTGCAAATTTGAAATAAAAAATGAATTAAAAAATCATTTCTTGACACTGAAATGAATAAATCAATTAGAAAAAATTTCAAATTGAAAACATAGAAATGAATAAATAAATTAGAAAAATTTCGAATTGACAACATAGAAATGAATATATCAATTAGGAAAATTTTCAAATTGAAAATAAATACAGAGGTAATAATAAAATGCAATTTTCCGAAAGGTATTACACAACTCAAATTCATATTCAAATATAATATAATTAAATAGTATGCAAAGAAAAAAGTTGAAAAGGTATTTTTAACCAAAATTACAATAAATAAAGGTTTTAAAGTTTTTAGAGTTGCATTTTATTTGGTTAATTGACGAAATATGGAGTAGACTACATAAACACGAAGAATAAATTCATGTATGGTGTCGTGGAAGTTCTTTATATATTGATTTTTTCTTAGTACAATATGAGAAAGAAAATTCGAATCCACGATTTCTTAATCGAGGTTATATATTTTAATCAGTTCAATTATGCTCAATTTGAGTAGAACACACCCCTATATTTTTGGAAGATATTAATAGCAGATTTGCATAACATTAATTTAGACTTTTGCAAAGAACATAAAAGTTAAATGTAAGAGCTTTTACATAGGAGAATAAGCTCATACAATATATTATTTGTCTAAAGCAGGAAAGTACGTTTCTTTCAATTTCATGATATAACGTTGATCGAAATGGTAGGGAGACAATCTTTCTGGCGATCTAGTATTTATGAAATTGTCTTTTGGTCTCCCGAATGTTCACGGAAGATTTTGTCAAAAACATTCATTTCCGATGCTTGGTGACAAAAGCACAGGGTCAGATTGCATTCACATTTGGTTGGATCAAAACAATCATTTGGAGTATTGCATCGAGTACTTACAACATTTCTTGCATCCGACACGAACACACATCCTGTGATATATTCGTTGATAAATATCATTCAAGTAAACATAATAAAAGAGCAAACGAAAAATATTTATAGGATAGAAGAAATTAAAATTAATTTATACCCGACGTAATGAAGAGCATGACAAGCAGGCAAGCCAACTTAGTAGACGACTTCTCCATATCTAATATCCAGTGGGTGAGTGTTATTTGATTTGAAAGTTTTTGTGATGGTTTTTTCATGTTAATTAGACTATAATTTATAGTGAAAGAGTGTACCTTAAAATAATTTATATCGACTTCTTAGTGTTTTTGGAAAGAAGAAAATATATGGAAGGTTAAGAATTACTTTTGGTAGGTTGTTTTATAAAATTAGATACATGTAGGTTTTAAATGATTAAAGTAGTACAATAAATTTTTTTTTTCAAATTTTTCTTTTTCATTAATCAATCACTAATTACGTATAAGTCAACGTGAAACAACATTAAGAAAGCTCTACTTGTAAAACATGTATATCATTCTAAACCACATTAATATTTTAAATGAAAGTGACTTTGACAGTCAAAGCGAGCATAACTTATCTATAATTGGCATATATATCTCCATCAAAAGGTTGCAAATTCGATCCTCCACCTCCACATCTTGTACTAAAAAAAAGAGCATACTACAAAAATATAGACTGATGCTAAAATTATATATTTGTGTTATCTCTAAATTATAATTTTTTTTGAGTGGGTCCACAATTTGTGTTAATAGGTAGATCAGATCTCATGCGTTCGAATCTTATCCAGAGTGGTACATTAATGTTTCCAAATATATTAATAAAATAATAATTTGATGATAGATGAACTTTTTGTATACAAAATTTAGCCATTTTTTTTAGTGAACGACCTAAATGAGATTTTTTGATACACAATAATGTTGAAATTAAGAATTTTAAAAGTTTTTTTTTTTTAGTACAACTTGGGGAAGGGATTCGAATTCGCAACCTCATTGTTGGAGGTATATGTCAATTACCTTTGAGCTATGCTCGCTCTGACAATTTTAAAAGACTTTGGAACAAAATAAAAAATCCTAAAATGTTTGGGACTACACGGTATTATTAAGATTGGTTAATATTGGTTCTCTTTTTCTTTCTTGTCCATAAAGAAATAGGTAAATTGGGGTTGATGACTCTTCAATAATTGATTTTGGATTTATGACCCCGTTTTGAAAAAACATAATCTTGACCCTTTCCATTCTAATTTCTAACCATTTTCCACTTTTTGTATTGGTAAAAGTACCAAAATATCCATATTTTTTTAAAGTAAAATTGTTCACCAATCTCTCCCCATAACCTCACAATTTATTTTTAATTTGAATCTAATATAGAAAAAATATCAACATTTTAATTTAAGAATCAATTAGCAATTGACAACCAACAACCGAATCCACAAAAAATGTTCTCCTCCTTAAAAAATTCTTAAGGTTTTCATATATTTTAACTGAAGAAAAAAAATAAGACCCATAAATTGTTTTTCCATGGCCCATTAAAAAAATACATATCAAACATATCCACCAAATTCCCAACTTTTTTTTTTTTAATCAAAATCCATCTCATGGTTCCTCAAAATCATCTCTCTAAATTTTTAAGAGGGATTATGACTAATTTTAATTTTATGAGGAATGAGGAAGGAAGAAGAAAAAAAAGGGGCTGGAGAGTGTGTATCTTGAGTCGGGATTGCAGTCGGATAGAACAATCCCGACCCGAGATAGTATAATTTAATACCATCCCGCTCTGGATATGCAATCCCAGGCTGGGATCGACGCTTTCCAGCTATTTATATAAATTGCACTGAAATCTTAAACGTAAAGGTAAATTTCTTACAATTTAAAAGTAAATTAGGAGTGTACATATATGTTTATGAAATAATCACGTTTCTATCCTTGAAAATTTCACTCACTCGTTTTACAAGTATTATATTTTCAACAATCACAAATTGTCACGTTAGTATTTTTTAATTAATGACGAAATTACATGTTATTAGAAAATAACAAGTTGAATTGGAAATTTGAAATAAAAAACGAATTATAAAATCATTTCTTGACACTAAAATGAAGGTAATAATAAAATGCATTTTTCGAAAGGTATTACACAACTCAAATATAATATAATTAAATAGTACGAAAGAACAAAGTTAAGAAGGGATTTTTACCCAAAATTACAATAAATAAAGCTTTGAAAGTTTTTAGAGTTGTATTTTATTTGGTTAATGGATGAAATATGGAGTAGACTTAAGTGTTAGGTATTTTTTACATGTGTGAAAGCCCAACAATTTTAGACCCAAATGGGTCATTATATTTAGAATTATATACATATATTAACCTAGCAGCCACCAACCACGTTAAGGAGAGAGAGAGGAAAAAACTGCACGCAGATCGAGGAGAGAAAATAGAAAAGAAAAAGGGAAAAGAAATTCATTCGGTATAGTAACGTTTTTTGCACGATCGGAGATCGATCCGTGGTCTAATCGAGGTGAAATTTTGATAGCGTGTTCGTAACACGAGGGTCTTCAATTTGGATGGTGGAGATTTCTTTTGGAGCTGCCTACAGTAAGATACAATGGGTAGTTAGTGCCACTTTCTAAATGAGATCTTTCTAATTTTCTTCCCCGGTTTACTCCCTTTGTTTGCCGAGAT
Organism: Momordica charantia; assembly: GCF_013281855.1. Taxonomy (NCBI): domain Eukaryota; kingdom Viridiplantae; phylum Streptophyta; class Magnoliopsida; order Cucurbitales; family Cucurbitaceae; genus Momordica; species Momordica charantia. The sequence continues at coordinate 11,337,322 of NW_028275159.1, read as the reverse complement.
TTATTGTCTCGAGATATTATTACTATATGCCTCTAGTTATTGCTACGGAGAACTTGGTGTACCAATTATAGATTATAGTGGAGATTTTAACTTCGCTCCGTGGTTTTTTAGTCCTCACATTGAGGGGGTTTTTCCACGTTAAAATTGCTGGTATCCTGTGCTGGTTTGAATTATTATTTTTACTTGTGTTTTCCTATTAGGTGCACACAATAGGGGATAATTGGTCCATAAATTTAAGTATTTATCTCAACAAAGTGGTATCAGAGCAAGGTTAAAAAATTAATTAGGCCTTGTGTTGAACAATGGAAACTGGTACAAGTAGAATGGTGACCTTGAATGGCTCAAATTAACAAGTTTAGAAAAGGAAGATGGAAGATGTTTTATATGTGAATGATTTTTATATTCCTATTTTTCACTTGAGAAGCCTGAAGATAAAACTGATTTAGAATGAGAAATATGTCATAGAAAAGTTTGTGGCTTTATTAGACATTGGGTAGAAGAAAATATTCTAAATTATATTGGAGAAGAAACACATGCACGGACTATGTGGAATAAGCTTGAGTCGTTATAGGCCCTGAAAACTGGCAATAATAAATTTTTTCTGATAAAGCAAATGATGGCTTTGAAGAATCAAGATGGAACACCTATGTCAGATCACTTGAATACATTCCAAGGTAACATTAATCTGCTTGCTGGAATGAAAATCAAGTTTGAAGATGAGATACAAGGGTTATGGCTTCTTGGTACATTGCCAGACTCGTGGGAGACTTTCAGAACTTCGTTATCGAACTCGGCCCCAAATGGAGTAATAAGTATGGACATGATGAAAATCAGTGTTTTAAATGAAGAGATGAGAAGAAAGTCACATGGCTCTTCATCACAGTCAGAGGTTCTTGTTACTGAAAGAAGGGGGAGGAGTAAGAGTAAAGGTCCGAAGGGTAGAGACAGAAGCAAAAGTAAGAGCGGCCGGTTATTCAATGTTGAGTGTTATCATTGTGACATAAAAGGCCATATAAAGAAGTATTGTCGACAACTGAAGAGAGAAAATAAAAATGATAAAGGTAAGGGAAAAAAAATGATGATGGTAATGATGCAGATAGAGTTGTTGCAGCTATTGAGAATTTCCTTATCTTATTTGATGGTGATGTTATTAATCTAGCTACACAACAGAGCAATTAGGTGATTGATAGTGGCGCGTCAATTCATGCTATATCTAGGAGGGATTTCTTTACATCCTACACATCTGGTGATTTCGGCTGTGTTAGGATGGGTAATGATAGATCAACAAAAGCCATTAGTATTGGTGATGTGCACTTGGAGACCAAGAATGGTACTATGCTGGTTTTTAAGAATGTGAAACATATCCCTTATATTCGCATGAATTTAATTTCCACAGGTAAGCTTGATGACGAAGGTTTATGCAATACCTTCTACAATGGCAAATGGAAGCTTATTAGAGGCTCAATGATTGTAGCTAAGGGGGAGAAGTGTTCCTCACTGTATTTGATGCAAGCAATGGTTATTGATTCTGCAATAAATACAGTAGATGAGGAAAAGAGTATTAAATTATGGCATAAGAGACTCAGTCACATTAGTGAGAAGGGATTGATGATTTTAGCCAAGAAAAATCATCTTTCTGGTATAAAGAATGCAACTCTGAAAAGATGTGCTCATTGCTTAGCTGGGAAACAAACTAGAGTTTCCTTTAAGGCGTCTCAACACTCGAGGAAACCAAATATACTTTGACTTAGTATATTCTGATGTATACGGTCCTACAAAGACAAAAACACTTTGAGGTTCCTCATATTTTATGACATTTATAGATGATCATTCGAGGAAAACTTGGGTCTATATGTTGAAGACGAAAGATCAAGTGTTGCAAGTGTTTAAACAGTTTCATGCCATTGTTGAAAGAGAAACTGGTAAGAAGTTGAAGTGCATCAGGACCGATAATGGAGGCGAGTATTGTGGACCTTTTGATGACTATTGCAGAAGTCATGGTATTTGACATCAAAAGACAACTTCGAAGACTCCTCAGTTGAATGGGCTAGCTGAGAGAATGAATAGAACACATGGTCTTTGGGTGTAAAGCTTTCGTACATGTTCCTAAAGATGAGAGATCGAAGTTTAATGCAAAGACAAGACCATGTGTGTTCCTTGGCTATAGCTAAGATGAGTTCGGTTATAAACTTTATGATCCAGTACAGAAAAAGCTCATAAGAAGTCGAGATGTTGTATTTGTTGAAGGCCAAACCATAGAAGATATTGAGAAGACAGATAAAACAGAGTTTCAGCACAGTGATGATTTGATTGACTTGGATTCAGTTCCTTTGACACAACCTTCTATGCAAATTGAGAATGAGGTTCAGAATGATCAGTTTGATAGTACAGTAGAGAGTCCAGAACAGGTTGAGGTAGATGATGATGTTCATGAACAGTCGGTAGAAACAAAAGTTCATGCAGAAGTTCCTACAGAGGTTTCACTTAGAAGATCTACCAGAAATCGAGGTTCTTCCACATGTTATTCAATTGATGAGTATGTGTTATTGACTAATGGGGGAGAACCTGAGAGTTATGAGGAGGCTATGGAAGATGAACAAAAAAGAGAGTGGATTGATGCAATGAAAGATGAAATGAAGTCATTGCATGAAAACCACACTTTTGACCTTGTTAAGTTGCCTAAAGGAAAAACCGCATTGAAAAATAAGTGGGTTTATCGAGTGATACAAGAAGAACACACCTCACGATTGTATTACAAAGCGAGACTAGTTGTCAAAGGGTTCAGTCAGAAGAAAGGTGTTGACTTTGATGAAATCTTTGTTTCTGTTGTGAAGATGTCTTCTATACGTATAGTTATGGGTTTGGCAGCGAGCCTTGACTTGGAGATTGAACATATGGATGTCAAGACTGCATTTTTGCATGGTGATTTAGATAAAGAGATTCATATGGAACAACCAGAGGGATTTGAGGAGAAAGGCAAGGAGAATATTGTGTGCAAGTTGAATAAAAGTCTTTATGGGTTGAAACAGGCATCGAGGTAGTGGTACAAGAAGTTTGAATCAGTTATGGGGGAGCAAGGCTTCAAGAAGACTACTTCTGATCATTGCGTATTTGTGCAGAAGTTTTTTGATAATGACTTTATTATACTGTTGCTTTATGTTGACGACATTTTGATTGTTGGCTGAAATATTTCAAGAATTGACACGTTGAAGAAACAGTTGAGCAAATCCTTTGCCATGAAGGATTTGGAGCCAGCGAAGAAGATTCTTGGAATCCGTATAGCACGAGACAGAGCATCCAAGAAATTGTATATGTCTTAGGAGCATTACATAGAGAAGCTGCTTGAAAGATTCAACATGAGCAAGACTAAAGCAATAAGTTCTCCTTTATCCAATCATTTTAAACTGAGTAGTAAGCAGAGTCCTTCTACAGATAAAGAGAAGGAAGAGATGAGCAGAGTTCCATATGCTTCAGCAGTTGGGAGTTTAATGTACGTCATGGTGTGTACTAGACCAGATATTGCCTATGTTGTTGGTGTTGTTAGTCGGTTTATGTCCAATCCAGGAAAACAGCATTGGGAGGCAGTTAAATGGATTATGAGATATTTGCAGGGTACTTCCAGTTCGAAGCTCACTTTTGGAGGTGGAAAGCCAGTGCTTGTTGGTTACACTGATTCAGATATGGCAGGAGATTTAGATAACCGAGTCTACTTCCGGATATTTGATGACATTTGCAGGTGGTGCAATGTCATGGCAGTCAAGATTACAGAAGTGTGTTGCACTTTCTGCGACTAAGGCATAATATATTGCAGCAGCAGAAGCGTGTAAAGAGATGTTATGGATGAAGCGATTTATACAGGAGCTCAGCTTCAAGCAACAATAGTATGTGATATTCTGAGATAATCAAAGTGCTATTCATCTTGGTAAGAATTCAACCTTTCATTCGAGAACGAAACATATTGATGTAAGGTATCACTGGATGAGAGATGTTTTCAATAATGGACTGTTTGAACTTGAGAAGATACATACAGATCATAATGGATCCGATATGTTGACAAAGAATCTACCAAGAAAAAACTTGAGTTTTGTCGTTTCGTTGCTAGAATGGTAATTTCTTTCACATAGTGAAAAAGGGGAGATTTGTTGGGTATTTTTCACATGTGTGAAAGCCCAACAATTTTAGGCCCAAATGGGCCATTAAGTTTAGGGTTTTTTTTAATATATATATATATATATATATATATATATATATATATATATATATATATTAACCTAGCAGCTATATTAACCTAGCAGCCATCAACCACATTAAGGAGAGAGAGGGAAAAGCTGCATGCAGATCGATGAGAGAAAACAAAAAAGAAAAAGGGAAAAGAAATTCATTTCGTACAGTAACGTTTTTTGCACGATCGGAGGTCGATCCGTGGTCTAATTGAGGTGACATTTTGACAGTGTGTTTGTAACACGAGGGTCTTCAATCTGGACGGTGGAGATTTCTTTTGGAGCTACCTACAGTCAGATACAGTGGGTAGTTGGTGCCACTTTCTAAGAGAGATCTTTCTAATTTTCTTCCCCGGTTTATTCCCTTTGTTTGTCGAGATATTATTATTGTATGCCTCTAGTTATTGCTAAGGAGAACTTGGTGTACCCATTATAGATTATAGTGGAGATTTTAACTTCGCTCCGTGGTTTTTTACTTCTCACATTGAGGGGGTTTTTCCACGTTAAAATTGCTTGTATCTTGTGCTTATTTGTATTATTATTTTTACTTGGTATTTCCTATTAGGTTCACACAATAGGAGATAATTGGTGTTTATCCCAACATTAAGATACATAAACACGAAGAAAAAATTCATGTATGGTGTTGTGGAAGTTCTTTATATATTGATTTTTTCTTAGTACAATATGGGAATGAAAATTTGAATCCACGTTTTCTTAGTCGAGGTTATATGTCTTAATCAGTTGATCGATTATGCTCAATTTAAGTACAACAACACCCCATATTTTTGGAAGATATTAATATCAGATTTGCATAAGATTAATTTAGACTTTTGAAAAGAACATAACGTTTAAATGTAAGAGCTTTTGCGTAGGAGACTAAGCTCATACAATATATTATTTGTCTAAAGTAGGAAAATACGTTTCTTTCAATTTCATGATATAATGTTGATCGAAATGGTAGAGAGACAACTTTTTTGGCAATCTAGTCTTTATGGAGTTGTCTTTTGGTCTCCCGAATGTTCAGGGAAGATCTTGTCAAAAAAATTCATTTTCGATCCTTGGTGACAAAAGCATAGGCTCAGATTACAATCACATTTGGTTGGATCAAAACAATCATTCGGAATATTTCATCGAACATTTACGACATTTCTTACATCTGACACGAACACATATCCTGTAATATATTCGTTCATAATTATCATTCAAGTAAACATAATAAATGAGGGAAAGAAAAAATATTTAAAGGATAGAAGAAATTAAAATTAATTTATATGAGAAGTAATGAAGAGTATGACGAGCAGGCAAGCCAACTTAGTAGATGATTTCTCCATATCTAATATCTAGTGGATGAGTGTTATTTGATTGAAAGTTTTTGTGATGGTTTTTGCTGTTAATTAGACAATAATTTATAGCGAAAGAGTGTACCTTAAAATGGTAGAAAATATTTGTGAGCTACCTATTTTAATAGTAAATTCCACGTATATAAATTAATGACACAATTTATACGTCTACAATAAAATGTTTTACTAATATAGTTTCATATAATAAAATGTTTTACAAATATAGTTTCATATGATATATTTCTCCTATATTGACTTCTTAATGTTTTTGAAAAGAAAAAAGTATATGGAAGATTAAGAATTACTTTTTGTAGGTTGTTTTCTAAAATTAGATACATGTAAGTTTTAAATGAATAAAGTTGTACAATAAATTTTTTTGTTCAATTTTTTTTTCATTAATCATGCTCATTATTATTTATTGGCTTTGCGTATTAGCTTATGGAAATTTGTAATTTTTAAATAACTAATTACCTGTGAGTAAATTTAAACAATATTAAGAAACATGTACCTGTAAAATATTACTATTTTAAATGAAGGTGATTTTGACATTGATTTATTTTGGTTATGTTAATAACTATCAACCCAAGAGCAAACTACAAGTCAAAGCGATCATAACTTATCGGTAATTGATATATATATCTTCAACCAAGAAATTGTGAGTTCGATCCTCCAACTCCACATGTTGTACTACTAAAAAAAAGAGAAAACTACAAAAATATACACTAATTTGAATTGTACAAAAATATACACTAATGCTAAAATTATATATTTATGATCTTTGTGACCCTGTCCATTCTAATTTGTGACAATTTTCCAATTTGTCTTTTTAAAATTACCAAAATATCCATATTTTTTAAACTAAAATTGTCCACCAAATTGAAAACCTACAACCAAATCCACCAAAAATCTTCTCCTCGCAAAATTTCTCAAGTTTTTTATATTTTTTAATTGAAAAAAAAAAGAAAATAAGACCCATAAATTGTTTTTTGTTACCCATTAAAAAAAATACATATCAAACATATCTACCAAATTCTCAACTTTTATTTTTAATCAAAATCCATCTCATCGGCTCCCCATAACCATCCCTCTAATTTTTAAGAGGGAAAACAGATCTTAATTTTACAAGGAATGAGGAAGGAAGAGAAGAAAAAAAGGTTGGAAAGCATGTATCCCGGGCCGGGATTAAAGCTGGGATAGAGTAATCCTGGACCGGGATAGTATTTTTTTAATACCATCGCGGTCTGGGTATGCAATCTCAGTCCGTGTGCAATCTGAGCCAGTATCCACTCTTTCCAACCTTTTTTTGTCTTTCATTTTTTTCGTTCCTTCCTTATTTCTTGGTCCTTTTTTGTCACTTAAATCTGGAGTATTTAATGCAATATTAACTCGAGATTTATGGAATTTTGTTGTTTTTTTTTTAATTAAATCCGGACAAATCTTGTGATGTAATTATGTAAATTCGATTTTCCATATTAAATTATTAAATATTTAATATTTCATCATGTATTTTCAACTTTTTTTTAAATAGATTTTTTCCATATTAAATTTATAATCAAGTACTATACTTAATGTCATGACAGAATGATCTCCCCTTTTCTTAGGCTAGTTTAATTATTTTTTAACATTTTTTTTCTCGTTGTAGGAGTTGATTTGAAGAAGAGTATAAAGGCAAATAAAGAGGAGAAATGAGCCAAAAATATAGAAGGGTCAACGCCTAGGCACCAGGAAATTGAAGCGAAAAAGTAGAATGTTGGGCTCCTAGGTGCTATGAAATTTGGAAGTTGAAAATAGAGGGATTTTAGACCAATAGAGATTTTTTAGAGAAAAGTTGGAGATTTTGGGAGATACCGAAGGAACGTGAAGAACTGAAACTCGGGACATCGCCAGTTACTTTCTTTCTCTTATTCTTTCTCACTTTTTGCTTGAACTTCCTTCAATGTTGTTGATTATGATTGGTTAATCCTGGTTCTCTCTTTTCTTTTGGATAAGAAAGAAACAGGTAAATTGAGATTTATGACCCATTCAATAATTGATTTCGGATTTATGACCCTGTTTGAAAAAACTTAATATGTGACCATTTCCATGACCCTTTTCCACTTTTTGTCTTTGTAAAATTATCAAAATATCCATATTTTTTTAAACTAAAATTGTCCACCAATCTCTCACCTTAACCTTACAATTTATTTTTAATTTGAATCTAATATGGAAAAATATCAAGATTTTAATTTGAGAAGATTTTAATTTAAGAATCAATTACTAATCGAGAACCAACAACCGAATCCAACAAAGAGTTTCCCCTTCTTAAAAAATTTCTTAAGGTTTTCATATTTTTTAATTGAAGAAAAAGAAAATAAGACTCATAAATTATTTTTCCATTACCCATTAAAAAAAGAATACATATCAAACATATCGACCAAATTCCCAACTTTTTGTTTTTTAATCAAAATCCATCTCATCGGCTGCCCAAAATTATCTCTCTAATCTTTCATAAGGGAGGAAAAAATTTAATTTTATAGGTATGAGGAAGGAAGGAAGGGGGCTGGAAAGCGTGTATCCTGAGCCACGATTGTAGCCGGGATAAAACAATCCCGGACTAGGATTGAATACCCGGACCGGGATAGTATTTTTCAATACATCCCGGGCTGGGATCCACGCTTTCCAGTCCTTTTCTTTCTTTCCTTATTTTCCTTTCTTCCCTATTCCTCATCTCTTGGCCCTTTTTTGTCAATTAAATCTCGGACATTTAACCATGTGGGAAGTGGGTTTAATTCCCAAATGGGCCATTAATGGTGGGAAGTGGGGAAGTGGGTGGGGAGGTGGTGACTTTCCTCTCACTCCTCATCCCCTATAAAAGAGGGCTCTCCCAATTTCTTTTGACGATCCCCAGTTCTCGATTGTTGAGTTTCCGAAACTCCAACGAGAAATTCTCTCTCTCAATCTTTCGGTTTCCCTTTCAATTATAAGACGGTTCCCACAAACCGAGTTCTTAACATCCAAAGGATAGCGAGGAAGACTTTTTGGTGGCGTTGGTGTCTACATTGAAGAGCTGTCTTCAAAGGTATGTATCATTAACTTCCTATTACTAATGTTATGTCTTTTCTTTGTTGTAATTCTAAAATAAGATCGAAGCACAAGCGTTCATGCGCTTCCTCTGCAGGATCCGATCCCTTCAATGTTCTCTAATGTCGATGCCCAAACTGATTTTCTAAGGCTCTCTGTGGCGATTGGGCACTATTCTGCTATTTATATCGGGTCCTTAAAATTAGGGTAGTACCTGAAAACTGTATGGACACGATAAAAATTAGTGCATTAAGTTATTACATAGTCATTTATGCTAGAACATCTAGTAGACACCAGGCTCCAACATAGAAACTCTTTCATGTAGGCTTTAGCATCGCCAACAACAGACTTTGCAGCACTCAACTTAATCATCCTAAATTCTTCAAAACGCATCAAAATAACATAAAATCAACTCAAACTCACTCAGATAAAAGATAATGAGCACTCTAAATAGCTTAGGTGATTTATTCACTCAATCCCTTTCTTTTCTCCTTCATTAACCAAGGACCCTCACGTTTACACACTAAAATTGCCCAAATTACACCACAAAACACTCTCTTATAGAGAGTTATCAGCGGGCTTCAACATCAATCTTGGATCGGGCTTAATTTAACCAGAAAAGAATCCGCTTTTGCTTTTGTTTTTTTTTAATGAACACCTTCACTTGATAAGGTATATACACATCAAGGTAATTTCTCAACCATGTCAGGTTTGGTGGGGGATTCTTTTTTAGATGTATCTCATGTGCTAGTTTAGAGAACTATCAAAAGTAATGCATGGCATTGCAGATCTTGCTTGATTAAATTTCTTCATAAACTTAGTTTTGTAACTATCAAGAAGGTCAGATACAAGAAAACGAATTTGACATTATGAGCAATGGAGGATGGAAATCGTGATTTTGTTATAAAGCTTAACAATGAAAAAAAAAAGTCGGTGGACTTCAAAATAAAGTGAAAATATGTGTACAACGATATTTTTGTCAAATCTTTAAACAATAAGAGACTGGAGAATTTTTTTTTTTTTTTAAGCTTTGGTAAGAGATTATGATCAAGTGAATAGAAGAGTAAAAAAAATGATATAATTTCTATAGATAAGTAACTTTGAGAACTGGATGTGCAACTTGCGCCGAGAGTTTATCTTGTGTACCTCACTCCTTTTCTTAGCGGGAGACATTTGATAGAATCACCTTTCTATCCACATGTTAATCTTCACAAAAATGTTGTTGTGGTCCACTTTGAATGTAAAAACCATCTTTTTAGCCTTAGCTTCGATGTGCAGTTGATGCAGTATACTTTTTGAATGTAAAGGACCTCTCTTTTTCTCGAAGCTCTTTATGTGACATTGAAGGGATTGAATCTCCAGCAAAAGCGGTTAATCGCTTGTGATTCAACTTGGTTTAGAAACAATACATTACTAGTTTTTAAAACAGAATCGATTTTATTCTAAAAAAGAGGTTAAGCCTCTCGGGAGGAAGAAAACTTACATTTGAAGAGCATTGGTAAATTTTCTCCCTCGAGCACAGATTTCGTGACAACACGAACAATTTTTCACGAACCGAAAGTTAGACACCACCACGAAGTTACCTTGCTATTCTCTTTAAGACTAAGAACTCGGATTGTGGGATCCTATCTCTTGGAAAAGAAAATCTTAGGGAATTGAGTTTTTATGTGATTGTCAGATGGAGTGAAATTTTGTTTTACAGGGAAAACAACAACCCAAAAAAAAAAAAACACAAGATAAAATCACTGTCTTAAAGAAAATGAGGGAAGACAGAGAGAGGTAGTAACCTTGCACTTTCGACCTCACCACTTCCCAACAAAGATGCTGGAGAGTGGTAAATATGTTAATTATTTTACTTAATATAATTAACATATTTAATATATATTTATTTAAATTATATTTAATTTAATAAATAAATTAAATTAAAACTATTTTAATTTAATTAATAATTCAACTTATTTATTTATTTAATTAATTAAATTAAATTAAATCATATTTAATTAAATCAAATGATATTTGAATCATATTCAAATATAAATTTGTATCATAACTCAGAGTATTTAATATGAATCTAATTCACATTAAACTTTAACCTATAGTTTTAATATGAATTCTATTCACATTATTCTCTCATAATATATAGTTTTATAGTATATCATCATACATTATATTAAATTGTTTCATACATAATTAACTCAAATTCCCTTTAATTAAATTTGAACAATTCAAGTTCCTTCCAAGACTTAATGTTCTTAATTACCTTTTACAAGCTTGCAAAGGGACCTAATGAACCTATTGATCAGAAGCTCTAACGTTACCAGATTAATTGGTTAAACTCATTAACCACCTTAATCAACATACGTTAACTACAAGTTACTCCACCAAAAACCCACAGCTCTTTTTACTAAAGAATATTTCTGTATCCATGGATATTGACCATTAACGACAAGTCAATCCTTCACGAGTGTTCGTAACCACAGATGGGTCAAATTACCGTTTTATCCCTGTGTTACATCTTGTACCTTAAGTACCGCTGATCCTCTCATGAACAACCTGGTTATAGTCTGACCAATAACCGGAAGTCCCTCTCGGGGCAGTGAGAGGGTGGAGTCTCTTGTTCAAGTTCTAGAGTCAGCATTAAAGGGAAGACTCATCTACTCCCCTCAGGGAGGAGTGAATTCTATTTTGTAAGGTTATGTTTCCAACTCCTCACTCGGTCTCGTCCCCAAATGATAGGAATGTTGAGTCAGCGACTCGTACCACTCTCACCCATACAGATCAAAGAACGCGCACTCACGAGCAGGAGTCCATAACTCACTCAGGATTGAGAATGAGTTGTTTGATCATCCTATGAAATAGCAATCTATTATTCAACGATGTTACATCTAAAGATTGACTATTTCATAATCCGATCTTATACAAACTCATTGTATAGGATACCCCTACTCGCATGTCTCTACACGAACAACCTGGATCAAGTCGTTTGGAACATTTACAAAGTGGGTCGTGTAACGACCCAGAATTTCCCGCACACCTCTAGGTCACATTAACTACCCAACTAATAAAATTTAACCCCGACTACATCCTGCCAACTTCCTATGCAACAAACATATAAAATCAAGTTCCAATCCTCATCAATTTAGCGATAAATCAATCTCATAGAATAACATTCAACAACATTCGTGAACCACTTCACGAGGCAAGTTTATTTCTCAATCTATATGAATCTAAATAAATGGAATAAAACTCAAATAGACCCCTATCCCGAAGTGAAACTAACAACAAGGGAAAAATCTCTCAATTATTCAAATACAAATAAATCGTCTATTGGCCATAACATAAGGCCTTAACAAATGACTTAAACTAAACAGGAGCAACTAAGCAGCCTATAGTCCTCACTCGTCATGTCTCCTCCGTCCCATCACCATGGTCACCCATGAATCCTTCTCCTGAAACAATCATTATAGAGGGGGGGTGAGTATATAAATATACTCCGTAAGTAGCCCTCACCAACACACACACACGTCATGCTCAACTATATCAAGAAACATTCATAATCATGCTTTTCAATACATTATGCATTTAAACATATACGCATTTCGTAACATATTAGTGAGAACCACAACTAGGAAACATGTTAACATCCAAGCTCTAGTCTCCCTAATATTACCAGTACCTCTAAGCTTATCTCAGTTATCATACCCTTCCACAGCTATCTCCTTCAAATAGAGTCGGCCCTTGACCATTTATACCCAGAGCCCCGACCCTGCAGCATCGGCCCTCGACCATTTATACCCGAGGCCTTGAACTCTGCATCGACCCTCGACCACTTATACCCGAGGCCTCGATGTCTTACAATCTATTGGTCCTTGACCATTTATACCCAATGCCCCAATAGTTCTCCTTTCGATAGACTCCTCGCATCGACCCCCGACCATTTATACCCGAGGCCTCGACGCTCATCTTTATCCAATATTGGCGTATCAACCCTCGACCATTTATACCCGAGGCCTCGATACCCAATTAGTGACGTATCAGCCCCCGACCATTTATACCCGAGGCCCTGATACTCACCTATTCACTTCATAACTTCCAAAACTCCACATATCATTTCTAGCTTCCAACCAAGATTTCAGTACTAATTCCCTAAAAACACCAACCACCACATCGTCCATCCACAACACAACCACTAGTATGATTTCAATGCATCACAGATCTCAAAAACACAAAATTTGACAACAACCAACCTGCTCACAACATAGAGCACACAAAAGTTTCAACAAACAACCCTATGACATACTTCACATAACATGTTTTTCACAACATAACAACTCCTAATCACTTCCAACCATACAATATCAGTAAGTTTCTAAAGTTGCAGACAACAAACATGGATACCAGTCATATACATATCCCATATATAAAATAACAGCAAGTTACAATAACAGCATCGACCTCAAAAACCTGTCCAACAATTAAAATAATAAGAGAAAACATGTTTATAATGTAAAATTAGCAAGAACGATTTCTATTAGCACACAACAACACACACACCCGCCCCCGTGCTACTTACGAACAAATGTCCTAAAGCTCCTAAGCTTGTTGAACACTTCCTACTACAAAAAGAGCACGATCTCGACGTTAGTAGCCCATCAGAAACATTTAGTTATAAATGAAACCGAGTTTAGGTAGAGTCGTTACCTACTAACTCACACTAAAACAACTTGGGTTAGGAGTGGGTCGACGTCGAATCGATGCCGAGGGAGGTGGGTCTTGCAAATCGGCTTCGAACGGGTGTGGGTCAATGCCAGAACATAACAGAACGAAGAAATCGTCGCGAACTACTTCTGCTCGGGTGCTGACCATGAGGTTCGAGGTCGTCGGAGGGGAAAAACACGTCGCTGTCGCTAGAGGATGTCGGGTCCGCTCGAGCTGCTGCTACTTCAAGAGTCGGGGAGGAATATATCGCAGATCTGGCAGTGTGGGTGCTGCAGAACACGTCGAATCTGCTCGACTGCACCGCTGCTATCGACAAGGCCGCCGAAAATCTCACCACGAATCGACGCCTGACGCTGCTGCTGCTTCTCGAGATACCACGCCGCCACGAAATCGTCTGATCTGGGCTGACCGTAGCTACAATGGAACACCCGAGGGTGAAGCTCGCGCCGCCGGAGCCGCTGTGCGCTGTCACCGTTGGTTCGTCGAGCGCCGCCGCCGGCTGGGTCCGAGGAGCGTCACTGCTCGTGGAGGCGTGGTCGGGTTCGTGAGCGTGTTGCCGGTGCCGTCGCCGCAGATCTGAGGAAGCGTCTCCGGAAAAGTGAAGGGAAAGGGGGCTAAAAACGCGTGGGTCTTGTCGCACCGCCGTAGAGAGGGATGTCGGAGTTTGCTGCTACCACGTGCGCTGCCGTCGGTTGAACGCCGTCGTTCGTCGGAGAAGAACTCGCTGCTGCCATGCTGCTTCGCCGGAGAACAAGAAGGAGAAGGGTGGGCGGCGGCTAGGCTAGGAATGGGGAAGAAGAAAAGGAAGAAAAGAAGAAAGAAGAAGAAGAAATGTTAGGGTTCCTTTTTGTTTTGTTTTATTTTACATTTTCTTTTTTTTTATTCTTTCCTTTTGTTTTGTTTTAAAACAAATTTTCCCTCAATGAAAACCTAATCATCCAAACCCAAAGAAGAAGGAGTCCATTCCCTTAAAACAAGACCCAACATACAAAAGTTCGGTAAATATTAATTTAATTGGATTTTTAGAGTCCGATAAATATAGATAATTTAATTAACAATCACTTTAATATTAAATGAAAAATCTCCTGTTTCGAGACCAACTAACCTGAGGGACTCGGGGCGTTACAGACTTCCCTCCTTAAAAAACTTTCGTCCCCGAGAGTTGACTGTTTTAGCAGTTCAGGGTACCTCGCCTTGATATCGTCCTCCCGCTCCCAAGTAGCTTCTTCCACTTGGTGGTTTCTCCATAAAACCTTAACCAAGCGAATCGTCCGGTTCCTCAACAACTTGGTTTCTCTTGCCAAAACTTTGACGGGTACCTCTTCGTAGCACAAGGACTCATCCAGTTGCAATGGTTCGGGGTCCAAGATGTGCGAAGGGTCATGAATATACTTCCTCAGCATAGACACGTGAAACACATTGTGAACCGCTGCCAACGATGGTGGCAAGGCCAACCTATACGCGACTGGGTCGATCCGTTCCAAAATTTCAAAAGGCCCAATGAACCTTGGGCTGAGCTTGCCCTTCTTCCAAAATCGTAAAATCCCCTTTACGGGTGCCACACGAAGAAACACCCGTTCACCTACCACAAACTCGAGCTCCCTACGCCTGACGTCCGCATAACTCTTTTGATGGCTCTGTGCGACTTGCATCCTTCCCCTGATCTTTTGAATGGCGTTGTTAGTCGCCTGCACCAAATCCGGTCCCAAGAGAACTCTTTCTCTGACTTCGCCCCAATTAACCGGAGACCGACACTCCTTCCCATACAGTGCCTCGTATGGGGCCATCCCAATCGTGGCCTCAAAACTGTTATTATAAGCGAACTCTATTAGGTAGAGGTACTTGTCCCAACTACTACCAAAGTCTAACATGCAAGCTCTGAGCATGTCCTCCAAAACCTGGTTCACACGCTCCGTCTGACCATCGGTTTGGGGGTGAAACGCCGTGCTAAAGTCCAACTTAGTGCCCAAGGACTTGTGTAGACTCCGCCAAAAAGTCGAGGTGAAACGCGGGTCTCGATCGGACACTATGGATACCGGTATACCATGTAGCCTGACAATTTCCTGTAAATACAGTTCCGCCCATTTTTCTACTGTATACGTGGCCTTGCCGGGAATAAAGTGAGCAGACTTGGTTAAACGATCTACAACTACCCAAATCACAGTGAATCCCTTAACCGTCCTTGGTAGTCCTGTAATGAAGTCCATAGCCACATCGTCCCACTTCCAGATTGGTATGCTCAAAGGTTGCAGCAATCCAGCAGGTCTCTGTCTTGAAGCCTTTACCTGTTGGCAAGTCAAACACTTGCTAACAAACTGAGCTATTTCCCTCTTCATGTTATGCCACCAGTAATGTTTCTTGAGGTCTTGGTACATTTTAGTACTTCCTGGATGGACCGAGTAGGGAGTATTGTGTGCCTCTCCCAATAAGTCCTTCCTCAAAGAATAATCTTTTGGCACACACAACCTTCCGCGAAAAAGCAAAGCTGCCTCACCCAAGAGAGTGAAATCCCCATGGCCCACCATACTAAAGCCTTTGGCCAAGCTAGGGTCTTCCTTTTGGGCAACAATGATCCTCTGCCTCAGACTGGGTTCCACCGAGAGTCGAGCCAACAGCGCGGAGACATCATCCACCGTCAGCTCTACCTCCAAGCGTTCCAACTCGCTGTGCATTGGACTGCAGATCGCAACCAGAGATGCCACACTTGCCGCCCTTCTACTAAGAGCATCAGCCACCACGTTTGCTTTACCGGATGGTAACTAATCTCACAATCATAGTCCTTCACCAACTCTAACCACCGCCTCTGTCTCAAGTTAAGCTCCTTCTGAGTGAAAAGGTAATTCAAACTCTGATGATCCGTGAAGACCTGAATTCTCTCTCCGTAAAGGTAGTGCCTCCACAACCTTAAGGTGAAGACCACTGCTGCTAATTCTAAATCATGAGTGGGATAGTTAAGCTCATGCGCCTTCAGTTGCCGAGAAGCATAAGCTATAACTTTCCCATGTTGCATCAGCACACATCCCAAGCCCTTTCGTGAGGCGTCGCTGTAAACCACCAAACCTCCCGTCCCGTCGGGGACGGTTAACACCGGAGCAGACACCAAACGCTTCTTCAGTTCTTGGAAAGTCTCCTCACACTCGCTGCTCCAAGTGAAGGTGGCATGCTTACGAGTCAACTGCGTCAACGGTGCCGCTATCCGAGAGAAATTCTGGATGAACTTTCTGTAATAACCAGCCAAGCCGAGGAAACTACGAATCTCTGTAACGGAACTAGGTCTTGGCCAATTGCTAACAGCCTCCACTTTGGCGGGATCTACTGCAATACCCTCCCTAGTGACTATGTGTCCTAGGTAAGCCACTTTGTCCAGCCAGAACTCACACTTCGAAAACTTTGCATACAACTTATTTCCCCGTAATGTAGTCAAAACCTGTCTGAGATGTTCCTCGTGACACTGCTCAGTCTTGGAGTATATCAGGATGTCATCGATGAACACAATGACAAAAGAATCTAAATACTCCTTAAAGACCCGATTCATTAGATCCATAAAGGCTGTCGGAGCATTTGTGAGTCCAAAAGACATCACAACAAACTCATAGTGCCCATACCTTGTTCTGAACGCTGTCTTCGAGATGTCGGCCTCCTTTAGCCTTAACTGGTGGTACCCCGAATGCAAGTCTATCTTCGAGAACACCTTCGCCCCCTGAAGCTGATCAAAAAGGTCATCAATGCGTGGTAGGGGATACTTATTCTTAACCGTAACTTTTTTTAGTTCCCTGTAATCTATACAAAGTCGCACAGAACCGTCTTTCTTCTTAACAAAGAGCACGGGCGCACCCCAAGGGGATACGCTTGGGCGGATGAAACCCTTGTTGAGTAACTCTTCCAACTGTAGCTTCAGCCCTTTCAACTCTACCGGAGCCATTCGATAGGGTGCTTTCGAGATGGGAGCCGTCCCTGGCAGCAACTCTATACAAAAGTCCACTTCGCGGGACGGAGGCAAGTCGGGGAGGTCCTCAGGGAACACGTCAGTGAACTCATTAACTACACGAACCGCCTCAATGCTCGACACAACCTTCCTTGCATCCATAACGCTAGCCAAATAGGCCCAGGCACCACGCTGGAGAAGATGGCTGGCCTTCAATGCTGACACCACCCTCGGGACCCCGGCCTTGACTCCTTTAAAGGTAAAGTTTTGTCCGGAGGGCAAGCGAAAGCTAACTTCCTTCTTCAAGCAATCGATATTAGCCCGGTTAGCAGCTAACCAATCCATGCCTAGTATCACATCGAAATCCTGCATATCCAGTTGAATTAACTTCACCTCCACGGTCTGACCATCGAAAGAGAGCTGGCCTCCTTTCACCACTTGACTAGTGACCAACACAGATCCTGACGGAGTGGATACCGACAACAAAAAGCCTAACGATTCTAGCTCTAGGTCCGCATGCCGAACAAAGGTAGAAGCAATGAAAGAATGACTAGACCCCGAGCTAAATAAAGCGTAAGCAGGTATACTGAGTACTAAAACAGTCCCTGCAAAAGTAACACGCATGCAATAAAACACAAGCATATACACACAGCTCAACCCTCGCAAAGAGGAGGTACCTATGACAACCACCTCGGCATGCTCAACATCCCCCCTGGTAAGAGCGAAGACGCGCGCCCTATGGGTTCCACCTTGAGTTGCCGCCATCGCAGGGATCCTCTGGCCTAAAGCTTGGGTATTCGAGCCGGTCATCGGACACTCCCTTGCAAAATGTCCTTCCTTCTAACACCTGTAACATATTCTCTTTCCCGCCCAACACGGCCCAGCATGACTCCTTTTACAAGAGGGGCACACCGGAGAAACATTCTGCCTTTGCACAAGCTGCTGGTGTCCCCTCGAGGGTTGACTGGAGGAGAACGATGCAAATTTCCTCTTGACCCCCGAGCTGGAGCCCATCACCTGTTGAGACTGAGGCTCCTCAAGACATTTATCCATAACAAACGCACACCTGACTGCTGCTGCATAAGTAGTTGGCTCCTTGAGAACAAGTAGCCCCTTGATCTCCCTACGCAAACCGTCAATGAACTTGTCAATCTTTAATTGTTCAGTAGGAATATATTGCATTCCAAAACGGGACAACTCAGTGAACTTCCTCTCGTATTGGGCCACAGTTAGGCTCCCTTGAGTGAGACGGAGAAACTCTGCCCATTTTTCGTTCCTGACAGTCACGGGGAAATAGTACTCAGAGTACTCCCCGGACCTTGAATTCGTCAGAGCATCCCAAATACACATAAAGGGCTTCCAACTCCTTGACCCATTCCTCGGCCGCAGTAGGCCTCTCACTCACCCCGTTGAAAACGGGTGGTCCGAAGCGTTTGAAATCCCTGATAAACTGGACCTCGTCTTGTTGAATCTGTGCCGGACGAGGCTGCTGCGCCTGAGCCCCACCGGCTTCATTCGCATTAACCAGCAATACTTGCAATGCCTCAGCTAGTAACGCCACCTGGGGATTCACCTGGGGAACTCCCTGAGGTGCTGCCTGCGGGACCGGGGGTGTTACCCCTCCAGGAACTGCCGGGGGAACATTTGGATCCGCTGCTTCCTCACCCCTAGGGTTCGGATCCTCGTAGTTGTGAGCTCTCGTGTTTCGTTGAAAAGCCATTGTCTAAAGGAACAGAGAACAGAGCACCAAGGTCATTAACACACTAACCGGGGCACAACACAAGTGCAAAATTCAAGCAAAGTCTACATAATGAATCAAAGAAACACACTGACCTATCTAGTATCAGTCAATAATAATATCTCAATCATAAGCAATGTAAGACATTCATGATCGAACATCCAGAACTCGAAAACGTACCTGGTGATGACGAGGAGACTGACAAGGACCGTACACTGATGAACTAGATTCTAGGACAGTCTACAGAAACAACTCCGCTTTGATACCAATTGTAACGATCCAGAATTTCCCGCACACCTCTAGGTCACATTAACTACCCAACTAATAAAATTTAACCCCGACTACATCCTGTTGTTGAATGTTATTCTATGAAATTGATTTATCGCTAAATTGATGAGGATTGGAACTTGATTTTATATGTTTGTTGCATAGGAAGTTGGCAGGATGTAGTCGGGGTTAAATTTTATTAGTTGGGTAGTTAATGTGACCTAGAGGTGTGTGGGAAATTCTGGGTCGTTACAGGTCGTATCCATAGTGTTGCCAAGATTAGATACCGAACCTTATCCATATACTATAGACTCTTTAGGTTATTCCCGAGACATTATCCACTTGTATATCGAGGATATATCAAATATATACCCAGTATATATACTGTCCCGGTTACATGATAATAACCTTGGATATTTAGTTTATTGGATTTAGATAATGCAATGAAGTAAATTCAACATCTAATTGATTGAACAAGAAACCATAACTTTATTGAATATAAATTTGTTTTCACATAAATACAAACTACGAGATTAGGGCAACACACCCAACAGACCTTTGTCTTAAAGCTTTGTATAATGCAATTACAAGTTTGCCCCGACGTAGCATTGCTCAACTTTGCCCCAGTTTGAAAATTTATAAAGAAGACCTATTTTTGTAAATCTATGTTGATTGCCCGAGTCATTGAACTAAAACTTGTCATGACGTTAGACATTTCATATATATATATATATTTTTTTCTTTTTTTTATTTAATTTTTTTTGGCCAAACATACTCTTCTTACAAGCAAAATATGGTGCTTACATATAAAACGTCGATCATGCATAAATCACCTTTTACAATCCTAACTGTTGCTCTAAATTATTTCTCTGTTGTTGTTGCTTTAGTATCATGATGAAATTGTTCTCAAGCGAAACTCATCCAAAAAGAGACTGAGATCTTGAGACTATTTGTCAGGTCGCTAACTTCCCAATTCTCAAAATTACTATCCTCAATCTTGGAATCATTGTTTACTCAAAAGAAGAGAAGAGACAAGGGATTGGGCTAGAAGAACAAGATGAAATAGAAAGTGAAAGAAGGAAGTCAAAATAGGGAAATTTTTGAGCAAGTACAACTGAAGAAGTAAATCATAAGAGTCCAATGTTATTTTATTACTTTTAAAGTTCTGAATATTATGTGGGTAATTTTGAAAGTTTATCACATAATTGGATGTGGTAGGCCTAGTGAAAGGTTTTTATGGTAGGCAGACATATATGAATATTCATCACAAAAATTGTATGCGACGGACTAAGTGTTTTTTTTTTTTTTTTTTTGCAATTTTTTTCGAAGTAAATGGTAAACTCTCAACATTTACCATATTTACCACATATCTGGTAGGCTAGCTCATGGTAAGCTAGGCTCGAGGTTTTATAGAGTGAGCAGCTTTGGATTCCCACCTCAAAAGACATCCTTGCCTCAGTATGAAATTTGATGGTTTGCTGGTTAACACATGAGAAGAAATAGGAAGGTCAAGATAAAGTTGGTTTGAGTTAAGAATTTAGCCCAACAACAATGCTTGGAAAAAATATCTTTAAAAAAGGAAAGTAGAATCGTTGAGACTTGAAAAAGTTTTCATATTTACCACATATCTGGTAGGCTAGCTCAAGGTAAGCTAGGCTCAGAGTGGGCTATGCTCGAGGTTTTACAGAGTGAGCAGCTTTAGATTCTCACCTCAAAAGACATCTCTGCCCCAATATGAATTTTGATGGTTTGCTGGTTAACACATGAAAAGAAATAGGAGGGTCAAGAAAAAGTTGGTTTGAGTTAAGGATTTAACCCAACAACAAAACTTGGAAAAAAATATCTCTCAAGAAGAAATGTAGAATGGTTGAGACTTAAAAAGTTTTTATGACATTGAAGGGCATTCATTTCTTTTTCTTTTCACAATTTTTTGTTTTTCCTTTTTTCACATTTTCTTTTCATTTCTTTCATTTTTTTTCCTCCAAGTGACTTACAATAGTTGTTTTAAGACTCTCTAAGGTCTTAACAAACAAGAGTGATATGAGTAAACCTTATAAAAAATGTATCGAAAATCTCAAAACATTCGATCCTTTTTTTATCAAGAGCATTTTCAAGGAAAACAATTTTTTTTTTAACAAATCATATATGATATGAATGATGCATGGATGAATTTACGACTTTGACTTTTTTCTTTTGAGAAAAATAACTCAATTTCCACACACTCACATCTTTTTAACAACTACTTGACTAAAATCATGGGTTACCAAACTTCATTGGTTCCCTTTTTCTTTAACGTTAGCAAGCTATTAGTCATTTCAGACTTTCAATCTTAACAAAATCAAAGATGACTTCAAAAAATATTAGGTATAAATGGGTGGTTTTTACTCCCAGGATAAGATATGGAAATAATTTGTCATATTTACAAAATCCAAACCGGATTATCATATATGCAAATATGGAAAAAATAAATTAGCTACCCATTGCGAATACCATTGAATAATACTTGATCTCTTTTTTCTTTTTTTCTTTTGAATACAACATCGAAGATATATGCCAATTACGTTGAGCTATACTCGTTTTCATAATACTTGATCTCATTTATTTGATGATACATATAAACTTAAATTAATTTGATAGATAAGCTAATTGATCCTTTTAATATATTCTTTCAAATACAGTCACATTTAAATAATATTTCCTTCATGTCTCACAACATGAAGATTTCGAGCTTTTCTACGAAGAAACACAAGAGGTTTAGTTTTATTGATCAATGACACACTAAATGAAAACCAAACGTTGAAACAACTAGAAAGTCATAGAAGAAAACAGATGAAGGAGGCCTTCTTTAAGAACGATAGCAAATGATCCATGTGATCTTCTTTTGCTTTATTATAAATTTTACCTGCAAAACCAACATTTATTTTCAGCTTACGTAAAATGCATTATGAGATATAGATGCATTTGTTTGAGTAATGCATTGAGTTTTGTATCTCTTGAATAAGAAGCTCACCTTTACTTAGTATAAGGTATATTGACCTAATAGTAGTAAGGAGATGGCGGAGGAGGAGGCGACCTCCTTGGTCCTGGTAGTGGTACTGGAGGAGGAGGTGATCTCCTTGGTCCCGGTAGCGGTACTGGAGGAGGAGGTGATCTCCTTGGTCCCGGTACTGGAGGAGGAGGCGACCTCCTTGGCCCTGGTAGTGGTACTGGGGGAGGAGGTGACCGCCTTGGTCCCGATACTGGAGGAGGAGGTGACCTCCTTGGTCTCGGTCCCGGTACTGATACTGGAGGAGGAGGTGACCGCCTTGGTCTCGGTACTGGAGGAGGAGGTGACCTCCTTGGTGCCGGTAGTGGTACTGGAGGATACCTTTTTGGTGGTGGTGGTGGTGAACGGGCTGGCTTCTTTGTTGGTGGTGGTGGAGGTGGTGATTTGTCTTCATTATTTTTTCGTGGTGGTGGAGGAGACTTGTAATCGTAGTCGTTCTTAGGAGGTGGAGGAGAGTAATAAACAGGCGGTGGAGTATAGTAGTAGCCAGGTGGTGGAGTAGAATAATAAACCGGTGGTGGAGGAGAGTCGTCGTCATAGCCTTGGGAGGTTGTGGATGGGAAGCTTAGAGCTGCTACCAAAACTGCAAAAACAAGGGAGGCCATTAAAGAAGAAGAGCCCATCTTTGTTTATAAATGGGTTTTCCCTTTTGTTCTGATTTTGAACTGAACCCTCCAAGGCCTTTTATATAGTTTTCAGATCCTTGATTATTACTCTTCCAAGGCAAATCAAGTCTATGTAACTTGTAAATTTATTCAAAACATTAATAGTTACCTAACCAAGCGTGGAATTAGTTAAACATCAACAATAAGTACTATAGGGGCAAATTTGTAAGTTTTTGTGGAAATTAATAAAAGGTTGGAGGCTTGCTTGTTTGTATGAAACAAAATATATACACACCTAGACTCTTTGGCCACGATTGATAACCCTTTTTTTTTTTTTAATTTTGTAAAAATTCAACTTATAGACAGTATTTTCACCCATGTGTTTATTTGTTGTATTTTCTCCTATTTAGAAATTATTTCTTTTATAATCTCACCACGGTAATATTTTATCGACATGTCGACATTTTCATATATTCATGGGCTAGACATCAACCTGAGGGATAAATGAATATTTTCATAGTATTGAAATATATATATATATATATATATATATATATATATATATAAACAAAATATCACTAACATAGACATAATATTAATATCGTAACTATTATTGGGTGACTCATTGATCCAAAGAGACTAAGTAAAATTGAGAGGGAATGTGTTCGCCAAAGTAAAATTTGGCTAAGGATTTAAACCTTGTTTTTAAGGAAAATTAAAAACGATTAAATGGGTCTAAAGTTTTTATATTTTATTTGTTATGTTTTTTAATTCATATTTTCGTATTAATTATCATTTTTCACAATTTTGGGTTTTTAAGATTTAAGATTATTGTATAGATTTCTTTGTTGAACTTTCCCCTTTTTAAAAAACACTAGTTCTTAATGTCTTTCATATGTTTCTTTTGTTTAATTTTTACATTTTAAAAATACTTTTATAATCTTAGATAAATTTCAAAAGCTAACATATAATTTTATCCCTAATAATCTATAAAATTCAATTTTTCCTTGATATATGAAAATTTCCAATTAAGTTATTACTGTCAATACTGCTAAATTTATTAACAGTTTTCTGATGTGACTTTAAATATTATTGAATAGCAAAGAGGAAGTTGAAAAATACTAACATAGCGACGAAATTGATTAGGACAAAACTGAATATAAAAAATCAAAAATAGATTTGTTTTTTCTTTTTAAATACAAATTTTAATAATGTTCTTAAAATAGAGTGCCATTGCAGAGTATATATATATATTTATTTATTTATTATGTGTGTGTTCACACGCAAGTTTCATCGAGGATTGAAGAGGAAAGGTGGAAGAAAAGACTTGAGATGAATTTAGGAGTCTTTGTGCAAGTCATATGCGTTGAGAGTCGCACGTACGATAACGAAGGGTTTCTGTATATAAATATATGTATATAGATATATATATATGTATATGTATGTATGTATATAATTATTTTTTTTAATGTAGCGTTGCGTTGAGTTTGAATTCCTTGTAATAAAAGCACCTATTAAAAAATTAATAATATTTTTTTAATACATGTACAAAAATATAACAGGCAAAATTGGATAATAGAATTAGGCATAGATTTTTTAAATAACATTATAATTTTTTTTTTAAATATAGTTCTTTTGAAATATTTCAATATATATATATATATATATATATATATATATATAAATATTTTCGCCAATGTGGATGATAAATTTATCAAGTTTGACTTCCTTTTAATTAGAGGATCTATCAAAAAAATAATCTTACTAAGACAATTACTATAGATTAAATGGATTTCAATGTGATCCTATTTAATAAATTATTTTGGTTTTTACAGGTTGGCTAAGATTTCAAATACGCTTTTTAAATGTAAATTATAAAATATATATAAAAGTGTTAGAAAAAAAAAAGTTTTACGAAATAGAAACTAGAAATAAAAATATGTCTCAAAAGATAGTTTTGGATGGCATGTAATTTTTTCCTTTCTTGTTCACGGTTTCCTATTTCTTGGTGTAAGGTTTTCAACAAAAATATGTTGGGTAATAATTTCATATTTGTTGTTTTTTGTTTTGTGTCATTTATTTATTTTGTCACAAAAAATATTGCCTAAAAATTTATTGTTTTCTATGAAGTCAAATTTTAAATTAAAAGGTAAGTTTTACTTGAAATTAATTTTTGAAAAAACAAAATATTCAAATTTGTTGTTATATTAAATTTATAAGTAAAAAACATGAAATAGTTCTATTATTTTTATTTTAAAAACTGAGAATATAGAGTAAGAAACAAGAAATCCTTTTTAAAAAATTTTAAGTTTGTATCTTCAAAATTAGAATTTAGTGTCTAGAATACTGCCATACATTTCAACATAATTAAAAACAATAAATAAGAAAGATGCATATAGTTTCAGGAAAAAAAAAAAGGACAAACTACTTCCCAATTTTTTATTTTTGTTTCTTAGATTCTAGCTAAAGTTTCAAAAGTATTTTTAAAAAATAAATTAAATAAGTAAAACATTGATCTCTTCCTTTGGTGGGTTCAGCTTAATAATCTAATTCTATCAAATGTAGTTTTTTTTTTGGATAAAGTCTATGAAATGTATTTTACAATTTAACTTATCATGATTGTACTTTGATATTTTTAAAAGGTTAAACTTGTCACGTTAGTTCCAATCAATTATTAATAAATTATGCAAAGGTAAACATAACTCAAACTAAGAGATTGTGAGTTCGATTCTCCACCTACAGAGGTTGTACTAAAAAAAATTAATAATAAATTATTTAGATTAGTAATAATTTTGATTAAAAAGAGAGAAAGTAATTTAAGATTTATGTAATTTGTTGCTATTAATTAATAGTGGCGAGTCTAATAATTTAAAAGTTGAAAAGTAAACATAATGGACTATAAATATTATTCATAGAATAATCAATTTTTAATATATATAGATTATAGTATTAATTTTATTTAAAAATTAATAAATTTAAATTTTAAAATTAAGAAATTAAAAACAAAATTGACATGAAATAATTTTTTACTTTGTTTTTCTTGCCAAGGTTATTAAATAAATCTTATTTACCTTGATAGTGGCTCGAAAATCCTTCACTTTCAAGATTTTTTTTGGGTATTTTATTGAGTCGGCTCCCTTACAAAGTGAATAAAATTGATCGGCCACTCTCTATGTAAATTCAAGAATAAACATTGAAGAACCCTTTGGTAATGTTCTTATTTCTGTTACTTCATTTTGGGTAAAGAAAAATGAATTGCATGGTTCCAAAATCCATGAATTCAAGTTGGGTAAAACTATCTTTTTATTTATGTGTTTGAACAAATTGGAAATGGGAACAAAAACGAAGAAACTTGTTTTGGTTGTTTCCAAAATTTCTATATGAAATTGAGAACATCCCCAAAAATGGAGAAGCAATCAATATGATTAATTGTAAAATGCTTAGATTTCTTAAGAAAATTGAAATCGAGAAACAAAAAACAAGAACGTTATCGAACGAGGCCTGAGTTTACTGTTCTCTGTTCCATTTAAGTAGTGAGGTACTAGTGCGTTGACTTAATAAGTTGTAGATCCGTAAAAAGTCTCATTTATATGCATTAATTTTTATTTTTCAATATCATTAATGATTGGTGTGTGCTATATATTCCATCTTCTTCCTCATAAAATAATATGGCAAAAGACAATTCTCCCTTTTCAATCCCTCCATATCACACAATATTCTAAAGTATATATAATTTTTTTTTAATCTATTAGATTTTTCTCAATATGGTACTTAATCTTTTAACATTTTTAATTCTACCTTTTATGTACTAAAAATTCTCAAATTACGTCCTTTAAATTAAAAATATATTACAATTTGTTAATTTGAAATAGTTGTGTCATTAAGCCCATTTAATAACTATTTATGTTTGGGATTAGATAAACCTTTTAAAGATGGTAATTACAAAAATGGATTCATCGTACAAAATTTACACTTTTATCTTAAAATACACCCTTAGATGAACCCATATGCATTTTACCAATATACACTTTTTATATAGATGTAATTATTATTAAGATATGAAAATTAAAAATGGAAAAATTGTTGATTTGGATTTACATTTTAAATCTGCAACTTTGCACTCCCCAAAAAAAACTTCCTTAATTTTTAGTTATTTCTTAATCTTCTTCATTCGTCTTTTTTTTCTCTCGCTTTTCACAATTGTTTCCAGTAGGGCATCTCCTCGTCTTTTTAGTGTTCTTCGTTTTTTGTCGTTACCGTCTTCGACAACCCAGTTCCAATTCACTCCCTTTTCATCATTATTTCCGGTAGCCAGTTTTCTGCCATTTACGTTTTAAATATTCTAGGTTTGTTTTTTATTTCTGATTTTGGGTGTTCGATTTTTGGGGTATTTAAAAAGTATTCGATGGTAACGTCGTATATATTTGATCATGTATAGGTTATTTGCTTTGTTTGTTAATTGTAGAGAGATATAGCCGTATATACTTTATAGAAAAATATAAGTTATATTTTCATATAAGTGTATGTTATAATGGCTACAGTTTATATCACCATTGTTAAGTGTATGTTGCTTAGGTTTATAGTCGGATATAGTTTATATTTCCATATAAATGAAAAGGTAGCTGGATATAGTTTATATCTCCATATAAATATATATATATATCTCCATGTAAGTCTATATTATAATGGCTATAGTATTGAAATTGAGTCAAAAATTGGAATGAAATGAAAAAATATTTTGTAATAAATTTTGTTGTAGAATATATTAAGGAGTAAATTAGGGATTATGAGAATAATTGATTTAGGTCCCACAATAGTTTAATGTTTACCAAATCAAATTTGGAACATTAATCTTTTGCATTTAAATAAAATACTAATTATAATAAATATAAATGTCATAAATAAGGGCAAATTTGTAATTTGGAAAAAGTTTTTAATCCATAATCTAAGACCGTAAAATTTGTAAACATTGGACATTTGTGAAAATAAGTTTCCAAAAGCTCATCCAAGACATTATCTATTTCTATTTTTGGTTTTTGGTTTCTATGTTTTTAGTTTTTGATTTTTGATTTTATGTTTTTAAAAAACAAAAACCATATATGTTCGATAACCATTTTTTGTTTTTTGTTTTTAAAAAACAAAAAACCAAACATGTTTGGTAACCATTTTTAGTTTTATGTTTTTAAAATGTTGGAAAATTGAAAATACATATTAGAGAGAGAAAATTCTATGTAGAGTAGAGATGACAATGGTGTGGGTGCAAGTGAGGATGCTCTCCCCCATTCTCATGCTTGTGAAAATTTTGGTTCCCCGTCTCCACCTCATTATTTGGTCTGAGAGATGTTCTCGAGAAAAATTATCGGTTTTATAATTGTTTTTAGAATTTACAAAATTAAAAAAGTATGATAATATATATTAATTATTTAAATAATGGAATCGAGGACAGGGTCGGGACATGCATTTCATATTTTTGGGGCCCGACCCTACGTAAATTTTTGTTATCCCTAATAACATGAAAATACAAGTTTGGAGAGATGTAAATAAAATTTTGAAAGATAAATTTTAGAGAGATAAATAAAAAGATTTACAAAAAAAAATTAGTGAAACGAAAGTTAAAGACAAAAGCAGAAAAATTTTAGAGAGAAAAAAGTAAAGTTGAGAGGAAAAGATATGTTAAGGAAAAAAAACCAGAAAGAAGCACAAAAGTTATCGTGGAAAAAATTTATAGATAAAAACAAGATTCAAAATATAATTTTTAGAGAAAATAAATAAATCCAGAGATAAATAAAAGTTACAGTGTAGGAAAATTCAACGAGAAAAGAAGATATAAATTTAGATGAAAAATAGATTAGGAATAGAAAGAAAAATTATAAAAGATGAAATTTTAGAGAGAAAAAAATCGGAAAAGTATTAAATTTTTAGAGAGAAATGAAAACTGATCTGTTAGAAAAAAAAATAAAAAAATAGAGACGAAATATTTTGAGAGAGAGACATAATAATAAATATTCAAAATATGAAAATTTTAGAGGCAGAAAATTAAGTTTTGTAGAGAGAAATTTATAAAGAAACAAATTTTAGAGTAACAAAGAAATTTTTTAAAGATAAATATGAGGAATAAAAAAAAGTTGAATATTAGAATAAAAAATCATATTTTGAAAAATAGAAATCTATTTTTGAAATTTTTTTTAAATTTACATAAAATTTTAAAATAATTTTTGAAAAACAAAAAATAGAAAATTGAATTGGTTATCAAACAATTATGTTTTAAAAAACTAAAAACCAAAAACAATTATCTGTTTTGTTAACATATTTGGAAAAAAGTAAGCATGAAACTTGGACATGTCACGTTTGGAAGAAATAGTTCTTTGGTGGGCAGGACAAATTTTGCTTATGACGAGATTGAGTATTATAGGTCAAGTAGCATCCAAATGTCATATGTTCATGCGATCAAATATGTTAATAAATCATAATATATCAATCCTTGTTAACAAAATTTAATAGATATTTTTAATATAAGAATTTAATTGATAATTTTAAAATATTAAAGACTAAATTGAGAAAAACTTAAACGATTAAAATCATTTTCGTATATTTAAGAAAAAGAGTCAGCGTGTTTAATTATTTATAGTTATATTTTAAAATCATGCCAAGATGAAAATTAAAAAAAAAAATCATCCAAAAAAGTTAACTATAAAACCGTTAACAAAGACAACAATGAATTTTTTTTTTTCAAATAATACTTATTTTCAAACTTATTTTTTAAATAATGTTAGTTTGAAACCTATTAAATATATAATGCATGGGTGAAAATTTATTCAAAAATAAAACTTTTGAAATTGTGTTACCACATTTAGTCGTCTCTTCAAGAGACGACTACGCCATTTTCAGCACTTGGTCGTAGAGACGACTATAAGACGTGGTGCTCACGTCTAATTATTATTATTATTTTTTAAAATCAAGATATGATTGTCTCTTGAAGAGACACGATCTATTGGTGTGCATTTGTGGTCGATTCTTCCAGAGACGACTACAGTGATGTTGATTTTTAGAAAAAAGATTAAATATTTTTATTTATATATTATATAGTAGCATTTATATATATCAGACATGGCGCCAAAAAAGCGACACGTCTTAAGAGACGACCAAGTGCTGAAAATGGCACGGTCGTCTGAAGAGACGACTAAGTAGTATAACAATTTCAAAAGTATTATTTTTGGAATAAATTTCCACCCATGCATTATATATTTAATAGGTTTCAATCTAGCATTATTTCACAAATAAGTTTGAAAATAAGCATTATTTAGAAGAAAAAAAAATCCTCCATTTCCTAGCCTAATCTATATAGGGCCGACCACACCTAGAGATAAAATTTACTTGAAAATGAGATTATTAAAAGATAGAATAAAAATATTGTTGGGATAATAGAGCCAAAACAGATGACCCATGTCTACGAGGAAAAGGATTTTCAAACACTACTACCAATTCCTACAAGGAGTAGGATATTATTGTCTTATAAGGATTACAATATTGTTTTCCTATAAGGATTGAGATATTTGACCTCTTATAAATAGAACCCTTTTGTTAAGGTTTCATAAAGAGCAAGTTTAGTGCATTTTTCATATTTTTTGGTTAAATTGAACCCGATCAAAGATCCAAATTGACGCTTGTGTAAAAGCCAAATTCGTTGCATTTTATCTTATCTTCGATTAAATCAAACCCGATGAAGGTCGAAGCCTGTGTGAAATTCAGGTCCGTTGCATTTTTATTGTATCTTTAGTTAAATCAAACCCGATTAGAGATCGAGGTCGAATCCTGTGTAAAAGCTAGGTCCATTGGATTTTATATTATCTTTGGTTAAATCGAACCTGATCAAAGACCGAGGTTGAAGCCTGTGTAAAAACTTGGTCCGTTGCATTTTATCTTTATCTTCGGTTAAATCGAACTCAATAAAAGATCATGGGTGCAAATTCCTATCTTAATTACATTGTTGTAATAAAGAAAAGATATTAGTTTATATATCTTGATGCTAATTATATATTACTGTATTTTATAATAATAATAATTTTTTTCTGTAATTCATTTTTTAAAAGTAAATTAATTGAAATTTAAAAAATATATTTTATTTTGGTTCCATATAAATTTTATATAAAAAATTAATTTTAAATTAGAAACTAAAAGAGAATTATAATATCAATTTTTTATTATTTCATATTAGTAGTATATATGCTAAAAGACCCTTCATTTTCCTTTTTTTTTCTGACAGCTAGTAGCTGATATATGAGATAAAATTGGAATAATAAAAAATCTAAAAATAAAAATTCAAATAATTTGTCATGCAAAATTTAAAAGGAGTTGTCATATAGCAAATATGAGGGGGAAAAAACTACCCAATGCGAATACCGTTTAGTAAATACTTGATCTCATTATTTGATGATATATAAAAACTTAAATTAATTCGCTAGAAGTTAATTAATCCTTTTAATATATTGTTTCAAATACAGCCACATTTAAATAATATTTCCTTTTTGTCTCACAATATGAAGATTTCGAGCTTTTCTACGAAGAAACACAAAAGGTTACGTTTGATATTATTGATGAACGACACACTAAATGAAAACCACACGTTGAAACAACTAGGAAGTCATAGAAATTCTGAAACAGATGAAGGAGGTCTTTCTTTAATAACGATAGCAAATGATCCATGTGAATCTTCTTTTGCTTTATTATGACTTTTACCTGCAAAACCGACATATATATTCAGTTTTGTATCTCTTTTAAGTAACAAGCTGACCTTTACTTAGTATAAGGCATATTGACCTAATAGAAGTAGGGAGATGGCGGGGGAGGAGGCGACCTCCTTGGTCCTGGTAGCGGCACTCGGGGTCCTGGCAACGGTACCCTCGGTCCTGGCAGTGGCACTCGAGGTCCTGGCAGTGGTACCCTCGGTCCTGGCAGCGGTACCCTCGGTCCTGGTAGCGGCACCCTCGGTCCTGGTAGCGGCACTCTGGGGTCTGGTAGCGGCACCCGAGGTCCTGGTAGCGGCACTCGGGGTCCTGGTAGTGGTACCCTCGGTCCTGGTAGCGGCACTCTAGGGTCTGGTAGCGGCACCCGAGGTCCTGGTAGCGGCACTCGGGGTCCTGGTAGCGGTACCCTCGGAGACCTCCTTGGTGACGGTGGAGTAGAATAATAAACGGGTGGTGGAGGAGAGCCATCGTCATAGCCTTGGGAGGTTGTGGATGGGAAGCTTAGAGCTGCCACCAAAACTGCAAAAACAAGGGAGGCCATTAAAGAAGAAGAACCCATCTTTGCTTATAAATGGGTTTTCTTTTTTGTTCTGGTTTTGAACTGAACCCTCCAAGGCCTTTATATAGCTTTCAGTTCCTTGATTATTACTCTTCCAAGGCTAACCAAGTCTATGTAACTTGTAAATTTATTCAAAATATTAATATTTTACCTAACCAAAGGTACGTGGAATTAGTTAAACATTAACAACATAATCAATTGCAAGAGGTCAACGATTATGTGAGTTACTCAAACAATCCCAATCAACCCTTCTTATAATAGAAGAACAGATAATTACTATTTATGCTAAAACGAATGGTTCCGAATTTAACATTTTGAAAAGACCGTGTACAATACTTTTGTGTTTACGAGCCAAAATTTTAACACGAAAAAAGGCGAAATACTATATTTTATTCGATACAATTTTTTTTCTTCTTATCAGGATCCTCTGTAATAATGAGAAAGATTTCTGGATATACGCACAAATCGATCAATTATATCAAAATCCGACAAGTCGATCCAAGTCGTCATATTATTGAGATGCCCTAATACGTTACAAATGAAAATAGAGCTAGCAATCTGATTTGCTTGTTCCAAAAAATATCTTGTCCCTAGAGTTTGTAGAATAGAAAATGATATCTATAAGAATATAGCATTTTACAATGCAAATAAAGTGAAAACTCGAGATCAAAGTTTTAGATAAAGAAGCAAACATCTTGATAGATATATGATTACTCATGCTTACAAAAACGACGTTGTTTTTATGATTTGGATCCATTATTTACGATTTGGATCAATTATTTACTCAATGGAATCGGTTCTTGAATAATATTCTCCAAATAAAAGTCAGAACATAGAGGCAAATTTGCAGGTTTTTGTGGAAATAAAAAGTTGGAGGCCATATTTTGTTTTTTTTTTTTGTTTTTTTTTTGTTGTGAAAATTGCTTATAAGCAGTGCTTTCACTTATGTGTTTATTTGTTATCTTTTATTATGTTTAGAAATTAGTTTTTTTTTATATGTATAATCTAGCCACGGTATTAAATATCATCGATATGTCGACGTTTTTATCGACATTTCCATACATCCATGGGCTAGACATCAACATGACAGATAAATCGATATTTTCATATTATTGCAAAATAGAATAAACATATCAACAAAATATCACTAACATATACATAATATTAATATTAATATTAATCATTACCATTATTGGGTGAGTCATTGGTCCAACAAACTAGGGTCAATTGAAAGGGATGTTCACGAAGTTCTTACTTTTAAAATTTGGCTAAGAATTTAAATGTTTTTATTGGAAAAAAAAAACTAAAAACAAGATATTATTAAATGGGCATAAAAGCTTTTGTATTTTACTTTTTATGTTTCTAAATTCATGTTTTTGTATTATAATTTCTACAATTCTTGGTTTCTAAGATTTAAGCTTACTATTTATTATTTTCTTTGTTTAACTTTCCCCAACACTAGTTCTTTATGTCCTTCATATGTTTTTTTTGTTTCATTTTTACCTTTTAAAATCTTAGCTAAATTTCAAAGCTAACATATAATTTCATCCCTAATGATCTATAAATTTCAATTTTTTCCTTAATATATGAAAATTCTCAATTAAGTTACTACTGTCAGTACTGCTAAAGTTGAAAAATACTCACATAGGGACGAAATTGAAAATTACCTAAAGATTTGGAAAATTTTGAATATAAAAAATCAAACGTAGATTTGTTTTTTTCTTTTTCCTTTTTTTTTTCATAAATAAACATTTTAATAATATTCTTAAAATAGAGTGTTGATATATTATATATATATATATATATATATATATATATAATTAGTTTTCTAAGCCAAAACGAGTATAGCTAAACGATTTTTTTTTTAGTACAACATGTGGAGATTGAGATCGAACTCATAACCTCTTGGTTGGAAATATATGTCAATTACCACTGAGCTATGCTCGTTTTGGCTAGCTAAACGGTAATTGACTGTGGCGTGGATGATAAATGTATTGAGTTTTTGACTTCCTGGTAATAAAAGCACTTATTAAAATGTTGTACTAAAAAAAGCACCTACTAAAAAAATAATGTTATTAATGGTTAATGTGTAATATTATTCATCAAAAGGTTCGTAATTCGAATCCCCACCTCAAATTAAAAGTAATTGAAAATGAACAAAATTGAATATTATAATTAGGCATAGATTTTTTAAATAAACATTATAAAAATATTTTTAAAATATAGTGCCTTTGAAATATTTCAAAAAAATATATAATTATTTTTGCTAATGTGGATGATCAATTAGTTTGACTTCCTTTTAATAAGAGGATCTATCACAAAAATTGTCTTACTAAGACAGTTACAATGGATTAAATGGATTTCAGTGTAATTATATTTAATAAACTATTTTGGTCTTTTAACCATTTTGGCTAAGATTTCAAATACGCTTTTCAAACGTAAATTAAAAAATATATAGAAGTGTTTCGAAAAAAATAGTTTTATGAAATAGAAACTAAAAATAAAAATATGTCTAAAAAGAGAGTTTTGGATGGCATGTAATTTTTTCTTTTCTTGTTTATGGTTTCTTATTTCTTGGTATAAGGTTTTGGAAAAAGAGAACAAACATGTTTGGTAATAATTTCGAATTTTTTGTTTTTTGTTTTGTGTTATTTAATTTTTTTTCTTTTGTTAGAAGTAGAAACAGAAATAATTTACCTATAAATTTATAGTTTTCTATTATCTCAAATTTTAAATTAAAAGGTAAGTTTTACTTGATATTAATTTTTGAAAAAACAAAATATATTCAAATTTATTGTTATATTAAATTTATAATTAAGTAAAAAACATTAAATAATTCTATTATTTTTATTTTTACAAAACTAAGAATATAGAGTAGAAAAAATAAATCATTTTTTTAAAAAATTTAAGTTACAATTTTGGGAACATTTTAATTTAGAGTCTAGAATATTACCATACATTTCAACAAATTTAAAAACAATAAATAGGAAAGAAAGCATATGGTTTCAGAAAAAAAAAAAAAAGAAAAAAAGGACAAATGACTTCCCAGTTTTTTGTTTTTGTTTCTTAGATTCTAGCTAAAGTTTCAAAAGTATTTAAAAAAAAACGAAATAAATAAATAAAACATTGATCTCTTCCTTTGGTGGGGTTAGCTTAATAATTTGAGTTAAAAAAAAACCAAATATATCAAATGTATTATTATTTTTGTTAGCATTTAACTTATCGTGATTGTATTTGGATCGTTTTAAAAGGTTGTTACAATTAATTATTTGAATTAGTAATAATTCTATTTTTAATTAAGGAGAGAGAAAGTAATTTAAGATTTATGTAATTTGTGGCTATTGATAAGTGGCATGTCTAGTAATTAAAAAATTGAAAAGTAAACATAATTGACTATAAATATTTTTCTAGAATAATCAATTTTTAATATATTATATATTATAGATATTAATTTCATTTTAAAATACATAAATTTAAATTTTAAAATTAAGAAATTAAAAACAAAATTCACATTCTTATTAATTTTATAGTGGCTCGAAAATCCTTCCCTTCCAATATTCTTTGAATATTTTATTGAGTCGATTTACTATTCTTTGTTCCACCTTTAATGTAGTTAGTAGTGAGGCACTAGTGCGTTGACTTAATAAGTTGTACACCCCTAAAAAGTCTCATTTATATCCATTAATTTTTATTTTCCAATATCATTAATGATGGTGTGTGCTCTATATTCTACCTTCTTCCTCAAAATAATAATAATAATAGTAAAATAATATTCTCAAAAGGCAATTCTTCTTCTTTTTATCCTTCCATATTGGTGACGTAATATTCTAAAAAAAAGAGTAAGTATCTATATATATATATATATAAAAACTAGATATATCAAATGGTTGATAATCTATTATGTTTTTCATAATTTGGTGTTTAATATTTTAAAATTCTCAATTTTATCTTTGTTATATTAAAGATTCTCAATTAAGTCCTTTAAATTAAAAATATATTAAAATTTGTTAATTTAAAATAGTTGTGTCACTAAATTATTGGTTTTGTAAACATAATTGGGAAAAGTAGGCATGTACTTGGACGTGTCACACTTGGAAGAAATAGATCTTGTTGATGGACATGAAGAATTTGATATATTTAAGAAGAAGAGTCGTGTGTTTAATTCTTTATAGTTATATTTTAAAATCATGCCAAGATTAAAAAAAAAAGTTTTCAGTTATATATCCGTTAACAAAGGCAGCAATAATTGTAACATAGAATTCAATTTCGTAACCTAACCTATATAGGGCCGGCCACACCTAATGAGAGATAAAATTTACTCCAATATGAGGTCAGTAAAATATACATTCAAACTGTCGATCTAAACATAGTTTAATTGATTAAAGTATATCGATAAACTAAATGTGGTTAAAGTATATATTTTCGACTAAAAAATTGAGATTAGATCCTACCGATCCAAACAGAAAAAAAATAAAATAAAAATTGATTGAAGCAAAACCAAAACAACTACCTTGTTTAATTTGTCATAATGTTCATTGGTTCTCGTTTTTTTTCTTTTGAGCACAACAACTAGGGTGGAGAGATTCGAACTCGTGAACTCTTAATCACATGCTCGCTTCATTGTTCGAAACATAACGAAGAATTTGCTTATTGTTTGGACACCATGCTTGAAATCTTCTTTCTCCCTTACAACTCTCAAACAATAAAATTATTCTCCTCCAAAAAAAAAACAAAAACAAAAACAAAGAAAGAAGAAGAAAGAAAAATCTCGTAATACCGTGTTTTTTTAGTTCATTAGAGACCAATAGGACTCGTTTGTAATATTTTAGTTTCTTGGTTCTCGTTTCATATTTGTTAATAAAGAAAATTACAATTGCATTGATAAATATTTCTTGTTTCTAATTTTTCATTGAAAAAAAAAAAGAAGAGAATTTAATTTTGTTGGAAATGAGAACAAGAAAAGAGAAATTTGTTTAAAAAATTTTTATACAATTTTTGGGTGGAGAAATTTGTCAATAATGTTCTAGTATTTTTTTTTACATGTGGGGGCGAGAGTTCGAACTCATTTTGGCTTCACTTATCTAATTTCCTATACTCAAAGTAGGGGTGTTAAAAAAACCCGACAACCCGACGAACCCGATGAACCCAACCCAAACCGTAAGGTTAGATGAAGTCTTGGGTTGGGCTGGGTCGGGTCTCAAGTTCAAGTCAACCCAACCCAACCCAAATTTATTCATATATATGTTTTTTAATTATAAATAATATGATAATATCTTTATAAATATATAATAATTTTTTATCTTTAATCTCAACCCTCCATTATTTTTTAATGGTAGCGCTTTATTTTAGGTTAGGTTTCATCATCTTTTCATTTTGAATCTCACTTTCTCTCAAACCTCTCTCGTTCATTTTCTTCCCCCTCTCAAACCCCTCTCTTCCATTTTCTTCCTTCTCTCAATCCTCTTTCCTCTATTTTCTTCCCTCTCTCAAGTATTTCTCCTCCATTTTCTTTCTCACTCTAGCTCCCATCGCCAGGGTCCTTTGTAGCTCCCGTCGCCGCCCACCTTCACAACTCCCATCGCCGCCAACTTTCGCAGCACACCGTCACAGTCGCAGCACGCCATCGCTATCGCCGTCGCAGCCCGCCATCAGTATTGCTGTTGCAGCCCGTCATCATCGCCGCCGGCCTTCTTTCCTCATTTATGATATTTTGATTTTCCACATGATCTATTTTGTACCTTTGATTTTAGAAAAATATAAGAAGGAAAAAAAAAAGTAAGAAACTGACAACCCAACCCGAGTTTTTTGGGTTGGGTTGAGTTAGCCATCTATTTTAGACCCGTCGGTTCCCACATATGGCCAACCCGAAATTTGGGTTGGTCCCAAAAATACCCTTAACCCGATCCAACCCAACCCAACCCGTGAACACTCCTAACTCAAAGGTTACCATAAAAATATAAACGCGATCAATTTACGAAGGAAGTTAAAATAAAATTAAATCACCATATGGAAAACGCAACTAGTAAAAAATTTCCAAATGGAGAAAATAGTTGTTGGAAACATACACAAGGTAATAATAAAAGGAAAAAACTTGCCTCGTGAACGTTCACGACCACCATCCTTCTGATTATGGCATAGTCCAATAAGAAATTGACATTCGTTGCTTTCATATTTTTCTATTATTTTATTAAAATTCAAATTTCATCCATATGTCCTCAATATCTGTTTAGTATCTATTTTACTTTTTTCTTTTACTTTTTCTTTTTTCAAAATGTCTTGGACGTCTCTCCTCCCTCCTCCTCCCTAAAATCTCTAACCTTCCACTTTTTTCTTCTCCTACACCTTTTCTCTCTCTCACCCCATTTTTTAAGCATGTCAATATAACTAAGCTTGTAGATTCACAAATATTGTAAATATAATTTATTAGTTTAAAAATTTTGAGCATGTTCAAGGAACTGATTATTTTATGATTTGCAGAAATTAGATTATTTCAAAATCAAAAGTGAAATTAACTCACTTGTTCAAATTTTCGTTATTTATTATCAATTATTAGAACTTGTTGATGCGTTTCTCACGTTGTTGCTATGGATCGCCCAATGTAATCAAACGGCTGAAAACATATGTAGTATTTCATTATAAAGATGAGAAAAAACCATAAAAGAAAAATAAAAACAAATCAAGATTGTATACCTTTAAATTTCATTCTGTAACTTGGTTCAGGAGGAGCGAAGAAGATGCATTCAGAAGAGAGAAAAAAGTGGAAGGTGAGAGATTTTAGCTAGGGAGGGGGAAGACAGAGGAGAAACGTCAAATACGTATTGAAAAAAGAAAAAGTAAAAGAAAAAAAGTAAAAAAGATACTGAAGAGATATTGAGAAAATATGCCTGAGATTTCAATTTTAATAAAATAATAGACAAATATGAAAGCAACAAATGTCAATTTCTTATTGGGCCATAAGCGTGAAACGTTCAGTTGGTAAATTTTTTCCATAATAAAATGCAATTGGAAAGACATTAAACAACTCAGATTCAAATTCTTGTATAAAAAAAAAATTCAATTAAAATATATATATATATAATTAAAGAGTACGAAATAAAGAAATTAACTTTAAAGTATTTTGCCAAAAAGTTCCAATAAGTAAAATTCTAAGTTGTATTTTATAAATTCTAGGTTAGAAGTATATGTTAATTAGCGTTGAAGTATGCTCGCTTTGATATATATGAATCAAATCTATTATTCTGACGTATATAAATGAAATCTATTATTCCAACCCTAATGTGGAATGATTTTAACCTTTTTTAGTAGGATGATTCAAAACTTTATAAACGTCTAATAATAATCAAAAAATGATAATATGTTGATCAAGGGTGGGGAGAATACTTGTCGCAATCTAATCTTCATGGAATTGTCTTTTGTTCTCCCAAATATTACGGGAAGAATTTTTTCTAAAAATTTAATTTTAGATGCGTGACAAAAACATAGGTTAATTCTACAATCACATTTGTTTGGATCAAAACAATCATTCGAACTATTATATGGAATGTTCACAACATTTCCTGCATCTCACAGAACATGGATCCTGTAATATTTTCATTGATAATTGTCATACAATAATCAAACATACATAAATGAGTGAAAGACCAAGTCAGTTAAAAATGGCCCACCCTGTTGGCTCAAATGGCTTTGTGTGGAGAGGAAGACCAAGTCGGATTGGAGGAATGGCCTCCTAAAGTTACTCATTTGTTGAGAAATGAGTGGGTGTTTTAATTTAACGTTACTGTAAAAAAAAATAATAGAAATCAATTTCATAATTGCAATTACAGATTTCCATGGAATGGTCATCCAGATGTCTGTGTTTGTTTGATAGGAATGTTGGACTCCCGAGAATTCTTAGATGTCCGGACATGCTATACGGGAGGCATTTGAGCAATTTTAGATGCCCTCCTGTAACATGGGTTTCTAAGATTCCCGTGTTGAGAGCATCTTCTTTTAACCATTTTGTCCCTCGTCGTTTTTGTTCTATAATATTTTTTTCATCAATAATATTTATTTCTCATTTATTTTATCTTCTTTTAAAAATAAATGTATGCACTAATTCATTGATAAATGTCTAAATATAATTTTATTTATATGCTACATTTAGATATAAAATAAACATTAGTCAATGCTATAATATCTTAATTTATTTTTAATTCAAATCTAGGTGCAATCTTTCGTTTATTTTACTCTTCCAATAGTCACCAAACATAAACTAAAATTGACATAAAAATATAATATTTAATTAATAAAAGTACAATTTTATATGAATTCAAACAATATTAAATTTAACATATAAATTATACGACGACCGCTAAGGGCATTTTTGGAAGATTACATAAATTTACAATATTCCGATAAATAAATCCTGCAAAACAAACGTAGTTATAAAAAATATTTCCAAATATCCTTATAAATTTTACTACAAGACAAACGTGGTTATTTGAAATTCTGAATATCTAAAATTCCATGTATATGAGATTTCAGACATCTGAAAATGTCGGGCATCTACGTTCCAAAAAACAAACCACCCCTTAAAGATCTTCTCTATTTGATCTTAAATCTTTTAAAATATATACTTTATCCTTAGTAGTGTACATAAAATTCTCAATTAAATTCTTTCATAAAAAATATGTTAAATTTATAAATAAAAATTTCACGTCATCATTTCTTGAAAAAAAAAAAGTATATATTTATATATTTCAATGTCATCAATTATTATTTTGATTAACTTATTTGGATACATGTTCATGTGTCAAATAGTATACTAGTATATGTTCATGCGTCCATATATATTAAAAAGATAATGTGATGATACACCAACTTGTTGTTAACAATATTTTAAGAAAATATCTAATTGAGATTTTTTGATACATTAGATAAAAGATTAAGAAGTTTAAAAGATTGAGGATTTAGAAAAGTAAAGATTAGAACCATTGGTATATTTAACCTTCTTGTTACTGTGTTCCTTTTCTTTCTTATCGAGAAAGAAACAAAAATGCTTTTATGGTAATTTCTTGTCCTCGTAACTTTAACTTAAGAAAGTAATGTTTTATTAGAAAATAGCTTTTAAAAAACTATTCAGTATTGTTGGTGTCGATTTTCGAGCTGGTCCCACGTGGGTGCCATAGAAGTATCACGTATGTGTTTGTCTCTTGACTCAAGGTTCACCTCACAAAGAAATCTAATACTGGTATGGGGTGCCTTTACCGAGGCACTCCAATGCCTAAGTTAGAACTTAACATAGGAGCAAACATGTATGTAGCAAGTAGAGTAAGGAAATAATAATCTTAGGGAGAGCCTTCTTGAGAGCGAGTGTGTGCTGAAATCTCAGAAGGAGTTGTATAGGAAATTTTTACTTACTTCAATTACATTAGAGTTTTTCCTCCCCTTTAGATATAGAGTGAAAAATGTTCAAAGAGAGAGAGGTAGACACAAAGGGTATAGTATGTCGTGTTTGGGGGTCGTGAGTACCAACGACATTTTATTTCCCTAGGAGGGGGCAAGATTGCATATGTTGGGTTTTGTGCCATAAACTCGTGGTTTGTATTGTGAACAAATTATTTATTAGTTATTTTATTTGCATAACTCAAAATCCAATAAATGAACATCGAAGGTTATTTTATGTAACTTGAACAGTATATGGTCCACATACGGGTGGATCATGTTCAAGTAACAACGTAGAGGGTCAACACACTACAACAATTGTGATCTTTAATGTCAGTTGGTAGTTTGTAAACAATGACAATTTAGGCTATAATGTCAATTTTAAAAAAGTGGATCTTTAATATCAGTTTAGAATTGACATCAAATATGGAGATACAATGTCAGTTGTTAAGGGACATCAAATTTCAAAAAAATAATAAACAAAAAATGAGAAGGCGCGGATACGATGTTGGTTGACAAATATCAAAAAATAAATTAACTAAAAAAGTGTATGTTATAACGTGACATCAAATGTTGGAAAAAAAATAAAGAAAAATAAAAAATAAAAAATAACGAAAACAATAAAAGTAACAAAAAATAACAAAAAATAAAATAAATAAATAACTGGAGTCCTATATTTCTCCCCCTCTCCCACCTTCTCGATCATATCCCAACCGCCACACTCCCTCCTCCTTGGTTCCTTTTCCGGTGAACGATCTCCTCATCGACTTTAGCACCCACGACGAACCTACACTCCTCAACGGTGCGACCTTAGCACCCACGACGAACCACAGACAACATCTCTCCAATGGGTTTCGTTCGAGTGGTGGTACTCTTTGGACAATGCTTCCTGCACGAATAGGACAAATATTCGCCACTACATTCTTTCTATGGTGCAAATCGTCTTTGAAGTTTCTCCCTTCGTCCTCTCGCACAAATCGTCTTGGGCGATAGGGCTTTGCTTGGTTGCTGCTAAATTTAGGCTTATTCTGGCAAGGTTTGTCTTTCTTTTCGTTATAATTTTGTTTTTGTAAGATCCAAAAATGCTTAAAATATATATTGCATTTTATTTTTTTGCTTGGGTTTTATGCTTAGCATGGAAGGATAATGGAACAAGTATGATGTTGATGGTAAGATCCATTGATGGTAGTGATACTGTAGATAGATATTTGATAATACTTGACTTGCAAAGTACTCAGGTACTATTTTCTTTCATTCTTCTTCTTTCTTCTTTTCTTTGGTCCCCTGCTCTTCTCTTGTCATAGTTGAAGTTGTATATTATTTTGTAAATTTTAGTTTTTAACAGATGCATATGGGATTTTCTGATGTGTCTTATAAGTGTTACTTTTATTTTATCTTTCATCTTCCAAGTATAGTAATGCAAGTGTTAATATAATGAGTTTAAGAGAATTGTTTAAACTTTGAAGTATCAAACAATATGTACATAGTTGCCTTTCCTAATTACCAATATTTGTTGGTAATATTTTTATCTCTTCTCCTCATTTACTAATTTGAGCTCCTCCTGGTGATCAGTTCGACTCCAAAATCCACATACATAGAAAGCGGATGTGCCCTTATTAACGCAGTTGCAATATCAATGTTGTGTTCCCCAGCAGTCAGCCAGTGGCGGCAGAAAACGAACTCGGGTGGGCTTCACGCGATTCGCGTTTCTTGTGTTGAGAGCTTCTCATTCTCTTATAGAAACTCGCGTCCACGTCGGGGACGGGTAAAGCCCTGTGAAACAGCAGGGAGCGCTGAACAATGGAGGGAATGAGGGCGACTCCACCCATAGGTTGGACCACACCACAGGCTTAAGTCCTTCCACGGCAGGAGAAGGAGAGGGCAGTATCCATTTGTTCATATTTTTACCTTGTTTCAAGTAAAAATTTTATTTATATATCTCAATTATATTTTGGTCACTATTTCAATGTTCTTATTTATTTATGTCAGCTACTTGAACGCTACTCATTGCATAATTTTGAATGTAGTAATTAATTTATTTATTGATGCATAAAAGTTCCACGAAACTCCAAAACATTTAATTCATGATCTTACATTTTTTGCTAAAAGAGCTTTGAAGAACACATGGAAGACCTATTCCGTAGCTCTTGAGCACAACATATACACATTTGGATTTTAAACTTAATTAGGACTACATTTTCTAAGTCTGTTTTGTATATTTTGACTCTTACAAAACTAAGAAATCCTTTGGAATGCTTTTCTTGTTATCTAATGCATTTTACCACCTCTTTTTAGATCAAGGGTGACCTTGATACCAAGGGAACATCTGTTGAAAGAAGATTATGTTATTTCCTACCGTTCGAATGAGAACTTCTTTAATAGAAATATATATACACAAATATTTGATTCAAATCGTTCATGTGGAGACATGTGAGTGGGGGTATCCTATAGAGTGAGTTTGTGTAAGACTAGAATGCAGAATAATTAATTTCCTTTGTAACATCGTTGATTGACGAGATTAACATTTCATAGAGTGATGATATGTAACTCGATCTTAATCATGAGCAAGTTATGGCCTCCTACTGTTTGGGTATTTTGGATATGAAATAATTGATAAAGCGCAAGTATACACCCGTCACAAGTAGTAATACGGAATGAGTATTCTGAGTATCGATCCACATGGACTAATGAAGGCTTTTTAATAAAAATGATGTTGATCGGTGACTTTGCAATTGATTTGAGGGTAACAAATATCAAGAAAGATGTTGGTTTTTATATTTAAAAACTCAATGAAATAAACTCTGCCCAGTTACATCAAATTAGCTAAAAACACAACAAAATTTTCCAACTAGGCATTAGGCGCCTCTCAATATTTTCCATCAGTTTTGCTTCGCCATTTTCTTATGTCTAAGTGATTTTGAAGGTATAAGTTCATCTCTAATGTGTCTGTTAGAAAATTCAACTTAATTTAATAAAAGTCAACTATAACCTTAGGTCGAGGTCCTATGTCTATGCTACTCAAGCGAAATCTTTATGTCTAAAGTACTTCTCTCCAAAGTTAAATCATTAAAGTTGTGGAAATGTATCAATCATTTCAGTATTGATGCTTAGTTAAAACATTAATTGGCCAAATCAAGTTTTAACCTTGTTGG
This sequence comes from Momordica charantia, assembly GCF_013281855.1. Taxonomy (NCBI): domain Eukaryota; kingdom Viridiplantae; phylum Streptophyta; class Magnoliopsida; order Cucurbitales; family Cucurbitaceae; genus Momordica; species Momordica charantia. The sequence continues at coordinate 11,292,524 of NW_028275159.1, read as the reverse complement.
AAATTTTAAAAACTTTAGCTAATCATCCATAATCGTGTTGGAAAAGTAAATTTAGTTCATAACTTTAAAGAAAAAACAGAATTGAACATTGACGTAAATAAGAGACATGATTAAAAATGAATATAATTATAACAAGCTTAAAATAGTGGAGTTGTAACCCAAATGACCTTAATCTGTTCTCTTTCAAGATTGGGGAGCAGTACTTAGTCAATTCTACAAGATTGTGTGATTACAATATCGAAGATAAAGAGAGAGAGAAATAAAGATGAGCGAACTTGTTGGAATTTAACTTAATGAGATCAAAAGCTTACAATTGAAAAGTAACAAGCTGAAGGAACAAAGAATGAACTTGCAAATAAACTAAGTTTAAAATAACAATACTTAAGAACTAAAAATAAAACGTATTAAGTTGAGAAAAAAGTATCTAAAGCGGAAAATGATCACAGATCATGAATGAAGTGAGGGAGATGTTGTATTTATAGGGACTTCAAGTCGGTTAGGAAGTTGATACTTTCGTGGGGAGCTATCTTTTTAAAACATCATTAGGTTGGTTTGTTGTTGAATTAGTCTTCTTTCTTGCATGAAGGACACTTGGAGAGGTTGGGAGAGACTTTTAAGCATACCAAAACTCGTGTTTCACATTAAGGGCATTTTCAGAATTGGGTAAGGCGTCGGGCGCCTAGCTTCAATTTTTTCTGCATAAAATCACAGTTTCGTTAGAAATCAACTCTAAATGATGTAAAAATGTCATATATGCATTTATAGCCTAAGATAACTCTTAATTAAAGATTCTGGACACTAAATTAAGCTTAAAATACGGTTTCTTGTTTAAAAACGATAGAAAACAGCACCAATTTAGTTTCTTTTTATCCTTGTAAACAAGGGAAATCACCTGCCTAAGAGAGATCATCTTTTGATTTACATGGGTGAGAGTGACACAAGTTGCCGACTCAATAAGCCTAACAGTTTGGAGACGGGACTTAGTAAAGAGCTGGAAACATAGCTATGCAAGATGGAATTCACTGCTTGCCCTAATTAGGGTACATAGATGAGTTATTCTCTTAAATGCTGACTTTGGATCTTGAACAATGAAGGAGTGGACCATAAACAAATTGTTCATTATAGGATCAGTGGTACTTGAGGAGTGAGAAGTAATAACAAGGTAATATGGTAATTTGGCCCCACTGTAATTACGGACGACTCGTGAAAGATTGAATTACTTATAATGGTTATATCCATGGACGCAACATGTTCTACAGTGCATAAGAGTGCAACTATTGGGTTTTTAGTAGAGTTAGTAATGAATGTTGATTAATTTAATTAATGAGTTTAATGAATTAATCCAGGTCATTGAGGTTTATAATCTATAGATCCATTAGGTCCCTTTACTAGCTCACAATGGGTAAAACAAGGATCAAGATTTTTGAAAGTATTTGAAGTGTTCAAATTATATAAGGGAATGTAGGTTAATTGTATAAGATATAATTAATACAATGTGTATATAGATACATTACAATTTTGAATAAGATTCGAAATTAAACTATATAATATGAGAGATGTATTTGAATAAGATTCAAATAATAATTAATGTAGATTGAATTTATATTAAAACTATAGGTTAAAATTAATTTGAAATTATTCAAATTAAAACTATAGTTCTTAGGAGAGAAAGACGTATTTGAATTTGATTCGAATAAAGGTTTAATTAAATATATGATATTTAATTAAGGTTACTTAATTAATTAATAATTATTTCATTATTTTATATTATTTAATTAATAATTTGATTTAATTATTAATTAATTAATAATTTAATTTAATTAAATAATTCCCCTGCATTTTTTCTCCCCCTCGTTAAATGCGGAAACACACTATTGAAAAAGAAATTGGCTTCCTCTCCCATCAATTATAGAGGGTAAAAAATTCTCTGTGAGGAAAATTTTCCTTCGCCTTCAAAATGTTCCCACATAACCGATTCTTGCCAGAGAATAATAGGAAACATCTTTTGGAGGTGTTGATTACTGTTTTTTTACAAAGGTTTTTCAAAGGTAATTATTTCTCCTTTAGTGTTCATCACTTTCTGTATTTTTTTAAAGAACAATCAAAGCACTGCGTTCACACGCATATGCTATGGGATTCGATCCCTTCAACATTGTGGGTGATCCACAATAGCATATCACAATTCGGGTGCACTGGTATCAACGCCTTCGCCGCTGGCTGTCTCTCGTATGGCAGCCTAGGTGGCTCTACGCCTCCATTCAATGTGCTAGGGTTGGGGCCTAGTGCACTCGCTTTTCGTTATTCTAGTCTACGTGGCTCGATTGGAGCTAGAACCCGTGTCACCTTAGATTTACTCGGTAACAATGATCACACTTCCTCTACTGCGCCTCATGCTTTCGATCAGGTACGAAGCAACATGATTTTTGGAACTGAGGTGCCATGCGTACTATTCGTTCCATAGGGTTATTTGCTTACACCTTGTCTGCCAAGCAAACATGTGTCATCCTCAGTTTTCAGAAGGCGTCTTCGTCTGTCACAAATGTAATGCTACGCCAGTCATTGTAAGTATTTCGTACGGCAAGGTGTCTTTTTAGTCGCTTTTTTTGGCCTTTCTTCTATGGATCGTGGAACGCAAGTTGGATTTTCAATGGGGCTCGTGTTTGTCCATCACTTTTTTCCATCTTCGCTCTTATCGCGTCCTTCTTTTAGGGAATGTGTTCTGGAAGTGCTAGTCGTTCCTTCAACGACTTTGATTCTTTCCTCGAGTGAGGGATGGATAGATGAAGACTTGAGTCCCTCTTCCTCTTCCCTTACTAACCGCTCTATCATTGGTCCGAAGAGGCATTGGGTTGAGGTGTTTTGGGATGCATTTCAGGAGATAGAGTGGGAGCTACAGCGCATGCAACACAGAATGATTGCCAAGGGCCCGCTCTGGGAGAGCGCGTTTGAGTTATCCATAATGTATCGCTAGTGGTGGAAAGAGTCCTGCGATTGGAACATTGAGCGAACAGTGGAGAACTGTAACTTGACGACCTGGGTGTTCAAGTTAGAGGTAGGATTGGGCTTCCCTTCTTCCTTTGCACACAAGGGGCTCCGAGAGCGCATTGGCCACCTAAAGGTGCAAAACCAGCATCTGCAGAAGCATGTGACGAAACTACAATGATTGTTGGGCTTTAGTGGCGCCAGCGGCAGCGCTTCAGATCGCTTAGTCGGAGTGTTTTTCTTAGAACAACGTCAATGGTGGAGAAGAAACAATGTCCTAAAGAATGCCATTTAGAAGAGGATCCCACCTGTAATAAGGGGCTTTTAGTTTCAAATCCTCTTCGTTGGCTTGTTTGGAAACTGGTCCAACATTTTATTTCTCATTATTTTCCTTATTTCCCTTCCTTTTTTTTATAGGCTATTGGTTGGGGATATGTGCCTTAACTAGTTGATGTACGCCTGGATGAGCCTTGTATTTATATTTCTTACTCGATAACTTAATGAAATGTCACATTCTTACATCTTTTGCCATGTCTCTTCCTTTCTCTTGATTTATGCCATCGGAGAGATTGAGTGCCTTTGCTGAAGGTTTTCTTTTCGAGCGTTGTGACCTATGGCTCCCACTACTCACATAAGTACTTTTGCTTGAGCTTATTTGAGCGGTTGCCATTATTGAAACTTCAATGCTTGTCACATGACGTGATAGGGTTCAATCACGCATTTTCGTATACGGTGGTTTAATTTGTGTCGACCTCTAATGTACATTAGAGGGTTTCGTCGTTCAAAAATTGCGCGCCTTTTCGAGGCATGTCCCCTTGCTTCTTGGATCTGGTTAATGGCACATTTGTTTCCCTTCCATTACTTGCCTTCTGTTTAAAGGGTGGTGGGCAGCCATTGTGGTTTCATCTGACGGAGCTACCAGCCTATTTGTCGTGATAATCTTCGACTTGTCGAGAGACTAACCACTCTGTTTACGTCTAGCTGTAGCAAGGCTATTCGGGGCGTGAGGGAGTTTTTGGCGTCAACCTCTTAGACGTCGGGAGTTACGTCGAGGACTATGTGGTGATGCTCAAGGAAGAGGTTCGATTGCTGAAGGTAGACTTGGTCGTGGCGCCAAGCTGCTGGAGGAGGAAGCAGTAAAGAACGACAAAATCCGAAGCAATCAAATAACATATATCTTCATGCGAGGAGAATGATGTGAACACAATCTCATCGAGAGTGGGATAGGCTAGTTGGAAGCATATTCGTAACTTGATGAAGACTATAAGCTTTTAGTCAACAAGTACCAAATTACTTCAACTACGGAAAAACAACAAAATTAATATACACTAATGTGAATGTTGGACTAACAATTTATAAATAAAAAATATTACATTTGCCAACATGAGCATAGCTTAACAATAATTAGCACCTAATATTTCCCTTGAAGTCTAATTCAAACTCACATATCCTCAATTTGATATTCTTGAATAAGAATTAAAAAATTAAAAATGTTACATCGAATGATTAATTACTCAAAGATTGCAAAAAGACACTTTTTTTAGTGGTTCACTGTGGTTCAAGGAACTTCTTGCACTTCATGTGAACTGATCCCTAGAACTTTAATATAAAAATTGTCCCCCAACCACTCTCCAAATCCCCTTATTGTTTTTCAATTTTTTGTTTTAATACTTAAACAAATCTTGTTATCATTGTTATTTCTTGGTGATTTTGTCTTAATCTAATTTAATGTGTCATATCACTTTCATGATTTATTTTTATATATTTGTTACAGAAAATATGACAAGGATGATAAAGACACTAAACGTCCATAAATTTTTAAGATGATAAAAGACTTATCCCTTATAAATTTTTAACTAGGTCATGAATTTGATTTAATATACTTAGTCTAGTATATAATCTAAGTTAATAATTAGACAAATGATTATTTGGAAAGGAGGTTTGCTGTTAGATGATCAAAAACTGAGTGTCTTAAGATCACTCTTACCTCCTGAGTGCCTTAAGACCTTCCTAGATAATGTCTAGAGTCAACACAGTGGAGATGAACTTTATGAAATAATGACCAAAGCTTTTGTGTATGAGCTCAGTATACGAGCTGCTTTGGAAAGGCAGAAGGTCTCAGTCTATGGAGAAAGGATCCATCTCATCCGTTTGATGAAATTGTAAATGTTATCATGTACATGTTGGATGTATGTATGTATTTATGTTGATATATATACTAAATGATCAATTCTGCCCGTTTTAGAGTTTTTACTATGGGCATTTGAACGATGATTGTGTTTCATTATTCTCTTATACTTTTTTAGTAAAGTATTTGTTTCTTTTAAAATGTGATAAGTTTGTCGATAATTATTTTGTTTAAATATTGACGATGATTTGGAAACATAGTGAAATTTTAACTCGATGTTGAACAAAATAATTATGATAAAATTTATTTGAAAATTGTAAAATAATAACGTGTAGTATGTTATGCATGTGAATTGATATATGTGCTGATAAGGCATGTAAACTCTTAAAAGATGGCATCTACTTCGAAAAATATAATTGCTGAATTGAACAAATGAGAGAAGCTTGATAGGGATAATAATGAGATAGGGGCAATGAAAATCCAACATGTGCTGGAAGAGTGAGAGGCTCTAGAAGTGTTAAGCAGTGTGTTGACTGAGCCTGTAGAGGGCAACAATGTTTAACATATGAGGGATAGATAGGCTTATGAAGCCCGAAAAAGGAAAAATTTACTTGCTTGCATTACGTTGCTGAGCAGCATGTACAATGATGTCTGTAGACACCGTATTTGGTCCGAGTTATTTTATTTTATATTTTTTAAGTTTGATTTTAATGGTTTTGGTTAAAAATAACATCATTTTACTTTATTATTAGTTTTAAGATAAAGTTTAAATTAACTTAAATTAAAAAAGAGGGTTAGATTTTATAGGAATTTTTAAAAATGTTTTGTTTAAATAAAATTTGATTTTATTAAAAGGATTTTGTTAAAAAAGAGAATTTGATTTTATTTAACAGATTTTTCTTCTTTGATTTTTTTCTTGGTCAAATGCTTCACATGTGTTATTCCTTACGTTTTCATTTCCATTTTTTTCTCTCTGGTTTTACTTGGCTCACGTTACATTACCGTTATCAATTTTGGATATTTAAGAGAGAGGTGCATAGACCAGAGAAAACACCAAGAGATAAAGGAAGATGGAGAGCATGAGGAAGAAAGATTTCTCTTTGTTTTCATTTTAGGAAACCCTCATTCTCTCTCTTCAAACACCCAATTTTACTTTTATTTTCCTTTCTTTTTCTTTCCTTTCTTTCTCTCTCTGTTCATCTTCTTCCCCATCTATTCTTCATCCATCTTTCTCTTTTCAAACACCCACTTTCTCTTTTTCTTTTTCTTTTTTATTTTCTTTTAGGTTTCTTTTCACTCTCTCTACCATTAATCTTCCTCCTCCTCTTTTCTTCTTCCCTATTTCCCACTCTCAAAGTCCTCTCCCAAACTCACCCACTATCCCCACACTTCCAATAACCTCCACGAACGGCGCCCACAGAAACGACCTCCGGCGAGCTAACTCCCACCGGCGCAGCAACCTTCGACTGATGCCCAGACTCCGACGACAACGTTGTAGATTCTGACCAGAGACAGTTCATGTCTATGGCAACAACATTACAGTGACATTCTTACACAACCCACTCCGGTGAGTTCAGTCTGCGATGGCAGACACCGACGACCTCCGACGACGTTAATGACAGTTCCTCCGGCGACGTGATCGGAGATTCCTTTGGCAACCCATGCCTCCGGTTACTTTTACTGATGAGTTAGGAAAGAAAATGAATTTTTTTTTTTAATAAAAAAGGAAACTTTGCTTAAACAAAAAGGAAACATTTTAGTTAAGGGTTTTTTATTTTTATTATTTTTTTTACTTTTGAAAAGTATTAATTTTTGTTTCAAATATATATATATATATATATATATATATATTAAATAAACTTGTTTTAAAATAAAAGAGTTTGTTTTAAAAGTGAAATTTCAAAAGAAACAAATTGTTTTAGATAAGATTTTGAAAAGAAAATAAAATATTTTGATAAATATAATTCGTTTAAAACAAAATATTTTATTTGATTAATCCAGATAATTTTTAAAAATATAAAGAAGTTTTTTTTTAAAAAAAAACAAAGTTTAAAACTAAAAGATTTTATTTAAAAATGGAAACTTTGTATACAACTTTGATTGTTGGCATAGTGGTAAGAAGTATGAGTGTCAACTTTCATACCTTAAGTTCAAGTCTTATTGAAAAATAATTTTAAAAACATTAATTTTTATTTATTATTTTTTTACTAAATAATTATTTCAAAAAAAAACTCCGATGACGGAGATTGGAATTCTCCAATATTCTCGAGGTGAGGTGTTAAAATTTTTTAATGGCCTCCGTGCCACTCATACGTATTAACTCAAATCTTATAACGATGTGTGAATTAATATAACATGGGACATTTCAATCAAAACACAAAAATATATTTTTTTCCTTGAACCAAATAAAATAATAGGATAATTTATGATAAAATGTGGTATCGTTTTCGAACGAGTGTTGTAGGGTGCTAACACCTTCCCTACGTTCAGTCGACTCCCGAACCAACAACCTGTTTTCGTAGACCTTGTCTTTATTTTTAGGTGTCCAATCACACATTGTAGATGATTGGTGGCGACTCCAAACCCTTATCTCGAAAGAGACCCTTCAGGGGATGACGTCGGCCGCTCCGCGTCACGATGACGTTGCGACAATGTCATGCGTGAGTTTAGCTCTTATGATCTTGCCAAGGACATGTGAGATGCGTTAAAGTTGAAATTTGGTGGATATTCTATCACCAACGTTAGTCAATTTATCTTCAAGCTTGACACTGTTGCGATAAGATAGGTGAAAGAAGTTGGTCATGTTCTTACTAATGAACAACATGTTCAACCTGATATTCAATCTCTTTCCCATGACGGAGAGCACATGGAGGTGCATCTTACCCATAATGAGGGAATTAAAACTCTTAATGATGTTATGTGTCATCTTGGACTGGAAGAAGACCGTATAGAGGCAACGAGGCCTGACAACATTGAAGCCTATATGGCTGGCCCTAATTCATATGGGAACAAAAGGTACAAGCGTAAACATCAAAAAGTTTTTAAGTGGAAAAGAGAGCACAAGATTAAGAAATGCAAGTAAGGTCAAACTGACAAAAGTAAAGGGAAACGCCCTAAATACAAGAAAGCAAACAGTATGTGCTATAAATATCACTAAAATGGTCATTATGCTCGTGAGTGTACCGAACCCAAGAAGGTACAAACTTTCAAATAATTTAAGATTTGTTTTTTTACTTCTGAAAGTTGTGTTTCTAGCTCTAGTTTGTTGATTGACTCTCATCCTTTGTAGACTGTAAATTCAGGAGCAACCGATAACGTAGCTAAAGATCGTGGGGTGTGTGTGAAATTTTGTCGAATTCCATCAGGAGCTAGGTGGCTGTATGTAGGAAACAATGCACGAGTGCCTGTGAAGGGTATTGGTTCCTGCAATTTGAACATGCGGAATGAACACACTATAATTCTACATGATGTGTTGTATGCACCTAATATTTGGCGAAATTTGCTTCTGTTATTGTCCTTCTCAAACTTGGTTGCACTTTTACTTTGATTGGAATCTAATTAACATTATCTTTGAACAATACACTTTATGGTTGTGGTTTTATTGTATTGGATGTTGTTGATCGATATCTTACAATTATGTAAGTTTTCCCTTATAACATTATCTGTTGATGTAAATGTTGACATGACTATGTGGCAGGCTAAATTAGGTCTTATAGGTCAACCTAGAATGATTAGAACGTCAATTTGACAAAATAGAATTACCTTTATGTGAACGCTGTCTATCGGGAAAAATGACAAGAAAACCATTTGGTAAAGGAACTAGGACTGAAAATCCATTGCAATTAATTCATTCTAATATTTGTGAACCCATGAGTATAAAGGCTAGATATGGAAATGAATATTTTATCACTTTCATAGATGATTTCACACATTATGGTCATATTTCTTTGATTTTCCACACGTCTAAAGCATTAGAATGTTTAATAAGAATTATAAACTTGGTGGAAAATCAATTAGATAAAAAGGTTAGGGTCTTAAGAATAAATTGAGGGCGTGAATATCTGTCTAATAAGTTTAGGCAAATATGTGAAAAAATGGTATAGTAAAACAAGTAACTACTCCTCGAACACCACAATAGAATAAAGTAGATGAAAGAAGAAATGGAACTTTTCTTGAAATGGTCAGGTCAATGACGGCTCAAGCAAAGTTGCCAATTGCCTTTTGGGGTGATGCTCTATTGACCACTCCTTATATCCTTATTCAAGTGCTCTCAAAATCTATTGCTTCCACGCACAATGAGTTATGAACTGGTAGAAAACCTGACCTTAGTGGTCTGAGGCCATGGGGTTGTGCTGCTTACCTACATGGAAAATTAGGTCCAAGAGGTAAAGAGTATATTTATAAGATACTCAGAAAACTAAAAGGATATGTGTTCATTGGTGAACAAGAAAATGGCAATGTAACTAAATTTGAATCACAAGATGCTACTTTCATGGAGAATGATTTTCCAAGGAGATGTGAGATCAATGATGAGATATCCCTATTTGAAAATTATAATCAAAATGATTTACTTTCATCAAATCCATCGTAGGATAGTCTCAGTACTGTACCAACAATATCTCATCCAAGTGGGAGATATCTGAACACTACGTGTGATTTGGATAAACCACTCGTGACTCAATTGATCAGTTGTCACGTGATTCAATGGAATCAATATGTGAACAACAACTGAATCATAAATAAGGCGTAGTAATCGTGGTAGAATACTGAAACGTCATTTTGACGATGAAATTTATATGATTACACCCGATGATGATGAAGAGCCGAGCAATGTTCAGGAAGCTCTTCGATGTCTCAATATAGAGAATTGGATGAAAGCAATGGAAGAAGAAATGGAGTCAATGAAAGTTAATAATATTTGGGAATTAGTTGATCTCCCAAAGGGACATAAAGCAATTAGTAACAAGTGGATTCTTAAGATTAAGCGCAAGGTTGACGGCTCTATTGAAGGATATAAAGCCCAACTTGTAGCAAAATGATTCACACAACAAGAAGGAATAGAATATGACGAGACTTTCTCGTCTGTTGTGAGATTTACCTCTACAAAACTCATTCTAGCCATAATTGTCGATTTATATTTGAAATTGCATCAAATTTATGTAAAAATTACATTTCTAAATGGTGAATTGGAAGAAGAAATTTACATACAGCAACCCATCGATTTTCTTACCGAAGGATAAGAAGATAAAATATATAAATTAATGAGGAAAATTTATGGTCTTAAACAATCTTTGAGACATTGGTACATCAGGTTTCACCAAGTAATCATCTCATATAATTGTCATATGATCGATGAGGACCACTGTGTGTATGTCAAAACAAACAAAGATAAGTTTGAGATTCTTTCACTATATATGGATGACGTAATGTTGGCTGTAAAGGATAAAGTGTATGTATTAGCCATTAAGGAATGATTGTCCTAAAACTTTCAAATGAAAGATATCGGTTAGGTAGCTTATATACTTAGAGTTAATATTGAAAGAGATCCCTTCAAAAGGATGTTAGCCATATCACAAGGTCAATACATCCAGAAAATCCTTGAAAGATTTAATATGCAAGACCGCAAATTCATTGATACTCCTATCACAAAAGGGGAAAATTTGAGTCAAAGAATATGCGACTCCTGAGGAAATAAAGCTCGTGAGAAAAGTTCCTTACCAGAATGCTACTTGAAGCCTTGTGTATGTCAAACCATGGTCAACCCCATTGGAAGGTTCTTAAGAGAAAACTTTGGTATATCAAAGGCACTATGAATTATTCACTATGCTACCAAGGAAACAATTTAGAATTAGAAGGCTACTCGGATGCTGATTGGGGAGGGGTTATGGATGATAAAAAATCCACCTTGAGATATGTCTTCTTACTCAATAAAGGAACAATATCTTGGAGTAGCAAGAAACGTACTTGTATAACCTTGTCTACCATGGAAGCTGAATTTGTGGCACTTTCAACAGCAATATAAGAAGCAGTATGGCTTAAGAGATTCTTAAGTCATTTGGGATTTAAAGAAAGTTGACTTAGTATTGGTAAACTGTGATGGTTAGGCTGCTATAACTTTCACAAAGGATCCCAAATATCACTCTAAGACAAAGCACATGGATATCAAATATAGTTTTGTTAGAGTTATGATTGCACAAATGGAAGTAAATGTGCAATATTATCAATGAGCAACATGGTTGTAGACCCTTTTACTAAGCCTAATCCTAGAGATGTATTTAATAGCCACATTAAAGTTTTAGTATTGCGAACGCTTTAACTTTGTGTTTCTAAACAAATTGTATTATGTATTTAAACTATGGAATAAAGTTTAGTACTTTATTATGCATACACACAAAAAACATGTTTACTACATTTTATGAGAAGTATGTCGGACGGTAGATTGACTCTCTCACACGAGTAATCGCTTATTTGATTGTGTGTCAATTAGAAATGAGATAATTTTAAGCGATTTTATTGTTGTAACAGTACAATAAAATATGAGAGCATGTGCTAGCTTAAAATGAGATATCGCCTTAATATGTGATAAAGATGAGATCATATTATGATCGAAGGTGACAAATCTCATTATTCACCGTAAACTATCTTTGAATGCGAGATGGAAGTCCTATTATCATTAGTTGATAAAATATTAAGGTAGAGTTGTGGACTCAAGTTAGATATTGAATATATCTGAACTATCGTCTATACAATAATAATTGTGACATACGTTCTAAAGAGAAAGAGTAAAATATTGTGACACGTATTTCATACCATGTGTGCACAAATTGACCACCAAGGGTAGCTGAAACTAATTGATCTCTACTTCTTTATTGTGTGAAACCCGTGAGATTAAGAAATCTCCATGAGTACCCTTATGACCTTTTTGGCTAAAATTTTCAAGTTCTACTTGTTGAGTTTAGTGCCCTGAGCTCATGAGTTTGTAATTTGTAAAAAATCTATTTATTATTAATAAAAGTTATTTTATTATTTCTTTGCGTTACTCATATTCCAGTAAACTAAGATCCAAGGTTATTTAATGTAACTGGAATAATATATATTTGATATACAGTATATGTACAGTATATATTCGATATACAAGTGGATGATGTTCCAATAATAACATAAATGGTCTATAATACATGGATAAGGTTGGGTACCTTATCTTGGTAACACTATGGATACGACCCGCTTTGTAATAATTACAAACGACTTTATCTAGGTCGTTCATGTAGAGACATGCGAGTGGAGGTATCCTATACAATGAGTTTGTATAAGACCGGACCGCGAAATAATTAATCATTGGCTCTAACACCATTTGTCAATAGATTGTTATCTCATAGGATGACCAGATAACTCGATCTTAATCCTAAGCGAGTTAAGACTCTTGCCTATAAGAGATCGTCTTTTGATTTGTAAGGGTGAGAGTGGCCCGGGTTGCCGAATCAATAATCCTACCATTTTGGGGACGAGACGAAGTGGGGAGCTGGGAACATACTATGCAAAATGACATTCACTCCTTCCTGACTTTAGGGAAGTAGATGAGTGTTCCCTTACATGCTGACTCCGAAACTTGAACAAGGGGCCCCACTCTCTCACTGACCCAAGAGGGACTTTCGGTTATTGGTCGGACCATAATCGGGTTGTTCATTAGAGGAGCATGGGTATTTAAGGAGCAAGATGTAACTCATACGTAAAATGGTAATTTGACCCGGCCAGAGTTACGAGCACTCATGAAGGATTGACTTGTTGTTATTGGTCGTACATCCGTGGACATGAAAATAGTCTGCACTCAAAAGAGTGCAGTTGCAGGTCTTTAGTGGAGTAACAAGCAGTTAACGAATGTTTATTAACTCGGTTAATAAGTTTGACTAATAATCTCGCATTGTTAGAGTTTCTGATCTGTAGGTCCATTAGGCCCCCTTGCTAGCTCACAACAGGTAAAACAAGGGTTGAGAATTATGAAATAATTTGAAATTTTCAAATTATATAAGGGAATATATATAATGTATATTGATACATTATATAAATATATGTTAATTTTAAATAAATATTCAAAATTAGTACTATGTATTATAAGAGTGGGGACTAATATTATGGATGAGAAAAATCCCTACATTTTAAATTTAAAATAAGAATATATCTTGATGGTTTTGGGATTTCCCCTAGATTCAAGAGAAGATATTCTATATCCAAAATGAGAAGATATCATGGTGGACTTACATGAGAAGATATCTTATATCCAAAAGGAGAAGATATCTTGATGGTCTTAGGATTTTTCCTCTATAAAAATGATAGTAAGCTGAACCCTAAAAATATACTAAAAAATTCTCTCAACTCTCTTACTCTCTCAATCCTTTACAATTGGATCCCACAATTTGGATTCTCGACCGAAAGACTTAGCAAGGAAGATTAAGTGGTGTTGTCTCATTGGGTTTACATGAAGAAGAGTCTTCAAAGGTAAAATCCAACACTCTTTCCTATTTTATATTTTTTCTGTGTTTTAAATTTTCAAAAGAAATTCAAGAATGCGTTCTACTACTTCCGCTCTGGGATTCACATCCCTTCCCTACTATAATGTTAGTTTTCTTAGGGATGTTGCGAATTGTGGTGACTGATTCGATTTAATAGGACCTACCTAGAAAGCAGTTGTTTTGAAATGAAAATCTTTTAGGAAAGGGAAGATCATTTCAAGTGACACATTATAATATATTCACGAGTCGACCAATTAAGTTTCAATAATGTAATTGTGTCGACTAATTAAGTTTCAATAATGTAATTGTGAATACACACATTGAAATTAATATTTCAAAAAAGATCGTGAGTTGTGATAAATGCAACTAAATGACTCTAGGGCGCTTCATACTAACTCTACTCATTTATTGAAGTTACTTTACACACTTAACAGTTGTAAGGTAACTTACTCTCGAAATTAAAGTATGGCAGTCTCACGGCCTATATTCTTGTATATGATTTTTTTGCTGGCAAACTGGAATGTGCTTCATGTTTTGAGACATTAAAAAGCCCCATAAGAAGATGGGACATAGTTTTTTTTTTTTTTTTGTTTTTGTAGTCTGCCCATAATGAAAGTATATTATGTGCGAGTGAGAGATGTAGGATTTATTAAATAAAAAATTCAAATTGGATTTGAATTTTGAAATGAGTGAGAAGTTAAGTAACTGCTATGGGTGTTCAAAAAACTCGGTAACCCGAAGAACCTGAGCAACACAACCCAAACCGTAAGGGTTGGGTTGGCTTAAGTAAATTCTCGATTTGGGTTGGGTTAAAAAATATAATAATCGATTAATTCGGTTTGGTTCTCGGGTTTGAAAAATGAGCAATTAAGTAACTGCTAGGGGTGTTCAAAAAACTCGGTAACCCGAAGAACCTGAGCAACACAACCCAAACCGTAAGGGTTGGGTTGGCTTAAGTAAATTCTCGATTTGGGTTGGGTTAAAAAATATAATAATCGATTAATTCGGTTTGGTTCTCTGGTTTGAAAAATAAAAATTCGGTTCAACCCGAACCAAACCAGTTTTGTTCTCTTATGAGCTTGAAAATTAGTGTGAGACCTACAAGTGGACTATCATTTTTTTTTTCATTTTTTATGTTAAAAAATTAAATGGATCTAGTGAATCAAACCTTCAACTTTAGGAAAACAATAAATGTCTAGTCCACAGGCTATGCCTGAATTCGCACAAACTATGACATTAATTAAAAAAAATGACAGATATCATTCGAGCTTTCTAGGCTCTGATATCATATCAATATTCATGGAGTTTCATTTTAAAATCAATTGACAATGAGATGAGGTAGCTCATGTCTATTATAAACATTTGTTAGGTCCCTTATCTTTTCAATGTAGGATCCTTAATACGTCCCTCAAGATGGTGTCTTTTGGATAGCGAAACTCATTAATCCTTTAATATATTCTTTTAACGTGACTCAGGTTTAAATATTAATTCAGTCGTGTCTCACAATATGAAGATTTGGAACTTTGCTACGAGGAAACACAAAGGGTGCAATTTTATTGATAAATGACACACCAAATGAAAAACACACGTCGAAAACAACTATAAATCATAGAAGCAAACAGATGAAGGAGGCCTTCTTTACGAGAGCAAATGGATCCATATGATGATCTTCTTTTGCTTTATTATAAAATTTCCCTGCAAAACCAACATAAATCATATGCATATGTTTGAGTGATGCATCGAGTTAAAATGCTTGATGAGATAAATGCATATGTTTGAGTAATGCATTGAGTTAAAATGCTTGATGAGATAAATGCATATGTTTGAGTCATGCATGGAGTTATCACCTTTACTTACTTTATAGTATTAGGCATATGGACCTAATAGTAGTAAGGAGACGGCGGGGGAGGAGGCGACTTGTAATCGGTTTCTTTTGGTGGTGGTGGCGACTTCTTTGGTGGTGGCGGAGGAGGCGACTTCTTCGGTGGCGGTGGAGGAGGCGACTTCTTCGGTGGCGGTGGTGGAGGCGACTTCTTTGGCGGTGGTGGAGGACGGGACTTCTTTGGTGGCGGAGGTGGAGGACGGGACTTCTTTGGTGGTGGTGGAGGTGACTTCTTTGGTGACGGTGGTGGAGGTGATTTATCTTCGTTCTTTTTTGGTGGCGGTGGAGACTTGTAGTCGTAGTCATTCTTCGGAGGCGGAGGGGAGTAATAAACAGGCAGTGGCGTATAGTAGTAGCTCGGCGGTGGAGGAGAATAATAAACCGGAGGTGGAGGAGAGTAGTCATAGTGTTGAGAGGTTGTGGATCGGAAGCTTAGAGCTACCACCAAAGCTGCAAAAACAAGGGAGGCCATTAAAGAAGAAGAACCCATCTTTGCTTATAAATGGGTTTTCTTTTTTGTTCTGGTTTTGAATTGAACCCTCCAAGGCCTTTATATAGCTTTCAGTTCCTTGATTTTTACTCTAATTCCAAGGCTAACAAGTCACTGTAAATTGTAAATTTATTCAAAAGATTAATATTACGTAACTACGTGGAATTAGTTAGACATTAATTATAAATACTATGGAGGCCAATTTGTAAGTTGGATTAATTCACTTAAAACATTGTGGAAATAAAAGGTTGGAAACTTTATGGAAAAAAAAAAGGAAAATAGAAAGTTAGAAACTTATTTGGTGACTGATAACTATTTTATCTTTTTGTTTCTGTTGTCACCTTATAAACACTATTTTCACCTATGTGTTTATTTGTTAGGTGTTTTATTATTTCCAATTACTTTCGTATAATGGAAATTAAATTTTTAAAAGTTAACCAAAGTAACTTTTGTTTTTTAAATTTGACAAGTTAACTAAAGTAATTTTTGTTTTTTAAATTTTGGCTAAGAATTGAAATAAAAAAAAAAAGTGAGGAACCAACTAAGACCCTGTTTACTTACCAAGAAATGAGAATGATAATATATCAGAACGAAAATCAATCGGAATCAAATAAATAGGAATGAGAATGTTTTTTCTTGGATGCTGTTTACCAAGAACTTTTTGGAATTGGAATCAGAGTTCATTTTGACATGGTTTACTAACACTATATGGAATCGGAATCGAAATCAGATGTATGACAATTACTAGTATACCCATTTTTTCTTTGTACCTAATTACAAATACTTGTACTAATTTTTTTTAATTACAGTATTAATATATTTTAATGTATTTTATTACTAAATATTTTTTTTATCATAACAATTTATTTAATATTAATATTAATAAATAATGAACAATTAAAATAAATTACATCATCTAAAATAATTTTTTATTAGAACTATTATCATTTAATATAAAATTTTATTAAATTTTGTTATTAAAATATTTAATAATAATGTTATTAAATTTTATTATTCTAATAATTAATTATATTTTAAAATCTATTGATAGTAATTAATAATATAAAATTAAATATTAATTTTTAAATATACATTTATAATATTGTATAATGAAATCACGTAAACTAATAAAATAGATATAAATTTTTATTAGAAGAAAAATTATTAGTAATTTAAATGAAAAACAAATAAAAAAATATAAAACAATTAAATGGGTCTCATTAATAATGAGAAAGAAAGAGTAAAAGTAGAAAAGCAATGCATTAAATGTGTGGGACCCACGAAATAAGAAATGAGACTGAGATTGATGACGGTGTAGGAGAGAAATGAGATTGCCCATTTTTAAGGATGAAAATGAAAGAAGTGGGTGGGTCCCACCATATTTGATTCTCATTCTTACGTTTTGGTAAACCAAGGTAATTAAAAAATTGAATCTCATTCCTTCCTTTTCATTGAACATAGCCTAAATATAATTTTTCAAAATGAAAAACTAGAAACAAAATTATTATCAAATTGGCCTAGAATTTCTGTATTTTAGTTTTATGTTTATCAAGGGGCTCTTACAAAAATAGCAAAAAAATTAATATGAATATGCAAAAGTAACAAATATTTTTCATCAAAATTAGGAGGCCAAACTGGAATAGAAAGAAATGAAAAGTCCAATATATCTTTAATGAACACAGAACCGTAACAATGATATACTTGATATAACCATGATAAACCTAATTTATATATTTGATTTGATATACGTGATTTGATATAACTAATTATAAGTACTAATATACTAACGATATATATTGAAAAAAAAAGCTAACATGTAAGGGACGAAATTGAAAATGACCAAATTAGGGACAAACTTGAATATTAAAAATTAAACATAAATTTGTTGTTTTTTTAAATAAACCATTTAATAATATTTAAAATTGAAGTTGTGTGAATATGAATATATATATATATTATTTTTTGCTAATGTGGTGTAAGATGATATAAATCTATCTGAGTTTGAATTCCATAATTAAGACCAACTTTCTTTTTTTTTAATATTTAAGAGTGTCCGGACTAGTTTATACGCACCTCGACTAGTTTCACGGTACAACTACCTTAGCCTACAATATTTGGTGTCGGAAACACATAAGAATTACTAATTCCTAAAGTATATAGCTATCATGGTATTTGAACTCATTCTTCGTTAGTTAACTCTGGTCCCTTTGGACTAATGGACTACCCATAATAGTTAATTAAGAGCACCTATTAAAAAATAGTGTTAGTAAGACAATTAAGAGGCCAACTTAAAAATATCTCAACTGATTAAACATATATTGTTTCCAAGAAGGTACAGATGAACATGTACAAAATTGAATATTTTGGATTAAACATAAATTTTTTTAAGACAAACATTTAATAATACTTCTAAAATATAATGCATTTGAAATATTTTTAAAATATAATAATTTTTTTTAATGTGGATGATAAAATTATCTAGTTTGAATTCCTTTTACATTAAAGCACCTATCAAAAAAAATCTTACTAAAACAATTATAATTGATTAAACAGATTTTAAAGTAACTGTAGTTGAAAATACAATCAAACTCATACATGGTTAAGGATCCCACGTTAATAAGATAAGGGACCTAACAAGTGTTTATAATATAAGTTGGTTACTCTTCTCACTGCCAATTGGATTTGAGATGAACCCATGTATATTGATACGTTATCAGAACCCAAAACGTTCAAATGAGCATTCGATCCAAATAAAATTAAACCAAGATTGATGAGTAAAAAAGAACCACGATCTTGAGAGGTGGACCTGGGCATCGTACTATTATAATGTGGAAGGTCCATTGTCTCTAATAATTAATTGTTAGGAATGAGACAAAAGTCTTCTGATTTTTTTAACTAAAAAACAAGTCAGGTGGAAATTGGAACACTTGGACCTTTGAGTTAAAGATATATGCATAGATTGACTCTATCAAATGTGGTATTATTTTTGTTACAATTTAATTTATCATTGTATTTTCGTTTTAAAAGGTTAAACTTGTCACGTTAGTTATAATAAATTATTAATAAATTTTGAATTATTAATAAATTTACTTTTAATTAAGAAGAAAGAAGGTAATTTAGATTTATACAATTTGTTTGGTTATTGATTATTAATAGTGACATGTCTAGTAATTTAAAAATGGAAAAGTGAACAAAATCATAAAAAATATTTTTCTAAATTATAAATAAAAAAAATGTATATATAAGAGAAAAAAAGGATAAAACTTGAAAAGTAATTATTGAAAAATGTGCAGGAGCTCCAAAATCAAGAATGGTAATAATGTGATTGATTAGGTTTTAGGAGAGAAATGTGATTACTCCTTTTAGAAGAAATGATTCCCAAGTTTGAAACGGTGTACAGTTGATTACATTCCTACATTTTAGTAAACACGCTAAAATAAAAACTTTCATTCTCATTCCTTTGTAGTAAACGAGACTTTAGAGTATTAAAATTCGAACAAAGAAATTAGGATATTGTAATACTTTTGACTTTGTACAAGAATAGACTTTAGGGTAGTTTAAGAAGTGCACGACTAGCCATATCAACAATACTTAAAGTACATTAATTATTATTTATGGTAATTTTATATAATCATTAAGAGGATGTCTCCCTCACATATTTAATAAATATATATTTGAATTGTACAAAAGATCAATAAATTTTAGAAACTTTAATTCGTAAGATTTGTATTTGGTTGGTCAGTTTATAACTTATATAAACAATAACGATTGGTTTGGAAATGTTTTCGGTCTCTAATTTTATTAAGAAACTTAAGCATTTGACAACTATTTACGTTTCTTAATAAAAATATTGTTTTATCATTATTTGATCTATAGGTGTTGGAAGAATGCAAGAGGAAACAGAAACCAGACATGCAATTCTATTTGACATACACTTGTACAAATTCTATAATTTATGAGTAGTTCGTAGAATTTACTTGATATTTATTCATTCGTTTGTTTTTTAGTACAATATATAGGTTGAAGTGGAGAATCGAATTCACGATTTTTTTGTCAGAAATAAGTGTCTTAATCAATTCAACTATGCTCATGCATAATTATTTATTATTTGAATAAGTTTAACACGAAAGGCTCATATTTCAACTTTATAAACTAACTCTCCAAATCAAACCTAGTTTAGAATCTAAAACGGTATAATCAAGATATAGGCGCGAGGTCCTAATGTTTAATGGCTAAGTTAATTATATAATTTCTAAGGAAAAAGAAAAAGAAAAAAAAAAGGCTAAGTTATAGACTTCTTCTATAGTAATAATTATATACGTTGAGAAACAAAATTTTTCAAAATGTCTGCATCAAAATAGTTGGTTTCAATTGTTGATTTAAGATTTAAGATTTTTTAAATTTTAAATTTTATCACTATTTTTAAAATTCATTTAATATAATAATAATAGTTATATTATTATTATTATAATAGTTATAATGAGTCAACTTGAGTATAACTCAACTTGTTAAAACATCTATATTTTCGATCAAAAAGTTGTGAGTTCAAATCCTCACTATAATAAAAAATAAAATAATAGTAATAACAACAATGACACAACTCCTCCTTGTTAACCATTTAAGTTAAATATCTAAAAAAGAAATTAATAGATTGAACATAGAATTAAAAATTTTAAAACCTTAAAAAGGACAAGTTGTTTTTAGGGATCTTAGATGTCCAATTTCTTAGATGTTTGGAATTTTAGATGCTTGAAAATAGAGATATTCGATAATCTAGGTTTGTTTAGTAGCAAAATTTATAATAATTGATGGAATATTGAAATAGTTATGTTTGCTTTGTAGGATTTGTTTGAATATTCATGCAATTTATAAATTTACTTTTATGTCGTTATTAATTTAATACTTTTATTAATTTAGTTTATTGTATATTAAATATAAATGTTATTTTGTATACAAATTAAGTTACATTAATTTGGTAATTTTATAAAAAAAATATATAATATTAACTATTAACTCCAATTTTATCTTGAACTTTCTTCTAGAAAAGAAAGTTATATTTTTATTGGATTATATTTTTACATTATAAAATCAGGAAAAAATTATTGAAGGAAATAATATTGGCTTGTATAGAATTTTTTTTTTCCATGTATAACAAATATCAATTTAAAGAGATCTACAAACCAAATAACGAAGATATTATATAATTTTAATTAAAGTTTATTTTCTATGGTAAATATAATATATAAATATACTTAATTGCATAGACCATTTATTTATTAGTGAAAGAGCACATTAACTCATTTTAATTATAAAATTAAATAATAAAAAATATATGTGAAAAAGAATAATGAAGGGCATAAATATAAGGGGTTGTTGCAAATATGGCAAAAAAAATTATCAAAATTAGCAAATAGTAACAAGATTTAGTTTTTCCAAATATAGCACTTTAAAAAAAACGGAGATTCAATTTGAGGGATTAAATAATAGTGAGACCTTAAAAATGACCAAAAGTATCCATATCATTAAAATGGCTAACAGACAATCATAGTTCAAGCTAGAATTTAATATGGATAAATATATCGTCCCACCAAAATAGCTAAAATTATCCTACCGTTGTCCCTATAGCTTCATGTTAGGAAATAAAATAGTGAATCAAAATTTCACAAATAAAATCTAGATTTAGAAATTTCAAAATTTCAAAAATAAAATCGGTTAAATGAATACTATGAAATCAAAACAAAAATTAAGATGATGAAGAATATGGAAAATGGCCTAACAAAATGTAAAATCAACGCTGAAAAGTGGAACATAAGTAGAAAAAATACCATTGAAAAATAAAATACTGTTTTTAAAACTACAGAGGAGGTAGCTACATTGGGAGACACAATAATTAATATCGTGCCAACCTTAAAACTCACGGACTGTCTCCTTCTTCCCCAAAAAACGTAATCGATCATTGGCATTGGAATTTATATTTTAGGAATGTGTCATCAACGAAAAATATTGGAAGACAGTGTTTCCATTCATCTATTGATGCTGCTAGACTTATAAAGAAAAATTTAAATCTCTCATCACCATCAACCTCATGGGCTGTGTGCGTCCCTACAGGGCATATATAGGGTAAATACACATATAGGCAGAATAAAGACAGAGTAAGTTGAGACACACGCAGCATCTGGATTTTTCTCAATCAGCCTGGTTGCAAAAGACGGGATCTAGCATGGGTATATGCTCCTTGTTACAGAGTCTTTGTCGAGTTTGCAATCATGCGTCTGCATGTATTAAGTGACAATCACACTTTAGCTTCCTCTGTATGTGGAACTATCTACGGGGTCTGTATCCACAACTATATATGGTAAAAACGTAGATAATAGTTTTAGGAGATCATCAATCTATACATAATCAATAATATTTTAAAAAAATAACTTGAATATCATTTTGATTTTATTATTTAAAATCCTAAATTCATAAAAAAAAAATACAAAATCTAAAATATGAATTATAAATTTAATGAATATTTAATAGGGATGAAGTTTGAGAGTTTTTGAAATATAGGAGTAAGTATATTGGGAGACTAAATAATCATACCATGTCTTATGTCAAAGATGTTTGCTAATGCGTGTAGCACGAGTATATGCTCCTCATTACAAAGTTTTTAATGAATTTGCAATCGTGTGTCTGCATGTCTTGGTATATAGAACTATGTACAGGGTTTGTAACCACAACTATACATCAGCTTTGAGGCTCTAGGGCATATACAACATATATCATTCAGACTATGTATATAGAACTATCTCAATTTCCCTTTCTCTATACGAATCTTCTGATTCTTCCATTCCCTGAAGAACGCGTCTGCTAGTGCGTCTATAACAAATATGTGCTTCCCACAATAGAGTCTCTACCGAGTTTAAAGGTTGTCACACTAACTTCTTCCAGTCTAAAAAAGATGACTTTCTCTTTTGGCGGCTATTTTACTTATAATTCTCACTGTCCTTTCCAATCATCTTCTCCATCTTCTAGTTTTTTCTCTCAAACTCTTAACAATTATATTACCTTAAATATCAACTCCTCCAATGTTTGCTTCCAATTTTTGCAAATTACGACTCAAATGCGTAAATCAAAATGGGATCAAATGGCGCAATTCACACAGCCAAAGAATCAAGCTGGGCCAGAGTTTCATTTCGAACGAATGTGACATATTTTGTGGCAGAAAACCATCAAAGAGAATATGAAATTCTTCAATTCTTCTATTGTTGAATTGAATTGATCTTCTTATAATTTAAATGCTTATCAGATGAATTTCGATCACGGAATCGGAGGCTCATACTCTACAAGTCATTCTCTGCTCGATTTGTCGATCCTTCCATGTCTTGAGTAACTTGAGATTGTTGGGTTGATAAATAATTAGTTAGATTTTATTTTGTACTTAATTAGCTTAGGATTATGTAGTTTATGGTTGATTTAATATGATTTTTAATTAGTTTGAAAGATATTCAAATTAGTTTGATTACCATTTATATTCGTAGATATTTTAGGTATGTGATATATATCTTTAATATGTCTGTATGTGCTATATCTATACTATATATGTGATATACATCTGTAATATCTATAATATATCTGACTATGATATACCTATGTGATACTGAAATGAGTATTTGTGCAATATGTATATGATATACATATGAGATACTACTGATATGAGTGTCTGATATACTTGCATTGTTGGGATAATGGAGCCAAAACAGATGACCCGTGTCCTATGAGGAAAAAGATTTTCAAACACTACTACCATTTCCTACAAAAGTAGGATATTATTGTCTTGTAAGGATTACAATATTGTTTTCCTATAAGTATTGGGATATTTGACCTCTTATAAATAGAACCCTTTTGTTAAGGTTTCATTTGTACAGAGTTCAAATAAGAGAGACTTGAGTGGTTGTGGACAGTGTATGAAAAAAAGAGTTTGTATCTCGTGGGTTTAGTGAGAGTATTTCCAATTGTGTAATCCTAGGTAACCATTATTAAGGTACTTAGAAGCAAGATAGTAATATCTTGAGTGAGATCTCCATTGTAATATTCTCAACTATAGTTGAACCTGCTTTTTTGCATAAGACTGGACGTAGTCCCAAGATAGGGGCGAACCAGTATAATCTCTGTGGTGTTAAGCTTTTGTATCCCTATCTCTTATTCCTTTGTTATTGTTACTTACTTATCTGCTGTTAGCCTGTGGAAGGGGAAAATCAAATAGTTCCTATTTGAACAACTTACAGGAGGATCGATTGATCTATATTTTTTTTTTCAACAATTGGTATCAGAGCGTTTGGTTCAGAGAGTCATGGGATCAGCAAAGAAGTCAGGTTTTGAAGGAATCATGAAGTTAGATGGGGCCAATTTCAAATATTGGAAGATGCATATTAAAGATTATTTGACTTGCAAGAAGTTGAATAAAGCTTTAAAGGAACGACCAGCAGGGATGAAAGATGAAGATTGGGTGGAGACGAATGAACAGGCAATTGCCTTTATCAGATTGTGTTTGTCGATGAATGTGGCAAGTCTCGTAGCAAATGAAACAACAGCAATAGATCTGATGAAAGCACTGGAGAATAGGTACGAGAAACCCTCAGTTAATAATAAGGTATATCTCGTAAGGAGATTTTTTAACATTCAAATGGAAGAGAATACTTCTGTCAATTCCCACATAAATGAGGTCACAAAATTAATCAATCAACTGACATCAGTTAAGATTACTTTTAGTGACGAAGTGAATGCTATTCAGTTGCTAACATCTTTACCTGAAATTTAAAAAACGATGAAGACAGCAGTGTCCAATTCGTTAGGAGACAAATCTTTAAAAATTTTCAAAAGTTTGTGATGCGGCAATTGCTGAAGAAATTCGCAGAAAGGGGAGTGACTCTACTTTCGTACAAGGCTCAGCATTGGCTGTCGAAAAAGGTAAAGAGAAGGTTGCATCTGATGACAGGCAGCAGAAGCATAGTAGGAGGGATTGGAAGAGAGATGTTGAATGTTTTCACTGCCACAAAAAAGGCCACATCAAGAAAAACTGTAGAATATTAAAAGAGGATCTGAAAAGGTATATGACAGAGTCAAATGCAGTTGTAGACGATACCCTCGTCTTTGTTGAAAGCAACACAGAAATAGGAAACCAGTCATCGGAGTGGGTAATAGACAACGCAGCTTCAGTACACATATCTTCAAATAGAGTATTATTCACATCTTTGAGAAGAGGCAATCGCGGCCACGTGAGGATGGGGAATGGAAGACTTTCCAAGACTAAAGAGATTGAAAATATACGATTGAAGACCAATAGTGAGACTGAGTTATTACTGTGAGATGTCAGGTATGTACCCAGTATCAGAATGAACCTTATCTCTACAGGTAAGTTGAACGATGATGGTTATCAGAGTGAGTTTAGTGGGAACCAGTGGAAGCTCACCAAAGGATCCAAGTTGGTGGCAATTGGCCATAGAAAATCTATGGTTTACACATCGCAATTGAGTGTTGCCAAAGGATCATTGAAACAATGGATGTAAGTTGCAGATGGTGTCCAAAGAGGTAGGACTAAGCCAGCAACAAAGACAACCAGAATAGGTCAGGAGGATCTGCCATCAATTCAGGAACAACAATTGGGAAGTCAAAGAACGAGAACAAGTTCTTTAGGTTGTCTGGGATTATCTCCAATTGTCAGACGAATTGGTGAATTGATGAAGTCACGTCAGCGAACAGTTGTATCAGAGAAAATGAACTCAGTAGGTGCTGAGGTAAAGAATGGAGTTTCAATTCTGGCAGTAGGCTTGAATACAGCTATCAAGTCATCGGTGGGAAGTTCTTTCTTCAAGAATTAGTGTTTGAGAACGAAGAAGGAAGCTTCAGATATCACCACTTAGTTTGAGTGGGAACACGTGGTTGTGTCTCTTGCGTCTGGGAGACAAGATCACGTAGATTGTCCGACCTCAGGGCAAAGACAGATGAGGCTGTTGATTTCTGATATTTTGTTTTACAAGTTTTTAAACTTGCAGAAAAGCCTTGAAGATTTTTTCAAAAAGATCAGAAGTTGTTGCAGTAGAAGCTTTGGAGTTTTCCAAGATTATCAGAGACTGTTGTTGCAATGGGAGGTAAGATCGATGTTTTGTCTCCAAGTGGGAGATTGTTGGGATAATGGAGCCAAAACAGATGACCCGTGTCCTACGAGAAAAAAGATTTTCAAACACTACTACCAATTCCTACAAAGAGTAGAATATTATTGTCTTATAAGGATTACAATATTGTTTTCCTATAAGTATTGAGATATTTGATCTCTTATAAATAGAACCATTTTGTTAAAGTTTCACTTGTACAGAGTCCAAATAAGAGAGACTTGAGCGGTTGTGGACAGTGTATGAAAAAAAGAGTTTGTATCTCATGGGTTTAGTGAGGGTATTTCCAATTGTGTAAATGCTAGGTAACCATTGTTAAGGTATTTAGAAGCAAGATAGTAATATCTTGAGTGAGATCTCCATTGTAATATTTCTAACTATAGTTGAACCTGCTTTTTTGCAGAAGACTGGACGTAATCCCAAGATAGGGGCGAACCAGTATAATCTCTGTGGTGTTAAGCTTTTCTATCCCTATCTCTTATTCCTTTGTTATTGT